>NW_006785389.1:1547738-1626894 GCF_000442215.2 Lipotes vexillifer | reverse complement strand
CCGAAGAGTTTAGGGTGTGGGTTTTTTTTTTTTTAATTTTTTTTTTTTTTTTTTTTTTTTTTTTTTTTTTTAAATACCCCAAGCCTATCATTTATTTATTTGTTTATTTATTTTCAATTATTTATTTTGCGGTACGCGGGCCTCTCACTGCTGTGGCCTCTCCTGTTGCGGAGCACAGGCTCCGGACGCACAGGCTCAGCGGCCATGGCTCACGGGGCCCAGCCGCTCCGCGGCACGTGGGATCCTCCCGGACTGGGGCACGAACCCGCGTCCCCCGCATCGGCAGGCGGACTCCCAACCACTGCGCCACCAGGGAAGGCCCCTGTTTTTAGTTTTATTGAAGTATTGTTGATTTACAATTTTGTTTTAATTTCTCCTGTATCCTAACCCTAGTTATCCATTTAAAATACAGCAGTGTGTACATGTCAATTCCAAACTCCCTAACTATCCATCCCCTCCCTTCCCCCCTTCCCCCCTGGCAACCACAAGTTCATTCTCTATGTCCGTGAGTCTGTTTCTGTTTTCTAAATAAGTTTATATGTATCAACTATTTTTTTAGATTCTGCATATCTTTCTCTTTGTGACTTAATGTCTCTCAGTATGACAATCTGTATGTCCATCCATGTTGCTGTGAATGGCATTATTTCATTCGTTTTAATGGCTGAGTAATATTCCATGGTATATAAGCCCCACATCTTCTTTATCCATTCAACTGTCGATGAACATTTAGTTTGCTTCCATGTCTTGGCTATTGGAAACAGTGCTGCATTGAACATTGGGGTGCATGTATCCTTTCAAACCATGTTTTTCTCTGGATATATGGTGAGGAATGGGATTGCTGGAATATATAGTAACTCTATCTTTCGTTTTTTGAGGAACCTCCATACTATTCTCCATAGTGGCTGTACCAATTTACAGTCCTAGCAGCAGTGTAAGAGGTTTCCTTTTTCTCCACACCCTTTCCTACACTTGTTATTTGTAGGCTTTTTAATGATGGCCATTCTGACTGGTGTGAGGTTGTACCTCATTGTATTGAATAGTTTTGATTTGTATTTTTCTGATAATTAGCGATGATGAGCATCTTTTCATGTGTCTATTGCCCATTTGTGTTTTTGCTTTAGAGAGATGTTTATTTAGGTCTTCTAGGTTGTTTTTTGTTATTGAGTTGTATAGCTGTTTATATATTTTGGAAATTAAGCCTTTGTCAGTCACATTATTTGGAAATAGGATATCTTTTTGTTTTCTTTATGGTTTCCTTTGCCGTGCCAAAGCTTATAAGTTTGATGAGGTCCCATTTGTTTATTTTTGCTTTTATTTCTGTTGCCTTGGGAGACTGTCATGGTCAGTAGTCTTGCCATCCACCTGATTGATCCCTCCTTGTTTGCCCTGTCTTTGGCCAGGTGACTGTCCAAATGAATGGTACCCAAACTTTGCTCCATTCTTGTACCTGACATATTTTCATGCTGACATGACTGCGTGACAGTGTTGTCACTGACATGGTCACTACTAAAACAGACCATAAGGTGTTTTTGCAAGACCTTTTTTCAAGATTCCATTTTCTCTATATCCACGCCAGCATCTGGTTTTTTGTTTCTTTTTATTTTTTTTAACATTTATTTATTTATTTCAGTTTCGCCAAGTCTTAGTTGTGGCAGGCGGGTTCCTTAGTTCTGGCTCACTTGTTCCTTAGATGTGGCTTGCAGACTCCTTAGTTGTGACATGTGAACTGTTAGTTGTGGCATGCATGTGGGATCTAGTTCCCTGACCAGGAATCAAACCCTGACCCCCTGTGTTAGAAGCGCAGAGTCTTAACCACTGTTCCACCCCGGATGTTCCAGCATCTGTTATTTTATGTTCTCTTGTTTTGTTTTGTTTTGGCCTTGCTGGGGGGCTTGCAGGATCTTAGTTCTCCAAGAAGTGATGACCAGGGATCGAACCTGCGCCCCCTTCAGTGACAGCATGCAGTCTTAACCACTGGACTGCCAGGGAGGTCCCTGTTATTTTCTGTTCTTTAGATCATAGCCATGCTAATGGGGGTGAAATGGTATATTTTTCCCATTTCAATTACATCCCTTTCGGTGTGCTTATTGACTATTTGTACAGCTTTAGAAAAATATCTGTTCAAGTCCTTTTTTATTTGTTAATCAAGTTGGTTTTTTGGCTGTTGTTGAATTACAGATTTATTCATAGATTCTGAATATGAATCCCTTTTTATATACGTGTTTTGGAAATGTTTTCTCCCAATCTGTGGTTTCTTTCTTACTGTGTTTATAGTGTCCTTTGATGTTAAAAAGTTTTTCATTTTTTTCCTTTCTTCCCCCAGCTTTCTTAGGCTATAATGACACATAAGTTTGTGTAAATTAAAGGTATGCAACCAAAATTGTTCATTTTTATGAGGTCCAATTTGTTTATTTTTTGTTCTGTTGCTTTTGCCTTTGTTGTCAAAGGCAAGAAATCATGGCTGAATCCAACGTTTTGAAGCTTTACTTGTTTTTTCTAACTCTCCCTGTAAACAAGGCTCTTACGTGTTAGCTCTTACGTTTAGGCCTTTGATATATTTTGAGTGAATTTTTGTGTATGGTGTTAGGTAAGGTTCTAATTTCATTGTTGTGCATGTGGGTATCTGGTTTTCTCTGTGCCATTTGTTGAAAAGGCTGTCCTTATTCAATGAAAATCATCCTCTTGTTAGTAATTATTGCATCATACATTTGAGGGCTGATTTTTAGACACTCTAGTCTCTGTTCTATTCCACTGGAGTATATATCTGTCTTTATGCCAGTAGCACCTTATGCTGTTTTGCTTACTGTAGCTTTGTAAGAAAGTTTGAATTCATGTGTTGTGAATCCTTCAACTTTGTTGTTTTTCACAATTGCTTTGGCTGTATTGAATCCCTTGAGAGTCTATGTGAATTTGAGTCTGAATATTTTTTTTTTCAATTTTTCTATTTCTTGAAGATGTCATTGTTTTTGATAGGGATTGCATTGAATCAAAAATCCCCCATCTGAGTGTTAAAACTGATGAACCTACACGAACAATCATTATCACTCAAAATCTAAAATTTGCAATAGGGTTCACTCGTGGTGGTGTACATTCTGTGGGCTTAGATAAATGTATAATGACACGTATTCACCATTATAGTATCATACAGAATGTGTTCAATTTTCAACTAAAAATTCTCCTTGCCCCACCTGTTCATCCCTTCTTCCCCCATACTCCTTGGTATCCCCTGATTACTTTTTTACTGTCTCATTAGTTTTCCCTTTTTGAGAATGTCATATCCTTGGACTCATACAGTATGTAGCCTTTTCATCTTGGCTTATTTCACATAGTAACATGCATTTTAAGTTTTCTGCATGTCTTTTCATGACTTGATAGCTCATTGCAGTTTAGTTGTAAATAATGTTGCTGTTCTCTGGATGTATCATGTTTATCCATTCATCATGGAAGGATTTCTTGATTACTTCCAAGTTTTGAAAGTTATGAATAAAGCTACTGTAATATCTGTTTGAAGGTTTTTGTGTATATGTCCCTTTTCAACTCCTTTGTATAAATACCGCAGAGTACAATTGCTGGAGGATATAAGATTATGTTCAGTTTAGTAAGAAACTACCAAACTGCCTTTCAAAGTGGACTCTACCACTAAGCATTCCAATCGGCAATGAATGAAATTCCTGTTGCTCCACACCCTTACCAGCATTTGGTGTTGTCTGTGTTTGGATTTTGGCCATTTTTATAGGTATGTATTGGTATCTGCTTTTGAGTTTAATTTGCATTTCCGTGCATCTTTGTATATGCTAAATTGTTATGTGTATATCTTCTTTTAATAAAGTGTCTGTTAAGGTGTTTTCCTCATTTTTTATTTGGGTTGTTTTTTTCGTACTGAATTTTAAGGGTTTTTTGTACTTAACTTTTAGGCCCATTATCCATTTTGAGTTAATTTTTTGTGAAGGGTGTAAGGTTTGTGTCTAGAATTCATGTCTTGGCATGTGATGTTCGGTTGTTCCAGTACTATTTATTCTAAAGACTTTATTTTTCTCCATTGTATGGCACTTGTCATCTGTCAAAAGTCAGATGAGTGTATTTCTGTGGATCTGTTTTTGCGCTCTCAATACTGTTCATTGATCTATTTCTCTGTCCTTTCCACAATACTGCACTGGCTTGATTACATTTTTTTTTGCCATGCCACGCAGCTTATAAGTTCTTAGTTCCCCAACCAGGGATTGAACCCTGGGCCCTCAGCAGTGAGTGGTCAGAGTCCTAACCAAGGATGCCAGGGAATTCCCAGGCTTGATTACCTTAGATTCTAAATCTTGTTTTTCTTTTCCTTTTTCTTTTTTTCTTTCTTTTTCTTTTTAACATACTAAGTCTTGAAGTTTAGTAGTGTCAGTCTGCAACCTTTGTTCTTCAGTATGGTTTTGGTTATTCTGGGACTTTTGCCTCTCTGTATAAACTTTAGGATCAATTTACTTATGTCCACAAAATAATTTGCTGGGATTTTGATTTGGATTGCATTGAATCTAGGTGCAGTCTAGGTGAAATTAGGAAGAACTGACTTCTTGACAGTAGTGGGTCTTCATATTTATGAACGTGAAATATCTTTCCATTTATTTAGTTCCGTTTATGTAGTTCTTTGATTTCTTCATCAGAGTTTTAGAGTTTCCCTTATGTAGATTTTTTTCTTTTTATATTTATTTATTTTTGGCTGCGTTGGGTCTTTATTGCTGCACGCAGGCTTTCTCTCGTTGCGGCGAGCAGGGGCTTTTCTTCATTGTGGTGCGCAGGCTTCTCATTGTGGTGGCTTCTCTTGTTGTGGAGCATGGGCTCTAGGCACATGGGCTTCAGTAGTTGTGGCACGTGGGCTCAGTAGTTGTGGCTCACAGGCTCTGGAACACAGGCTCAGTAGTTGTGACTTATGGGCTTAGTTGCTCCACAGCATGTGGGATCTTAATGGACCAGCAATCAAACCCACGTCCCCTGCATTGGCAGACAGATTCTTAACCACTGCGCCACCAGGGAAGTCCCCCTTCATGTAAATCTTGTATATGTCTTGGTAGATTTATAATTGTTTCTTCCTTTCTCTCTCTACTTGTTTAGGGGGGGTGTTAATGTACATGGTCTTTTGTTTTTAATTTCAAATTTCACTTGTTTATTCTTGATGTATTGGAAAGTGATTGACTTTTGTGTAATATCCTTGTGTCCTGAAACTTGGCTATAATTGCTTCCAAGTTCCAGGATTTGTTTTGGGGTTTTTTTGTGTGTGTATATTTTGGTTTTTACATAGCTGGTTATATCATCTGAGAATTAAGGCAGTTTGATTCCTTCCTTCCCAATCAGTATAACTTTTATGTAACTTTCTCTTATCAGTCCATTAATTATGACTTATAGTATAAAGTTGAAAGGGAGTTGCCAGAGGGAACAGCCTTGCCTTCTTCATCTTATTGGGAAAGTTTCTAGTTTTTCTCTAGTTTTTCATCTGGTAAAGATGAGAGTATAGGGTTTATTTCAATTGTCAAGTTGAAGTTCTTTTTCTATTTTTAGTTTACTAGGAGATGGAGATTTTGATCATGAATAGGTGTTAGATTTTGCCAGATCCAGTTTTCCGAATCTATCGATGAGATCATGTATTGGTGGATTTTTTTTTTCTTTTTTCTTTTGGCTGTGCCACAGCTTGCAGTGTCTTAGTTCTCTGGCCAGGGATTGAACCTGGGCTAAAGCAGTGAAAGCACCAAGTCCTAACCACAGGACTGCCAGGGAATTCTCACATATTTGTATTTAAAGTGGGTTTCTGGACTTCACTCGTGGCACATTGGTTAAGAATCCACTTACCAATGCAGGGGACATGGGCTCGATCCCTGGTCCAGGAAGATCCCACGTGCCACAGAGCAGTTAAGCCTGTGAGCCACAACTACTGAGCCTGTGTGCTGCTACTATGGAAGTCTGCATGCCCAGATCCCGTATTCTACAAGAGAAGCCACCACAATGAGAAGCCTGCGCACTGCAGTGAAGAGTAACCCCTGTTCACTGGAACTAGAGAAAGTGCACATGCAGTAAGTTGATACAGCCACTATGGAGAACAGTATGGAGGTTCCTTGAAAAACTAAAAATATAACTACCATATGACCCAGCAATCCCACTACTGGGCATATACCCTGAGAAAACCAGAATTCAAAAAACTACATGTACCCCAGTGTTCATTGCAGCACTATTTACAATAGCCAGGACATGGAAGCAACCTAAATGACCATTGACAGTTGAATGGATAAAGAAGATGTGGTACATATATACAATGGCATATTACTCAGTCATAAAAAGGAACGAAATTGAGTTATTTGTAGTAAGGTGGATGGACCTAGAGTCTGTTATACAGAGTGAAGTAAGTCAGAAAGCGAAAAACAAATACCATATGCTAATGCATACACATGGAATCTTATAAGAATGGTACTCATGAACCTAGGGGCATGACAGGAATAAAGATACAGATGTAGAGAATGGACTTGAGGACACAGGGAGGGGGAAGGATAAGCTGGGACAAAGTGAGAGAGTAGCATTGACATATATACACTACCAAATGTAAAATAAATAGTTAGTTGGAAGCAGCTGCATAGCACAGGGAGATCAGCTCAATGGTTTGTGACGACCTAGAGGGGTGGGATAGGTAGAGTGGGAGGGAAGCTCAAGAGGGAGGGAATATGGGGATATACGTATACAGATAGCTGATTCACTTTGTTATACAGCAGAAACTAACAAAACATTGTAAAGCAATTACATTCTAGTGAAGATGTAAAATAAATAAATAAAGTGGATTATTTTGAGAGAACATATAGCTGTCTCCTGCTTATGGATTCACTCTGATAATCTCTCTTTTCATTGGTGCATTGAGACTATCAGTGTTTAATATATTGATATAGGTGGATAAATATTTAATGTATTTGTTACCATTTTCTACCATTGACCATATTCTTTGTTCCTATGTTAGTCTTCCACTCATGTTTTTATTGTTTAGATCGAGCATCTTGTATGATTACATTTTCTCTCCTTGTTAGCATATCAGATATACTCGTTTCTTTTCATTTTTTTAATGTAGTTGTGCTAGAGTTTGCACTCTGTTTTTACATCTGATTGAAGTCCACTTTCATATAACACTGTATGGCTGCCTTGGTAGTTTGAATACCTTATAATTTAAAAAAATCCTAATTGCTATCCTGCATTGTATTATTGTTCTCATTTGTTTTAATTTTACATAAGCATACATAAATGGGTGTGTTTAAAAATGCATAATGGGGCTTCCCTGGTTGTGCAGTGGTTGTGAGTCCGCCTGCCAATGTAGGGGGCACAGGTTCAAGCCCTGGTCTGGGAGGATCCCACATGCTGCAGAGCAGATAGCCTATGTGCTACAGCTGCTGGGCCTGTGCTCTGGAGCCCATGAGCCACAACTACTGAGCCTGCATGCCACAACTACTGAAGCCTGTGCACCTACAGCCTGTGCTCTGCAACAGGAGAGGCCACTGCAATGAGTAGCCTGTACACCGCAACAAAGAGTAGCTCCCGCTCGCCACAACTGGAGAAAGCCCACATGCAACAATGAAGACACAATGCAGCCAAAAATAAATAAATTCATTAATTAAAAAATGCATAATGGAGTATACAGTTACTATTGTTCCTTAGAAGACATGCATATGGGCAACGGCTACATGAAAAGATGCTCAATATCACTAATGTTTGGGAAATGCAAATCAAAACCACAATGAGGATTTCCCTGCTGGCGCAGTGGTTGAGAATCCACCTGCCAATGCAGAGACACGAGTTCAAGCCCTGGTCTGGGAAGATCCCACATGCTGTGGAGCCCCTGCTTGTGCCAACTAGAGAAAGCCCGCATGCAGCAACGAACACCCAACACAGCCAAAAATAAATAAAGAAATAAATTTATTTAAAAAAAAAAATCCACCTGCCACTGCAGGGGACGTGGGTTAGATCCCTGATCCAGGAAGGTCCCATGTGCTGCAGAGCAGCTAAGGCCCTGTGTCACACTACTGAGCCTGCGCTCTAGAGCCCATGAGCCACAACTTCTGAGTCTGAGTGCCACAACTACTGAAGCCTGTGTGCCCTAGATCCTGCACCACATCTACTGAGCCCATGTGACAGAACTGCTGAAGCCTATGTACTCTAGGGCCTGTGTGCTAAAATTTTCGAGCCTGCATGCTGCAACTACCGAAGTCTGTGTGCATAGAGCCTGTGCTCCGCCACAAGAGAATCCACCACAATGAGTAGCCTTTGCACCACAACAAAAGCCTAGCCCCCACTCACTGCAATTAGAGAAAGCCCACATGCAGCAATGAGGACACAATGCAGCCAAAAATAAATTAAAAGTTAGGAAAAAAAAACCACTGTGACATACCACCTCACACATGTTACAATGTCTGTTGTGAAAAAGCCAAGAAATAAGTGTTGGTGAAGTTGTGGAGAAAAGGACCCCTTGTGCACTGTTGGTGGGAGTGTACATTTTTACAACTACTATGGAAAACTATGGAGAATCCTTACAAAATTAAAAAAGGAACTTCCATATGGTCCAGCAATTCCACCTCTGTGTATTTATCCACAGGGAGTGAAATCATCATCTCAAAAAGATATCTGTACCTCAGGTTTATTTCAGCATTATTTACAATATTCAAGAGATGGAAACAACCTAAGTGTACATTGATGGATGAGTGGATCTAACAAACATGTGGCATATTATTCAATAATATACAACCATAAAGAAAGATAGAAATCTTGCCATTTGCCTCAACATGGATAGACCTTGAGGACATTATGCTAAGTGAAATAAGTCAGAGAGAGAAAAACAAATCCACTTGTCCCACTGTTTCCATGGAGGATTGGTTCCAGGAGCCCCTGCATATACTGAAATCTGGATGCTGAAGTCCCATAGTCAGCCCTCTGATTCTGAAGTTTTCCCATTTGTGGATTCATCTAGCTACAGATCATGTGATCCTGTGTGTATTTGTTGAAAAATATCTCTGTACAAGTGGACCCAAGTAGTTTTAACCCATGTTGTTCCAGGTTTACCTGTACTACATGAGTATACTTACATGTTGAATCTTTCAAACAACAACAACAACACCAAACTCAGATACAGAGAAAGGATTAGTGATTGCTAGAGCAGGGCAAGGTGGTTAGATGAAGTGAGTGAGGGGTGTTAGAAGTTACAGACTTCTAGTTATAAGACGAGTAAGTCCTGGGGATGTAGTGCACAGCATAGTGACTCTAGTTAACAAAACTGTATTGTATATTTAGAAGTTTCCAAAGGGTAGATCTTAGAAGTTCTCATCAGAAGAAAAAAAATGTAATTATGTATGTTAACTAAACTTATTGTGGTACTCCTAGCAGTGTACACATAAATCATGTTGTACAACTTAAAGAAATACAATGTACCATGTCAGTTTTATGTCAATGAAAGTTTTTTATTCTCTTATGGTCTTCCTTTCTCTATGAAACCCAAATTTGTGATCTATGTCATTTTTTCTCTCTGAAGAACTCCTTTTAATATAGTTCCACAATTTTTCTGTGTCTAAGAACGTGTTTATTTCATCATCAGTGTTGAAGATTTATGTTGCTGGTTACCAAATTCTAGGTTGGTGATGTCCCCTCCCCCTTCCCACTTTAAATATTTTACTCCATTCAGTTCTTATTTCCCTGAATTCTGAGGAGAATTGAAATGTAATTGGGTTTTTTTTTTTTTTTTTTTTGGCTTCTCTTGGGAAAGGTGTTGATTCCTTTAGCCTCTTTTAGTATTTTTTTTTTTCTGCATTTGAATGTGATAAGCCTAAGATGTAGTGTTTTTGGCATTAAATCTGCCTCATGTTCACTGAGCTTTCTGGATCTGTTGGTTGGTGTCTGACATCATTTTGTTAGAAATTCTCCATCATTATTGCTTCATGTATTTATTCCATTTCTTTTTTTCTTTCTGTTTGAGATGTTTCCATATGTGTGTGTTAAACATTTTGTGTTTGTCCCACGGATGTTGTATATTCGGGTGTTTATTTTTTATTTTAATTTTTGTATTTTTTCAGTTCATTTTTCAGTTTTGGAAGTTTCTCCTAACAGAAAAAGAAGCTCAAATATTCTCTCCTCAGCTGTGTCCAGGGTACGAATAAGCCCATCATAGTCATTCTTCATTTCTGTTATGGTGTACTTGATCTTTAGCATTTCTTTTTGGTCGTTTGTTAAAATTTTCATCTCTCAGCTTACATTTCCCTTCTGGTATTGTATGCTGGCTGCTTTATCCATTAGTAGACATTAATTAGCATATTAGTCATAATTATTTTATATTCCCAATGTGATTGTTCAAACATCCCTGTGATATCTGACTTTGATTCTGAAGCTTTGTCTTTTCAAACTGTTTTGTGGGACACTGCAGATCTTCAGTAGATGCCATGGTTGCAAAAGAGTTAGATCAATTAGATTCTGCCAGTACAATAGTTGTTTAGGTGGGGAGATACATTCCTAACATTTTGTACTCCATCCATTGTACATCCTTTCCTCTGGCTCCACTGGATGTTCTTTTTTTTGGCCCCACTGCATGGCAGCCTGACCAAGAATTAAATCTGTGCCCCTTGCATTAGAAACAAAGAGTCTTAACCACTGGGCCACCAGGAAAGTCCCTGCACCAGACATAAAATGTAATATTTATATATTGTGTATTGTGTACTGAGTTCCTCTCGGCCAGTATTGGTTATTCAGCCATCCTGACTGTGTTAGGACTTGTATCATTTGTGTCCCGTGTAGTTGGTCAAATCGGGATGGAGAGTCCTTTGGGCTTCATGGGATGGACATGACACTGGTCTCAGCAAAAAGCCTCAGAGGTGGCCTGATTAAGATGAATGACAGGGCTTCCCTGGTGACATATTGGTTGAGGGTCCGCCTGCCGATGCAGGGTACACGGGTTTGTGCCCCAGTCCGGGAAGATCCCACATGCCGTGGAGCGCCTGGGCCCCTGAGCCAGGGCCACTGAGCCTGCGTGTTCGGAGCCTGTGCTCTGCAACAAGAGAGGCCACAACAGTGAGAGGCCTGCATACCGCAAAAAAAAAAAAGAATGAAAACTGGGAAAGGCCTTGATATTAGGTCTGTGTTTGAATGACAACTGGGAGAGGCCTTGATATTAGGTCTGTGTTTAAGTCATATCAGGAAGTATGACTTCCTCTTGACTAGTGTTTTAGTGCCATTTCAGTGGCTACAAATCACTTCTCTCATCTCTCTCCATTCGTGAAATTCTGCCAACTTGTTATTTCTACTGCTTCCCATTTTTATTCTGACTTCACCCTCGGATTCATTACCTACCACCTCTCTAAACCACTTATCTCATGTGGTCTTCACACTCTTTTCCCCGTAGTACCTACTGACACTATTTGTGTCCTCAACATAGGGATCCTTTAATATTTCTGGAATGCCAGTGACCTGTTGCAGTCAGATTTTCTGAGACCTGGACATACACTTCGTTTTTTTTTTTTTTTCAACATCTTTATTGGAGTATAATTCCTTTACATTGTTGTGTTAGTTGCTGCTGTATGACAAAGTGAATCAGCTATATATACACATATATCCCCATATCCCCTCCCTCTTGCATCTCCCTCTCACCTTCCCTATCCCACTCCTCTAGGTGGTCACAAAGCACTGAGCTGATCTCCCTGTGCTATGCGGCTGCTTACTACTAGCTATCTGTTTTACATTTTTTAGTGTATATATGGACATACACTTCTATACATTATCAGAGGTCACCAGGATATGCAGTCCTGGTAAAGGCCATTGACAAGGAGTGAATTGTACAAGACGCCTTTGGCTTTGGGCCCCATCCAGTCCTTGTGTCCTATACTTGGTGAGAACAGCTGCTTCTCAATTTGACCCCAAATTCATTTCCTGAACACAATCCTGTGGACTGGTTCTTTCACTTGTTAAATGTAGACTTGTGATGGCCTCACTCCCCCCAATAAACTCAACATGAACTTCATCATCGCTTCTTTGTTTTCAGGTTCTTTTCCTGCAGTTGAGGATGAAGAGACGCCTTCTGAACAGAGTGTATCTGCAGAAGGAGTGTCACAGATGAGGACCCCCAGGACAGGTTCATCTCCTGAGAGGGCCCAGCCGTGTAAGATGTGCATCCCTGTTTTGAGAGACATTTTGCACTTGGCTGAAGAGTAAGGAACAAATAGGGAGCAGAAAGCATACAGATGTGGGGCATGTGGGAAACAGTTCTATTTCACTGCAAACTTTCAAGAGCACCAGAAGCAGCACATTAGAGAGAAACCTTTCAGCTGTGATATGGGGAGACCTGCATTTTTCAAAAGCTGCACAATCCATGTAATGGAGAATCTCTCTACCTACATGGAGATTGGGAAAAACGACGTGGCCAACATGGAACTTCAGCCACAGACCACTAATACCAGGAAGAAACTGAACAACAGTAAGGAGTGTGAAGCTGTTTTTCACAGTGGAAAAGGTCATCACAGCTGGGGAGAAGGCAAGAAAGCCTCCAGATACACAGAAATACTTATTCAGGATGAGAGAGTCCTCACTACTGAAGGGTTTTGTGAGTTCAGAGAATGTGGGAAAGCCTTCACCCAAAGAACTAACCTTATTCAGCATGAGCAAGTTCACACTGGAGAAAGGCCTTATGAATGCAGCCATTGTGGAAAATTTTTTAGCCACAAATCCCATTTCCTTACACATCAGAGAGTTAACTGTGGAGGAACACGCTATGACTGCAGTGAATGTGGGAAATCCTTTAGCCTAAGGAAGTACCTCAGAGCACATAGGAAAATCCACAGTGGAGAAAAGCCTTATGAATGCAAGGAATGTGCTAAATCTTTCATCCAAAAGTGGAACTTAATTGAACATCAGAGAGTTCACACTGGAGAAAAACCTTATCAATGCACCCAATGTGGAAAATTTTTTGCCCGCAAATCGAATTTCTTTGCACATCAGAGAGTTCACACTGGAGAAAAGCCTTACGAGTGCAATGAATGTGGGAAATCTCTTACTACTAGCTCTGGCCTCTATTATCATCTGCGAGTTCACACTGGAGAAAGGCCTTTTGAGTGCAGTGAATGTGGGAAATTCTTTAGCCGAAATGAAAAACTCAGTGCCCATATGAATGTTCACACTGGAGAAAAGCCTTATGAGTGCAATAAATGTGGGAAATCGTTTACGAGTAGGTCGAACCTTTGTAATCATTGGAGAGCTCACAGTGGAGTGAGGCCTTTCGAGTGCAGTGAATGTGGAAATTCTTTAGCCAAAAGGCACACCTCAATGCTCATAAGAAATTTCACACTGGAGAACATGTTTATGAGTGCAATAAGTGTGAGAAATCTTTAAGTCCTAGGCTGAACCTCAAGTGTCATCAGAGAGTTCATACTACAGAAAGGCTTTATGAGTGCAGTGAATGTGGGAAATCTTTCATTGCTAGGAGTGGCCTCCGGTATCATCAGAGGGTTCACAATGGAGAAAGGCCTTATGAATGCAGTGAATGTGGCAAATCTTTTACTGCTAGGTCGAGCCTTCGTGACCATCAGAGAATTCACACTGGAGAAAGGCCTTATAAGTGCAGTGAATGTGGGAAATGTTTTACTGGTAGCTCTAGCCTTCTTCGTCATCAGAGAGTTCACAGTGGAGAAAGGCCTTATGAGTGCAGTGAATGTGGGCAGTCATTTACTAGTCGATCCTCTCTCTATGATCATCACAGAGTTCACACTGGAGAAAGGCCTTATGGGTGCACTGAATGTGGGAAAGCCTTTAAGCAAAGACAGCTCCTCCGCATCCATAGGAAAATCCACACTGGAGAAAAACCTTATCAGTGCAAGGAATGTGGTAAATCTTTCACCCAGAGGTGCCACTTGATTAAACATCACAGAGTTCATACTGAAGAAAGGGCCTTATGAACATCACAAACATGGCCGGCAGTGACATTGAAGGAGTTCCGGGTGGTAAGAGAGTGAGAAGAACTCGTGCAGCTAATGGACCCTTTCTAGAGAGGAAACTGAGACATAGAGATGATGTGTCATCTGTTTGTGATCTCCCAGAAATGGACAATGATCTGGGCTTCAATGCCAGGTTGCCTGGTTCAGGATATCGGGAGTCTGGTCACTTCACTCCTCCCCTGCCCCCTCCCCCAGGTTTGGGGACTGAAAGAATACCTTGTCAATCCTGACACTTCTGTGCCCCGAACCCCACACCAGGAACCCTGCTCACACCCCAGCCCCATGCTGATGGACAAGATTATCTTTTCTCTGGGAACCAATATTGATGACTTTCCTGTGACTGACTCCATTTATCTACCCAACCAATCCAGTGCTGTGATTCAATTATTATTATTGGCATTTGTGAAAGAAGGGGTGTCCAGCTCAGAGATGTTGAAGGACTTCCACAAGGGCTCACTAATGCCAGGCCTTTGATGAGAGTGGTTCCTCTACACACTGCATCCATCCACTGTCTTCTCTCCTGCCCCTCCGAGCACAGCCTCCACTTGCTGTGTCCTGACCATGAACTACCCACATCTGACATCTGCATCACTACCAGGGTCTCCAGCTTCATTTTCACCAGTGCACATCTCCTGGAAATACCCTCCTGCTTGGGAAGTTCTCCACAGGGACAGCAGCACTAAGCCAGGGACTCCGGACTGGGTCATTGGTGTCACCCCAGATTTGACAAGGGCACTATCGTCATATGCAGTGATTCGTTTCCAAGGTCCTGTCCATCTTTACATACCCACCTCAGGATGTCCCTGTTGCCCTGTTATGTGGTTGACCCACTCACTGTTCTGGGCAGTGTGATGGACACAGAAGGACTAAGAATGTCCAGTGTGGCCCTACGTGATCTGGTCTCCAAGCATCATCTTCCTAAGCCCTTGATCCATTGCCTCACTGTTCCTCCCATCCTTCCAGAAAAAGTGTTAACTCACCAAAATGATGATTATTAATTAGCAAGAACTTGCCCTCCCCGCCTTGGGACCCACACTTTATCAACCTACCTTAAAAGCTAAGATTGAATGTAGGCTGACCCCTCCTATGAAGACTTTAAAATTCATCTATAAAAAATTATGATTTTAATTGCATTTCTTCAGGATTTCTTTTTTTTTTTTAATTGTGTCACACAGCATGTGTGATCTTAGTTCTTCTGATCAGGAATCTAACCCATGCCCCCTGCTATGGGAGCCTGGAGTCCTCACCACTGGACCACCAGGGAATTCCCTTTCTTAGGATTGTTGATATTGAATTTTTGTTTTTCATGTGTCTGTTTTTTACCTGTGTGTCCTGACTGGTTAAATTTCTATTTCTATCTTTTGCCTACTTTTATTTTGTGAGATATGGCTATTTTCTCTTTTTTTTTTTGACAAAAGAGCTGGTCAACAGCAAAGACATCTGTTAGATTTCGCTCATTCATCGATAACGTGAGTGATTTCTTTTCTGAATGTCATTGTAATTTGCAATAGTGAAAGAATATGTTCTCAACTTTTTCTCAATTTTATACTATGCATAATGTAATGGCCACATACATTATACAGGTTTAGGAATAATCTGCATTATTAATATATACTACCTTAGTGTTAAGTCCAGACATTCAGTTACACAATAAATTAATCTCTGGTTTGTAGTGTTTGCCGGTTTCCATGTGTAAATATTCCAACCATAATCAAGGTCAAATTGCCAACATAATTTCACTGAACATTCATTTGGGAAGCATTGCCAGTAGTCTGCTATTGTATTCTTTTTCCACCGTTACAGGTACAGTAGCTGCAATTTTAAGAATGTAGCTAATAAACCATAGTAGAATTATAATAAAGTGATAGGTTTTGCATCTTTCTTTTGAAAATCATTTACTGGATGAATAGTTGACTTAAGTTTTACCTAGTTAAAATGTACATTTTGACATACTTGTGTATATCCCTCCAACCAGTTTTCTCCTGCCATTGTTAATTCATCCTCAACATTAAAATGACTGATGCAAGAGCATATTCTACTTTTGTAATAGCTATTTTCAAATGTATATATAAATGGAATGACTGTATTGGACCCTTCCTGTATCTTATATCATTTATTTTGTTTATGTACATTTTTTGTATTTGTGTATCAAGACTTACTTTGTAGTTTTTAAAATTTATAATCCTAGGTATCATGTCTTTGAATACATAACTTCTTAGAATGCATTTCTAAAATAAGAGAACCCTGGGACTACCCTCATGGCACAGTGGTTAAGAATCCGCCTGCCAGGGACTTCCTTGGTGGTGCAGTGATTGAGTCCACCTGCCAATGCAGGGGACATGGGTTTGATCCCTGGTCCGGGAAGATCCCACAGGCCACTGAGAAAGTGAGCCTATGCACCCCAACTACTGAAATCTGCATGCCTTAGGGCACATGTGTGGCAACTACTGAAGCCCGTGCTCTGCAACAAGAGAAGCCACTGCAATGACAGCCCACGCACCACTTCGAAGAGTAGCCCCTGCTCATTGCAACTAGAGAAAGCCTGCGCACAGCAATTAAGACCCAACACAGCCAAATATATATATATATATATATATATATATGTATATAGATACATATATATATATATATATAAAATAAAAGAGCCCTTCATAACTACAGTAACTTTATTACACACGGAAGTATTCAAAATGTCAGTCCATATCAGCACAACCAGGGACACTGTGTGTTAGATTTTGAATGCTAACACCCATTGATTCAGCATGGACCTACAAATCATGTACCGTTATACAAAGGATGTATGACAGAAGTGAGACCCTGTTGGGGAAATAAAATGGGAGGTGCTGACTCTGCACGGCAGGTGTGGCCACACAAACACTCCAGGGACATTGTGGCACAGGTATGTTATAGGGATGCTCAAAATTCTCATGTGTGAGCCACACACAGTCACACAGTTCTCGTGGATCCGCGTGGTGAGGTGAGTGAAGACTGGCTTGGAGAAAACAACCTCTCCCACATCACCGTAAGTTTGATGATGCACTGATGGTGTTCAGTTCAGGGACTGGGTCACAGCTTGTTAGAAGCTGGAGATTCACATCTGTGAGCAGCTTTGTCAAGCGAAGGACTTGGGGTGGGGTTTTACAGCCTTTATGGGAGGTGTCAGCCTGCACTGAGCCTTTAGCATTTGGACTAAAGTTTGTCAACGGTGAGTCCCGAGGAGATGTGGGCACCTTCTTGCTTATTAGCAATCATTTGGTGATTCATATTTTTCTGTTGGGGTAGAAGGGACAGTGGGGCAGTGGGTGAGGGGGTTAGGAGGAAGAGCCTTGGGGACAGGGAGAGTGCCATAATGGACATTCTTAGTCATTTTGGGTCCCTCACAGTACTCAGAATAGTGACCAGGACAGTTTGGACACAGGCACATCCTGAAGCGAGTTTGTGCAGAAAATGGACAGACCCTTGGAAACAAATCACTGCATATGGCATATGGTGGAGGCTAGTATCACATCTGGGGTAACGCTGAAGACCCTGTGTGGTTTCCTGGGTTGGTGCTGCTGTCCCTGTGAACAACTTCACAAAAGGGAAGGTGTTTGCAGGGAGATGTACACTGGGGGAGGTGGAGCTGGAGGCCCTGGTGCCGATGCAGACGTAAGGTGTAGGTAGTTCATGGTTGTGAGACAGCAGATGAAGTCCATTCAGGGAGGTGTAGAAGAGAAGCCAGTGCACCTGTGCAGTGTAGAGGAAGCACTGTCATCAGAGGCCTGGCAACTGTGTGCCTTTGTGGAAGCTCCTCAACCTCTCTGAGGTGCAGACCCCTCCTTTCACAAATTGGAAGACTAATAATAGACTGATCAGTGGGCAGTTTGGGTAGAAAAATGGGGTCATTCACAGGAAAGCCGTTGATGTGGGTTCCCAATCAAAAGATAGTTGTGTTCATCTGCATGGGGCTGGGGTGTGAGCAGGGCTCTTGGGAGGGAGACAGAGGGTATCAGGATGGACAAGGTGTTATTTGAGTCCTCAAAGCTGGATAGGGAGGGAAACAGAGTGCAGTGACCAGAATCCCCATGCTCTGAACCAGGCAACCTGGCATTGAATTCCAGATCCCTGTCTCTTGCTGGGAGATCACGAGTAGAGGACAGCCACCCTCTGCCTGTTTTCTCCCTAGACATGGTCCATTTGCTGCGAGATTAACGCACCTGCATCCTCCTACCCTCTTATCACCTCACACTCCTCCACTCCCAGTGCCCTCCATGACCTTTCTGTTTCCTACTACATCTAAACACCCTCAGGGACTTCTGGTTGTCCATTGGTTAAGACTCCAGGCTTCCACTACAGGAGGCACAGGTTTGATCCGTGGTTGGGAAACTATGGGTCCACATGCCACGTGGCATGGCCAACACACCCCCAAAACAAAAAGCACACCCTCAGTCCCCTCCCTCATTTCCAAGCTAAGGGAATGGGACTCCTCAGAAACCCCTGACACTATCTGTTGTCCTTGGACCAAGCCATAAGAAGGACCGGGAGCTGCAGATTCCAGAGACTTCTACTTGGATTCTCTCTGACCCCCTCTGGGGTTGTGACGTTGAGGAAGTTCCCTGTCAGCCCTTGTTCTCCATTTCCTTAGTCCTGGAATGGCAGTATTAGCAATTCCTTCCATTGATTTAGAGGACAGGGGAGGGTACATGTGTCATGCAAGCCCCTGAGTACCCAGGTGACCCCCTAGGTGCCTCTTTTGAGAGGTGGATAAGGATCTTCCCTTCCTCTGTCTGTGTCTATAGAAGTAGGTTCAGGTTTAACTGAAATGAACTTAACAGTGGTAAGGAAAAAATTATTCTGATATTTATTAAAATGGTAAGACATTCTTTATTCAGTACCACTGGGATATGCATCAAGATTATTACAATACGGGAGAAAATTTAGTTCAACTTTAGATATAATAAAGACAACTGAGGATTTATAGACAAGGGGTTCAGTGGAGGGAACCCTTATTGAAGGGTTCAGTGGAGGGAAAATTACTAATGGGAAACGTCAAGCTTGAGGGGGGGTTCTTGCTACATTGACTTAATAAGAATCTTGCTGAAGAAAAACCAGAGACATCAGATATCAGAGATAGGAATTGAGGATTTGATCAGAGAGTCAGGTATCAATGGTCAGATTATTACCTAACTACCTTTGCAGTTTTCTTTCTGAAACTGAGCTAAGCCATTCCTGCAAGGATGTGGGAAAGGCTAAGGACCAGTGGGGAAGAGAGCTCAAAGGAATCTGACTAAAGCTTAGGCAAAGCGACAGGGGTCCCAGGTTCAATCCCTTGTTGGGGAATTAGATCCCCCATGCATGCCACAACTAAGCATTCACATTCCACAACTGAGCAGTCCGCATGCCGCAACTAAAGATAGCGCATATCACAATGAGGGTCTGGCACAGCCGAAATAAATATTTAAAAATAAAATGTAGGTTAGACAGAGTTTGTCAGTTCCTGTTGTTCAAAGAAGGAAGAGACCTTTTTTCCTCTGAAGAACACAGGGTTTTTTTCTCATTTGTTTGCTTTTGTTCCTTAAGGAATAGCTGAGAGGAAATCAAGAGTTACCTGGAAACTGGCAGAAGGACTCCTGTACAATGAAGGCTGTAAGAAACATACACATGTAATTGGACAGGAAGGGAAGAAAAGTACTGGGGTCAAAAGATGTGTGACTCAGAGGAGAAGGGAGATCACATGGGCAGACACCCAGACAGGGCAGTGACCTGATCGAGCCACAGACTGGGTGACCCAGTCTTAGGTTCTATATGGTAGAAGCAAACCTCCTTACTTGTTGGAGGACCAGTGGGACAGAGAGAAAGTTTGGAGTAGCCTGGACTCTGTTTGGAAGGAGTGTGCATGCTCCCACCTGGCCGCGGGACCGGGCAAAGAGAGGTCCACTTCAGTAGCTGCTGGTTTCCAGTGAGCAGGTTCACCACACACCCTGGCCAGAGCAGAAGAAATGCTCTGGCTCCACTAACTCCATGCCCCAACATGTCGCTGGATCTGGGGCAGTCAAGACCAGGGAAAGACTCCATTTATGGATGAAGAGGCAACCCAGTCCCAGGGTAGAGCCCAGGTGGGGCTGCGGTGGCAGGGGCCTCTCATTGTTGTGGCCTCTCCCGTTGCGGAGCACAGGCTCCGGACGCGCAGGCTCAGCGGCCATGGATCACGGGCCCAGCTGCTCCCCGGCATGTGGGATCTTCCCGGACCGGGGCATAAACCCACGTCCCCTGCATCGGCAGGCAGACTCTCAACCACTGCGCCACCAGGGAAGCCCGAATAGTTTTGATTTGCATTTCTCTGATAGTTAGCAATGATGAGCATCTTTTCACGTGCCTATTGCCCATCTGCGTTTTTGCTTTGGAGAAATGTCTATTTAGGTCTTCTGGGTTGTTTGTTTTTTTGTTACTGAGTTGTATGGCTGCTTAGATATTTTGGAAAATTAAGCCCTTTTCAGTTACATTATTTGGCAATAGTTTATCTTTTTGTTTGGCTTATGATTTCCTTTGCTCTGCCAGAGCTTATAAGTTTGATTAGGTCCCAATTGTTTATTTTTGCTATTATTTCTGTTGCCTTGTTAGGGTCAGTAGTCTTCCCCTCTGCCTGGTGGTAGATCCCTCCTTGTTTGCCCTTTCTATGGCCAAGTGACTGTCCAAATTAATGGTACCCAGGTTTTGCTCCATTTTGGTACCTGACATTTTTTTGTGTGACTGTGTGACAGTATTGTCACTGATGTGGTCACTACTACAACAGACCATGAAGTGTGGCTGCAAGACACTTTTTCAAGATTCCAGTTTCACTGTATCCACACCAGTATCTGTTATTTTCTTTCTTTCTTTCTTTCTTTCTTTCTTTCTTTCTTTCTTTCTCTTTCTTTCTTTCTTTCTCTTTCTTTTCTTCTTTCTTTCTTCCTTCCTTCCTTCCTTCCTTCCTTCCTTCCTTCCTTCCTTTCTTTCTTTCTTTCTTTCTTTCTTTCTTTCTTTCTTTCTTTCTTTCTTTCTTCCTTTCTTTCTTTTCTTTCTTCCTTTGTTATTTATTAATTAATTTATTTTTGTTGTGCCGGATCTTAGTTGTCACAGGCGGGCTCCCTAGTTGTGGTTTGCAGGCTCCTTAGTTGCTTCTTGTAGGCTCCTTAGTTGCACCACACAGGCTACTTAGTTGTGGCATGCAAACTCTTAGTTGCAGCATGCATGTGGGATCTAGTTCTCTAACCAGGGATCGAACCCCAGCCCCGTGCATTGGGAGCACAGAGTCTTAACCACTGTGTCACCCGGAAGTCCCAGAATCTGTTATTTTCTGTTTTTTGTTTTGTTTTGTTTTGTTTTGTTTTGCCCTCACTGAGGGGCATGCAGAATCTTGGTTCCCCAAGAAGTGATTACCAGGGATCGAACCTGCACCCCCTGCAGTGACAGCGTGCAGTCTTAACCACTGGACCACCAGGGAAGTCCCTGTTATTTTCTGTTCTTTTGATCATAGCCATCCTAATGGATGTGAAATGGTATATCTTTCCCATTTCAATTACATCCCTTTTGGTGTGCTTATTGGCCATTTGTATATCTTTGAAAAATATCTGTTCAAGTCCTTTCTTATTAATTAATCAGGTTGGTTTTTTGGTTGTTGTTGAATTACAGATTTATCCATAGATTCTAGATATTAATCCCTTTTGTTTTGTTTAGGGGTTGAGATATTCTTTTTTATTTTATTGATTGATTGATTGATTGGCTGCGTTGGGTCTTCTGCTGCTGCGTGCGGGCTTTCTCTAGTTGCAGTGAGCAGGGGCTCCTCTTCATTGTGGTGTGAGGGCTTCTCATTGCGGTGGCTTCTCCTGTTGTGGAGCACAGGCTCTAGGCACGCAGGCTTCAGTAGTTGTGGCACATGGGCTTCAGTAGTTGTGGCTCACGGGCTCAAGAGCGCAGGCTTAGTAGTTGTGGCATGTGGGATATTCCTGGACCAGGGCTTAAACACATGTCCCTTGCATTGGCAGGCAGATTCTTAACCACTGTGCCACCAGGGAAGCCCTTAATCCCTTTTTGTATATGTGTTTTGGAAATGTTTTCTCCCAATCTGTGGTTTCTTTCTTACTGTGTTTATAGTGTCCTTTGATGTTAAAAAGTTTTTCATTTTTTTCCGTTTTCCCCCCCAGCTTTCTTGAGTTATAATTGACAAATAAGATTGTGTAAATTAAGGTATGAGACAAAAATTGTTCATTTTTATGAGGTTCAGTTTGTGTAGTTTTCGTTTTGTTGCTTTCGCCTTTGTTATCAAAGGCAAGAAATCATTTTGAAGATTTTCTTGTTTGTTTTTTCTTAGAATTTTTTAGTGTTAGCTCTTATGTTTAGGCCTTTGATATATTTTGAGGCCTTTGTTTAGTCCTATAGTTTAGGCCTTTGATATATATATTACGTTTAGGCCTTTGAATTTTTGTGTATGATGTTAAGTAAGGTTCTAATATCATTGTTGTGCATGTGGGTATCTGGTTTTCCCAGCACCATTTGTTGAAAAGGCTGTCCTTATTCAGTGGAAACCATACTCTTGTTAGTAATTATTACATCATATATTTGAGGGCTGATTTTTAGACACTCTAGTCTCTGTTCTATTCCATTGGAGTATATATCTGTCATTAGGCCAGTAGCACTTTATGCTGTTTTGCTTACTGTAGCTGTATAAGAAAGTTTGAATTCATGTGTTGTGAATCCTTCAACTTTTTGTTTTTCACAATTGCTTTGGCTGTATCAAATCCTTTGAGAATCTATGTGATTTTGAGTCTGAGTTCTTCTGTTTCTTGAAGGCATCATTGTTTTTGATAAGGATTGTGTTGAATCAAGAAATCCCCCATCTGAGTGTTAAAATTGATGAACCTTCACGAACACATCATTATCACTCAAAATCTAAAATTTGTGATAGGGTTCACTCGTGGTGTTGTACATTCTGTAGGCTTTGATAAATGTATAATGACATGTATTCACCATTATAGTATCATACAAAATGTGTTCAATTTTCAACCAAAATTTCTCCATGTCCCACCTGTTCATCCCTTCTTCCGCCATACTCCTTTGTATCCCCTGATTATTTTTTTACTCTGTCATTAGTTTCCCCTTTTTGAGAATGTCATATCCTTGGACTCATACAGTATGTAGCCCTTTCATCTTTGCTTCTTTCACACAGTAATACGCATTTAAGTTTTCTGCATGTTTTTTCATGACTTGATAGCTCATTGCAGTTTAGCTGTAAATAATATTGCTGTTCTCTGGATGTATCATGTTTATCCATTCATCTACTGAAGGACTTCTTGATTACTTCCAAGTTTTGAAAGTTGTGGATAAAGCTACTGTAAATATCTGTTTGAAGGTTTTTGTGTGGATGTCCGTTTTCAACTCCTTTGTCTAAATACCAGAGAGTACAATTGCTGGAGGATATAAGATTATGTTTAGTTCAGTAAGAAAGTACCAAACTGCCTTTCATAGTGGACTGTACCATTAAGCATTCCAGTCGGCAATGAATGAAATTCCTGTTGCTTCACACCCTTGCCAGGATATGGTGTTGTCAGTGTTTGGATTTTGGCCATTTTTATAGGTATGTATTGGTATCTGCCCTTTTAAAATAATTTATTTATTTTATTTTTATTTATTTTTGGCTGCACTGTGTCTTTGTTACTGCGCATGGGCTTTCTCTAGTTGTGGCAAGCGTGGGCTACCCTTTGTTGCGGTGTGCAGGCTTCTCATTACAGTGGCTTCTCTTGTTGCAGAGTACGGGCTCTAGGTGCACGGGCTTCAGTAGTTGCAGCATGCAAGCTCAGTAGTTGTGGCTCGCACCTCTAGGGTGCAGGCTCAGTAGTTGTGGCGCATGGTTGCTCCCCGATGCTTAGTTGCTCCCCGGCATGTGAGATCTTCCTGGACCAGGGCTCGAACCTGTGTGCCCTGCATTGGCAGGCAGATTCTTAACCACTGCACCACCATGGAAGGCCTGGTATCTGCTTTTGATTTTAATTTTTATTTCCTTGCATCTTTGTATATGCTAAATTTTCATGTGGATGTCTTCTTTTAACGAGGTGTCTGTTAAGGTGTTTTGCTCATTTTGTATTTGGGTTGTTGTTTTCATACTAAATTTTAAGGGTTTTTTGTGCTTAACTTTTAGGCCCATTATCCATTTTGAGTTAATTTTTTGTGAAGGGTGTAAGGTTTGTGTCTAGAATTCATTTCTTAGCATGTGATGTTCAGTTGCTCCAGCACTATTTATTCAAAAAACTTCATTTTTCTCCATTGTATTGCACTTGCTCATGTGTCAATGGTCTGATGAGTATATTTCTGTGGCTCTATTTCTGCGCTGTCAATACTGTTCATTGATCAGTTTCTCTATCCTTTCAACAATACCACACTGGTTTGATTACTTCTTCTTCTTCTTCTTTTTTTTGCCTGCTAGGCTTCTTGTAGGATCTTAGTTCCCCAACCAGAGATTGAACCCCTGGCCCTCAGCAGTGAAACCGTGGAGTCCTAACCAAAGGACCACCAGGGAATTCCCAGGCTTGATTACTTTAAATACTAAGTCTTATTTTACTTTTTCTTTCTTTCTTTCTTTGTTTTTTTTAAGATACTAAGTCTTGAAGTTGAGTAGTGTCAGTCTGCAACCTTCGTTCTTCAGTATGGTATTGGCTATTCTAGTACTTTTGCCTCTGTGTATAAACTTTAGGATCAATTTATTTATATCTGCAAAATTACTTGCTGGGGTTATGATTTGGATTGCATTGAAACTATAGGTGAATTTGGGAAGAACTGACATCTTGACTGTAGTGGGTCTTCCTATTTATGAACGTGAAATATCTTTCCATTTATTTAGTTCTTTGATTTCTTCATCACAGTTTTATAGTTTCCCTCATGTAGATCTTGTACATGTCTTGGTAGATTTATAACTAAGTATTTCTTCCTTTCTCTTTCCATTTGTTCGGGGGTGGGGGTATTAATGTACATGGTCTTGTGTTTTTAATTTCACATTTCACTTGTTTATTCCTGATGTATAGGAAAGTGATTGACTTTTTGTATCTTATCCTTATATGCTGAAACTTTGCTATAATTGCTTCCTAGTTTCAGGAATTTTTGTTGTTGTTGTTCTATATTTTGGTTTTTACATAGCTCGTTATATCATCTGTGAATGAAGGCAGTTTTATTCCTTCCTTCCTGATCAGTATAACTTTAATACAACTTTTTCTTCTCATTGCATTAGTTATGCCTTATAGTGTGAAGTGGAAAGTGAGTTGTAAGAGGGAACATCCTTGCTTTCTTCATCTTACTGGGAATGTTTCTAGTTTTTCTCAAATAATTATGATGATAGCTGTAGAGTTTTATTTAGATTAAGTTGAAGTTTTTACCTATTTTTAGATTACTAGGAAATGGAGATTTTGATCATGAATGGCTGTTGGATTTTCTCAGATCCCCCCCCCCACATCTGTTGATGAGATCATGATTGGTGGATTTTATTTTTATTTATTATTATTTTTTTGGCTGCACCACAGCTTGCAGTGTCCTAGTTCCCTGACCAGGGATTGAACCCAGGCTAAAGCAGTGAAAGTGCCGAGTCCTCACCACTGGACTGCCAGGAAATTCCCGCAGGTTTGTATTTAAAGTGGGTTTCTGGACTTCCCTGGATTGCATAGGGGTTAAGAATCCACCTACCAATGCAGGGGATAGGGGTTTGAACCCTGGTCCGGGAAGATCCCACATGCTGTGGAGCAATTAAGTCCATGCACCACAACTACTGAAGCTGGCACGCATAGAGGCCATGCTACACCAAAGGAGAAGCCACCACAATGAGAAGCCCGCATACCACAACAATAGAGTATCCCCCACTTGCCGTAACTAGAGAAAGCCCACATGCAGCAACAAAGGCCCAGTGCAGCCAAAAATAAATTTAAAAATAGGGCTTCCCTGGTGGCTCAGTGGTTAAGAATCCACGTGCCAATGCAGGGGACATGGATTCGAGCCCTGTTCCAGGAAGATCCCACATGCTGCAGAGCACCTAAGCCCGTGCACCACAACTGCTGAGTCTGCACTCTAGAGCCCGAGAACCACACCTCCTGAGCCCGTGTGCCACAACTACTGAAGCCTGTGCACCTAGAGGCCCAGCTCTGCAACAAGAGAAGTCACTGCAGTGAGAAGCCCGCGTACCACTACAAAGATTATCCCCTGCTTGCCGCAACTAGAGAAAGCTGTGCACAGCAACAAAGACCCAATGCAGCCAAAAATAAATAATAAGTAAATTAAATTTTTTTTCTTAAATTAAAAAAAAAACCACAATGAAATACCACCTGACACATGTTACAATGTCTGTTATGAGAAAGAAAAGAAATAAGTGTTGGTGAAGTTGTGGAGAAAAGGGACCCCTTGTGCACTGTTGGTGGGAATGTACATTGTTGCAACTACTATGGAAAACAGTATGGAGAATCCTTACAAAATTAAAAAGGGAACTTCTGTATGGTCCAGCAATTCCACCTCTGTGTATTTATCCACAGGGAGTGAAATTATCATATCAAAAAGGTATCTGTACCTCATGTTTATTGCAGCATTATTTATCATATTCAAGAGATGGAAACAATCTAAGTGTCCATTGATGGATGAGTGGATCTAACAAACATGTGGTAAATATGGCATATTATTCAATATTATACAATCATAAAAAAAGATGGAAATCTTGCCATTTGCCTCAACATGGATAGACCTTGAGGACATTATGTTAAGTGAAATAAGTCAGAGAGAGAAAGACAAATCCACTTGTCCCACTGTTTCCATGGAGGATTGGTTCCAGGAGCCTCTGCATATACTGAGATCTGTGGATGCTGAAGTCCCATAGTTAGCCTTCTGATTCTGAAGTTTTCCCATTTGTGGATTCATCCAACTACAGATCATGTGATCCTGTGTATATTTGTTGAAAAATATCCATGTACAAGTGGACCCAAGCAGGTTTAACTGTACTACATGAGTATACTTACATGTTGAATCTTTAAAACAAGAACAACACCAAACTCAGATACAGACAAAGGATTAGTGATTGCCAGAATTGGGCAGGTGGTTAGATGAAGTGAGTGAAGTGTGTCAGAAGTTACAGACTTCTAGTTATAAGATGAGTAAGTCCTAGGGATGTAGTGCACAGCATAGTGACTTTAGTTAATACAACTGTATTGTATATTTAGAAGTTTCCAGAAGGGTAGATCTTAAAAGTTCCCATCACAAGAAAAAAAATGTACCTATGTATGTTAACTAAACTTATTGTGGTAGTCATAACAGTGTATACATAAATCAAATCATGTGGTACAACTTAAAGAAATACAGTGTCTCATGTCAGTTTTAGGTCAATGAAAGTTTTTATCTTCTCTGATGCTCTTCCTTTCTCTATGAAACCCAAGTTTTTTGATCTATGTCATTTTTCCTCTCTGAAGAACCACTTCTAATATAGTCTCACAATTTTTCTGTGTCTATTTCATCATCAGTGTTGAAGATTTATGTTGCTGGTAACCAAATTCTAGGTTGGTGATGTCCCCTCTCTCTTCCCACTTTGAAAATTTTACTCCATTCAGTTATTTCCCTGAGTTCTAAGGAGAATTCAAATGTAATTAGTTTTTTTTTGACTCCTCTTGGGAAAGGTGTTGATTCCTTTAGCCTCTTTTAGGTTGTTGTTGTTGTTGTTGTTTTTTCTGCATTTGAATTTGGTAAGCCTAAAGGTGTAGTTGTTTTGGCATTAAACCTGCCTCATGTTCCCTGAGCTTTCTGGATCTGTTGGTTGGTGTCTGACATCATTTTGTTAGAAATTCTCCATCATTATTGCCTCAGTTATTTCTTCCGTTTCTTCTTTTCATTCTGTTTGAGATGTTTCCATATGTGTGTGTTCAATTTTTTGTTGCTCTCACACGCGTGTTGTATATTCCGGCATTTTATTTTATTTTATTTTTTGTCATTTTTCAGTTCGCTTTTCAGTTTTGGAAATTTCTCCTAAGAGAACATGAAGCTTAAAGGTTCTTTCCTTAGCTGTATGCAGAGTATGAATAAGCCCATCACATCATTCTTAATTTCTGTTACAGTGTACTTGATCTTTAGCATTTCTTTTTGGTCCATTGTTAAAATTTTCATCTCTCAGCTTACATTTCCCTTCTGGAATTGTATGCTGGCTGCTTTATCCATTAGTATACATTAATTAGCATATTAGTCATAATTATTTTATATTCCCAGTGTGATCGTTCATACATTGCTGTGATATCTGATTTTGATTCTGAAGCGTTGTCTTTTCAAACTGTTTTGTGGGACACTGCAGATTTTCAGAAGACGCCATGGTTGCGAAGAGTTAGATCAATTAGATTCTGCCAGTATAATAGTTGTTTAGGTGGGGAGATACATTCCTAACATTTTGTACTCCATTCACTGTATATCCTTCCCTCTGGCTCCACCGGATGTTCTTTTTTTTTTCGGCCATGCTGCATGGCATGCCCGACCAAGAATTAAACCTGTGCCTCCTGCATTAGAGACAAAGAGTTTTAACCACTGTACCACAAGGAAAGTCCTTCCACCATACATTCTTTTTTTTTTGGCGGTACGTGGGCCTCTCACTGTTGTGGCCTCTCCCGTTGCAGAGCACAGGCTCCGGACGCGCAGGCCCAGTGGCCATGGCTCACGGACCTAGCCGCTCCGCGGCATGTGGGATCCTCCCGGACCGGGGCACGAACCCGTGTCCCCTGCATCAGTAGGCGGACTCTCAACCACTGCGCCACCAGGGAAGCCCACCAGACATTCTTTATGTAATTTTAAAATATTGTGTACTGTGTACTGAGTTCCTCTGGGCCAGTGTTGGCTATTCAGCCATCCTATGTTAGGACTTGTATTATTTGTTTCCCGTGTAGTTGGTCAGATTGGTATGGCTAGTCCTTAGGGCTTTACGGGATGGACATGACTCTGGTTTCAGCAAAAAGCCTCAGAGGTAGCCTGATTATGATGAATGGCAGCTGAGAGAGGCCATGATATCAGGGCTGTGTTCAAGTCATATCAGGAAGTATGAATTCCTTGTGACTAGTGTTTTAGTGCCACTGTCGGTGGCTGCAAAGCACTTCTCTCGATTTTCTCCATTCGTGACATTCTGCCAACTTGTCTTTTCTACTATTTCCCATTTTTAGTATGACTCCGGCCTCTGATTCATTCTCTAACACCTCTCTAAACCACTTATCTCATGTGGTCTTTACACTGATTTTCCCATAGTACCTACTGACACTGCTTGTGTTCTCAACATAAGGAATCCTTTAATATTTCTTGAATGCAAGCAACCTGTTTGCAGTCAGATTTTTGGAGGTCTGGACATACACTTCTGTACACTATCACAGGTCACCAGGAGATGGGGTCCTGGTAAAAGCCGTTGACAGAGGAGTGAATTATAGAAGACGCCTATCGCCTTGGGCCACATCCAGTCCCTGTGTCCTGTACTTGGTGAGAGCAGCTGCTTCTCAAGTTGACCCCAAATTCATTTCCTGAATACGATCCTGTGGACTCGTTCTTTCACGTGTCAAATGTAGAATTGTGATGGCCTTACTCCCCCCAATAAGGTCAACATGAACTTCACCATCATTTCTTTGTTTTCAGGTTCTTTTCCTGGAGTTGAGGATGAAGAAATGACTTCTGAACAGAGTGTATCTGAAGAAGGAGTGTCAAAGATGAGGACCCCCAGGGCAGGTTTGTCTCCTGAGAAGACCCAGCCCTGTAAGATGTGCATTGCAGTCTCGAGAGACATTTTTCACTTGGCTGAAGAGCAAGGAACAAATAGGGAGCAGAAAGCATACACATGTGGGGCATGTGGGAAACAGTTCTATTTGACTGCAAACCTTCAAGAGCACCAGAAGCAGCACATTAGAGAGAATCCCATACAATATGGTATGCAGAGACCCTCATTTTGGAAAAGCTGCCCAATCCACACAATAGGGAATCTACCTACATGTAGATTGGGAATGACTTCGTGGCCAAGATGGGAGTTCAGCCACAGGCCACTAATACCAGGAAGAAATGAAACAACTGTAAGGAGTGTGAAGCTGTTTTTCACAGTGGAAAAGGTCATCACAGCTGGGGAGAAGGCACGAAAGCCTCCAGCTACACAGAAATACTTGTTCAGGATGAAAGAGTCCTTACTAGTGTAAGGTTGTGTGAGTGCAGCAAATGTGGGAAAGCCTGCACCCCAACATGTAAACTTATTCAGCATGAGCAAGTTCACACTGGAGAAAGGCCTTACGAATGCAGCCATTGTGGAAACTATTTTAGCCACAAATCTGGTTCCCTTGGACATCAGAGAGTTAACTGTGGAAGAACACTCTGTGACTGCAGTGAATGTGGCAGATCCTTTAGCCTAGGGAAGTACCTCAGATCACATAGGAAAATCCACAGTGGAGAAAAGGCTTATGAATGCAAGGAATATGCTAAACCTTTCATTGAAATATGCATGTTAATTGAGCATCAGAAAGTTCACACTGGAGAAAAAGCTTATTGATGCACCCAGTGTGGACAATCTTTTGCCCGCAAATCCAATTTCCTTGCACATCAGAGAGTTCACACTGGAGAAAAGCCTTATGAGTGCAGTGAATGTGGGAAATCTTTTACTGCTAGGTCAGGCCTTCATGATCATCAGAAAGTTCACACTGGAGAAAGGTCTTATTAGTGCAATGAATGTGAGAAATGTTTTACTGGTAGCTCTAACCTTCTTCGTCATCAGAGAGTTCACAGTGGAGAAAAGCTTTATGAGTGCAGTGAATGTGGGCAGTCTTTTACTAGTTGATCCTCTCTCTATGATCATCACAGAGTTCACACTGGAGAAAGGCCTTATGGGTGTACTGAATGTGGGAAAGCCTTTAAGCAAAGACAGCTCCTCTGCATCCATAGGAAAATCCACACTGGAGAAAAGCCTTTTCAGTGCAAGGAATGTAGTAAATATTTCACCCAAAGGTGCCACTTGATTAAACATCACAGAGTTCACACTGAAGAAAGGGCCTTATGAATATCGCGAACGTGGCCGGCAGTGACATTGAAGGAGTTTCGGGTGGTAAGAGAGTGAGAAGAACTCGTGAAGCTAATGGACCCTTTCTAGAGAGGAAACTGAGACACAGAGATGATGTGTCATATGTTTGTGATCTCCCAGAAATGGACAGAGATCTGGCCTTCAATACCAGGTTGCCTGGTTCAGGATATCGGGAGTCTGGTCACTTCACTCATCCTCTGCCCCCACCGCCAGGTTTGGGGACTGAAAGAACACCTTGTCAATCCTGACACTTCTGTGCCCCGACACCCACACCAGGAGCCCTGCTCACACCCCAGCCCCATGCTGATGGAAAAGATTATCTTTTCTCTGGGAACCAATATTGATGACTTTCCTGTGATTGACTCCATTTATCTATCCAACCAATTCAGTGCTGTGATTCAGTTATTATTATTGCCATTTGTGAAAGAAGGGGTGTCCAGCTCAGAGATGTTGAAGGATTTCCACAAGGCTCACTAATGTCAGGCCTTTGATGAGCGTGGTTCCTCTACACACTGCATCCATCCACTGTCTTCTCTCCTGCCTCTCCGAGCAGGGCCTCCACTTGCTGTGTCCTGACCATGAACTACCCACATCTGACATCTGCATCACTACCAGGGTCTCCAGCTTCATTTTCACCAGTACACATCTCCCGGAAACACCGTCCCACTTGGGAAGTTCTCCACAGGGACAGCATCACTAAACCAGACACTCTGGACTGGTCATTGGTGTCACCCCAGATTTGACATGGGCTCTACTGCCATATGCAGTGATTCGTTTCCAAGGTCCTGTCCATCTTTACATACCCACCTCAGGATGTCCCTGTTGCCCTGTTATGTGGTTGACCCACTCACTGTTCTGGGCAGTGTGAGGGACACAGAAGGACTAAGAATGTCCAGTCTGGCCCTACATGACCTGGTCTCCAAGCATCATCTTCCTAAGCCCTTGATCCATTGCCTCACTGCTTCTCCCACTGCTCCAGAAAAATGTTAACTCACCAAAATGATGATTGTTAGTTAGCAAGAACTTGCCCTCCCCGCCTGGGGCCCCCACTTGATCAACCTACCTTAAAAGCTACGACTGAATGCATGCTGACCCCTCCCATGAAGACTTAAAAACCCATGTATAGGGCTTCCCTGGTGGCACAGTGGTTGAGAGTCCGCCTGCCGATGCAGGGGACATGGGTTCATGCCCCGGTCCGGGAGGATCCCACATGCCGGGGAGAGGCTGGGCCCGTGAGCCATGGCTGCTGAGCCTGCGCGTCTGGAGCCTGTGCTCCGCAACGGGAGACGCCACAATAGTGAGAGGCCTGCGTACCGCAAAACAAACAAACAAACAAAAAAAAACATGTATAAAAAGATTATGATTTTAGGGGCTTCCCTGGTGGTGTATTGCTTAAGAATCTGCCTGCCAATGCAGGGGACATGGGTTAGAGCCCTGGGACGGGAATTTCCCACATGTCACGGTGTAACTAAGCCCGCATGCCACAACTACTGAAGCCCGCGTGCCTAGAACCCACGCTCCGCAACAAAGAGAAGCAACCGCAATGAGAATCCCATGCACTACAATGAAGAATAGCCCCCACTCGTGCTACTAGAGAAAGCCCGTGCACAGTAACAAAGACCCAATGTAGCTATAAACAAACATAAATAAATTAATGTATTTTTTTAAGTTGTGATTTTAATTGCATTTATTTCAGGTTTGTTTTTTTTTAACCCTATCACACAGCATGCATGATCTTAGTTCTGACCAGGAAAGTAACCCATGCGCCCTGCTGTGGAATCCTGGAGTCCTCACCACTGGACTGCCAGGGAATTCCCTTTGTTATGATTGTTAATGTTGAATTTTGTTTTTCATGTGTCCATTTTTTACCTGTGTGTCCTGACTGGTTAAATTTCTATTCCTATCTTTTGCCTACTTTTATTTTGTGAGATATGGCTATTTTCTCTTTTTTTGACAAAAGAGAGCAGGAAAACAACAAAGATATCTGTTAGATTTCACTCATTCATCAATAATGTGAGTGATTTCTTTTCTGAATGTAATTGTAATTTGGAATAGTGAAAGAATATGTTCTCAACTTTTTCTCAATTTTATACTATGCATAATGTAATGGCCATTATACATTATACAGGTTTAGGAATAACCTGCATTATTAATATATGCTACCTTAGTGTTAAGTCCAGATATTCAATTACACAGTAAATTAATCTCTGGTTTGTAGTGTTTGCCAGTTTCCATGTTTAACTATTCCAACCATAGCCAAGGTCAAATTGCCAACATAATTTCACTGAACATTCATTTGGGAAGCATTGCCAGTAGCCCACTATTGTATTCTTTTTCTGCCATTACAGGTATAGTAGCCGCAATTTTAAGAATGTGGCTAATAAACCATAGTAGAATGATTATAAAATGATAGGTTTTGCATCTTTGTTTTGAAAATCATTTACTGGATGAACAGTTGACTTAAATTTTGCCTATTTAAAATGTAAATTTTGACATATTTGTGTACAGCCCTCCAACCAGTTTCCTCCTCCCATTGTTAATTCATCCTCAACATTACAATGATTGATGCAAGAGCATATTCTACTTTTGTAATAGCTATTTTCAAATGTATATTTAAATGGAATGACTGTGTTAACCCCTTCCTGTATCTTACATCATTTATCGTGTTTATGCACATTTTTTTGTGTTTGTGTATCATGATTTACTTAGTAGTTTTTAACATTTATAATCCTAGGTATCATGTCTTTGAATACATAATTTTTTAGAATGCATTTCTAAAATAAGAGAGCCCTGGGACTACCCTGGTGGCACAGTGGTTAAGAATCCACCTGGGCTTCCCTGGTGGTGCAGTGGTTGAGCGTCCGCCTGCCAATGCAGGGGACACACGTTCGTGCCCCGGTCCGGGAAAATTCCACATGCCGTGGAGCGGCTGGGTCCGTGAGCCATGGCCGCTGAGCCTGCGCGTCCGGAGCCTGTGCTCCGCAACAGGAGAGGCCACTACAGTGAGAGGCCCGCGTACCGAAAACAAAACAAAACAAAATAAAACAAAAATGCCTGCCAAGGACTTCCCTGTTGGTGTAGTGGTTAAGAGTCCACCTGCCAATGCAGGGGACACGGGTTCAAGCCCTGGTCGGGGAACATCCCAGATGCCGTGGAGCAACTAAGCCTGTGTGCCACAACTACTGAGCCTCACTCTAGAGTGCATGATCTTAGTTCTGACCAGGAAAGTAACCCATGCGCCCTGCTGTGGAATCCTGGAGTCCTCACCACTGGACTGCCAGGGAATTCCCTTTGTTATGATTGTTAATGTTGAATTTTGTTTTTCATGTGTCCATTTTTTACCTGTGTGTCCTGACTGGTTAAATTTCTATTCCTATCTTTTGCCTACTTTTATTTTGTGAGATATGGCTATTTTCTCTTTTTTTGACAAAAGAGAGCAGGAAAACAACAAAGATATCTGTTAGATTTCACTCATTCATCAATAATGTGAGTGATTTCTTTTCTGAATGTAATTGTAATTTGGAATAGTGAAAGAATATGTTCTCAACTTTTTCTCAATTTTATACTATGCATAATGTAATGGCCATTATACATTATACAGGTTTAGGAATAACCTGCATTATTAATATATGCTACCTTAGTGTTAAGTCCAGATATTCAATTACACAGTAAATTAATCTCTGGTTTGTAGTGTTTGCCAGTTTCCATGTTTAACTATTCCAACCATAGCCAAGGTCAAATTGCCAACATAATTTCACTGAACATTCATTTGGGAAGCATTGCCAGTAGCCCACTATTGTATTCTTTTTCTGCCATTACAGGTATAGTAGCCGCAATTTTAAGAATGTGGCTAATAAACCATAGTAGAATGATTATAAAATGATAGGTTTTGCATCTTTGTTTTGAAAATCATTTACTGGATGAACAGTTGACTTAAATTTTGCCTATTTAAAATGTAAATTTTGACATATTTGTGTACAGCCCTCCAACCAGTTTCCTCCTCCCATTGTTAATTCATCCTCAACATTACAATGATTGATGCAAGAGCATATTCTACTTTTGTAATAGCTATTTTCAAATGTATATTTAAATGGAATGACTGTGTTAACCCCTTCCTGTATCTTACATCATTTATCGTGTTTATGCACATTTTTTTGTGTTTGTGTATCATGATTTACTTAGTAGTTTTTAACATTTATAATCCTAGGTATCATGTCTTTGAATACATAATTTTTTAGAATGCATTTCTAAAATAAGAGAGCCCTGGGACTACCCTGGTGGCACAGTGGTTAAGAATCCACCTGGGCTTCCCTGGTGGTGCAGTGGTTGAGCGTCCGCCTGCCAATGCAGGGGACACACGTTCGTGCCCCGGTCCGGGAAAATTCCACATGCCGTGGAGCGGCTGGGTCCGTGAGCCATGGCCGCTGAGCCTGCGCGTCCGGAGCCTGTGCTCCGCAACAGGAGAGGCCACTACAGTGAGAGGCCCGCGTACCGAAAACAAAACAAAACAAAATAAAACAAAAATGCCTGCCAAGGACTTCCCTGTTGGTGTAGTGGTTAAGAGTCCACCTGCCAATGCAGGGGACACGGGTTCAAGCCCTGGTCGGGGAACATCCCAGATGCCGTGGAGCAACTAAGCCTGTGTGCCACAACTACTGAGCCTGCACTCTAGAGCCCATGAGCCACAACTACTGGAGACCGTGTGCCTAGAGCCCATGCTGCACAACAAGAGAAGCTACCGCAATGAGAAACCTGCGCACCTCAATGAAGAGAAACCACTAGTGAGAAGGCTGCACACCTCAATGAATAATTGCCCCCACTTGCCACAACTAGAGAAAGCCCATGCACAGTAATGAAGACCCAACACAGCCAAAAATAAATAAATTAAATAAATAAATTAAATAAGAAACAAACTGAGACTGGAACTTCCCTGGTGGTCCAGTTGTTAAGACTTCAATGCAGGGTGCACTGGTTCGATCTCTGGTCAGGGGACTAAGATCCTACATGCTGTGTGGCAAGGCCAAAAAGAAAAAAAAAAAGAAAAACAAACTGAGACCATGAGACCACCTTACACTCATCAGGATGGCTAATATGTGATATATATATTTGTTGTGAAAAATGTAAGTTTTTAATCTAATGTGTTTTTTAATTGAGCATTTATTTTTAAAAAAACTGTAGAATTGCTGATGTTGCACATCTGGTTAGACCTCATAATGGCCTTGTCAGTATTCTTTGGACAAAATTATAATTTTGGACTGGATTTATAATATATAACAGTACCAACCATTACTTATGTTTATTGTTTCTCCTCCCACCATATGTCTCCTCTATTTCTGCATTCCAAACATGGTAGATATCTTCAGATCTCTGATAACACTGTGAAGTTATGTGTGGGGCTCTAGAGGTGTTTTTCGTCTACCTGGAACTCCTGGATCTGAATATGCTTTAAAAATTTGTTTTTAAAGTAACCATATAAGATACAAGTACATAAAGACACAAACTTTTATCTCTAAATTTCCTGTTTCTTTCCATAGTACTTACTTAATGAAAACTTTCTGAAGAGTTGCTACTAGGTAGTAAAGTATAAGTAGATTAAGTAAATTCTGTATAACTAGATAAAATTTTCATTTTCTGCATATTCTATTAGCTCTAGAAATGCAAGAATTTATCTGTTCTTATTCAGCAATATATCCCAATTAATGAATGAAAATTGAAAACCCCTTAACCAATCACCTTTTCATTGTATAATTATTTGTACCTGACCATCACCTAAGTTAAAAAAGAAAATTAGGGGCTTCCCTGGTGGTGCAGTGATTAAGAATCTGCTTGCCAATGCAGGGGACACGGGTTCCAGCCTTGGTCCAGGAAGATCCCACATGCTGTGGCACAATTAAGCCCATGCGCCACAACTACTGAGCCTGTGCTCTAGAACCCACGAGCCACAATTACTGAGTCCCATGCATCTAGAGCCTGTTCTCTGCAACAAGAGAAGCCACCACAATGAGAAGCCCGAGCACCACAATGAAGAGTAGCCACCACTCGCCACAACTAGAGAAAGCCTGCACACAGCAACGAAGACCCAATGAAGAGAAAAATAAATAATAAATAAATAAATTTAAAACAAATTGAGGTCCAGAGCTCTCACGTGGCTGAACTAGGAAGGAGTAGATCCCAAAATTTCCCTTAAAAAAATTAATTGTTTCACTGTAGAAATAAGACAAATGTTTAACAATATTAGGAAAATAATTTTTTTGGAGCAGAAAAATCACTGCTGATGAGAACAAAGGGGCTGAAAGCTGGGAAATCCGGAGCTAGTAGCAGAGATGTTTCCATCAGCCACTGGCCTGGATTTACAATTACAGTAACACAAAGACTCAAAATGGAAGAGAGACAGTAAAAAAAGATGAAGAAACTCACCAGGATAAGGATGGTGCATGTGGCTTTGGCCACGTGGGGAGGTCTGGGGTAAAGTCTGTTGCTGTGGATGTATTGGGCTCGCTGCTTGTATCTGTGCAGGACAAATATCATGCACCCACGAGTCCAGATCTTGAAGCCCAAATAACATCCAGGGGATAAAATATAAATGCATGTAATAAGCTGAGATTTCTGTCTGACGTGGCTGAGAAACCGTACGTAAAATTTTTTTTCACACATTCATGCTGTTTCTAGGACCAATCACATTCATAGGAATATAGACGTTTACCAACAGCTGAAGGAACCAGAAAAGGAAAGTAAAGAAGCCAATGCATTTGGGGAGATTGAATTCTGAAGTCTATCCACCAAGAGGTTCTGGGACAAAACTTAATGGCCAGGAAGCCACTCAGAAGGCAGGTAGTGCCGAGAGAAACCCCTGTGGCCACTCTGTAAATACAAGACAAATGTACACCCAAGATCATAGAGGAAGTGTTTCAATCCAAAAGCTGTCATTTTCTGTGGGATCCCTCTGGAGCTAAGAGCCAAGTTGTTGGGGAGGCTAATAAAATAGTCTTGTTCAGGCTTCAGAGACAACAATAGGCTTTTGACTAAACAAAGACTCTGAAAGGGCTACACATCAAGCTGCTAGACTACATCCAGGTCAGCAGAAACGGTGCTAGTCAGTCTTGGGATCTAACAGATAAAGAAGGGAGTAAGTCACAAAGCTTCCTGGGACTTGGGAATCTGGCCAGTTCCTGGAATTCAGCGAACATTCTGAGACAACTGAAGTGTCAATATATTTGCGTTAATAGTCAGAGCTGCGTACTTGCATGCAAGCTGATGACTATCAGCTTGCGGTTTGGCGTTAAAAGCAGGACTCCTTTGGGCAGCACTCTGAAGTCCCACCCGTGGGGTGGACTCACCGCCCTGGACCTTCCCAACTGGGACTCCAGATTGCTGTTCAAGGGAATTCCTAGCTGCCACTTGGATCTGGAAGTAGGTGTCGGCCCAATTCGGTGATGTATGCTCTGTTATATACTCTGTTAATATTATTGCTCTCCCTCTAATGATTGTATATTGAAATTTATATACTCTGTTAATATTCTTATTGCTTTCCCTCTAATGATTGTATATTGAAATTAAGTTAAATCACTTTATTAAAGATTTGATTGAAGCTGTTTCTTCGTGTGAGACAAGTGGTTATTTTGCCAGCGAATCCAACGAACCTTAAAACTGAAAGCAGGCTTTTGGCGAAACAGTTGTTGGCCAAGATCAGTTGGTTGTCAGTCTGATCAGTGGGTCTCAACTTATAACTGGTGAGCAAGGTGAAGTTATGAAGACAAAGGCAGGAGGAGTTTTCTAGGACCCCAGCTCCAGTGTGAGTGAGGAACATAATCCCTATTTCCAAGTTGGCATGCCCATCACTTTCATATCTGGGAGATATTGATTTTAATTTGAAACAAAGAAATGGTAGAAAGATAAACATAAATGTATTACCTACTTCTACTCAGCTGTATCTTCTGCTCAGCTGTATCAGATAAATGGGCACTGAGTAATCTGGAGAAAGTAAATCTTGCCTAATATACAGGTGCTTCTAAGCTCAGCCAGTTATTCAATTGTTTTTGATAGTTATATTTTTTCCAAAAAACAGAAAAATATATCTTGGGTTAGGAATCCACCAATATTGATAATTTTGTAAAGTCTGTATTAAGAAAATTGTGCGTTGCACACGAAACTGCTCTGTTTTCAGTGAAACCTCTGGGTAGCCTCTGTACATCAGATCAAACCATTTTCAGTAATAGATTAAAATGTGGAAATACAAAGTGAAATATTATCTAAAGATTAGCACATTCACTAGCTGGGGCCAGGATAAGTAGGTACGCATTGACTGATTAGGCCTTATGATTAAGAGGGAAGGTCAGGGAATTCCCTGGCGGTCCAGTGGTTAGGACTCCACCCTTTCCCTGCTGTGAGCCTGGGTTTGACCTCTGGTTGAGGAACTTGTAAGGTCGGATCTTAACAAACGGCACCGCGAAACAGAGGAAAGCTTCAAGTGAGCTTTATTAGGGAGCACTCCTGGGCGAGGTTCACTGGTCCGAGAGAAAGGAGCCAGAGAAGTCGCACCCGGGCGAGGGTTTGGGCAGAATTTATAGGGGAAGAAGGGAAAGGAGTGTGGTGAATCCGGGAGGGCGCAGGGTAGTCCTTATTTGGTGGTCTCTTCGGGTATCATGGCAATATCTGGTGCCAGTTACATCAGTCTTGGGACCGTTAGTCCCGCCCCTAGAAAGGCGGGAAGGCTGGGCCGGGTGGAAAGTCCCCAGGTCAGTTCCTGGAACTGGGTGGGTGGGAGCTCCAGGTCAATTCCGAGAACTGGGTGTGTGGAACGTTCCTGGCTGATGCAACCTGTGTGTCTGATTGCGTTCCCCTACCTCGGGCCAGTTGGCCTTACAGAACTAAGATCCCAAAAGCCACACAGTGCGGCCAAAATAAATAAATAAATAAAATAACAATAGTAAGGGAAGTTCATTCACGTGAATAGGGTGTAGGTGAATCAGACTGGTGGAGCAAGGAAAGTACAAAAAGCAAGAGAACAGCTATCGTGGGTGGCCTGATCATCAGTTTTTGTCACTGAATTGGGCACAATCACTAACTACGCAGTCAGAAGAGTCTTTTCTAGGGGGACGAGAAGCAGTGCTCTCCCTCTTGCCGAGCAGGCCTGTCCAAAATCTCCTCTCCATATTCCCAGTCAGCGTTGTCTGACTTTTTTCTGGTCCCTGAACAAAGCCCACAAAATCACTTTAACTCTTCAGGCTGCATGTATATCAGGAGCAATAGGATAATGTTTAGTTTTTGTTCCTGTTACCAGTGGGTTTAAACGTGGGATGGTTTAAAGGATTCTGAGATAATGCACTCCCCGACCCCATAGGTCCTCCGCCCCATTAATAAGGCTGGAGCCCCTCCCCAGCCCTAGAGGTCATTTTCTAGTGCTCCTCCGGGTGCTTCTTGGCTTTTTCCCAGGTGCTTCCCGGTGTGGGGCTTCCTTCCTTGAGACTTTTGCACTACATTACCCAGAATAATTTGTGCTAAGGGGCAGCGACTTTCACCCAATGAAAATCGAGCAAGGGGGCATTTCCGGGAGGGTGAAGCTCCTGGAGAGGGACTTCCTGTTTCTTCGTGGCTGCCATTTTAATTACGGTGAAGTCTATGTTGATGGTCAGGTCAGGGGCTTCTGTGTGCGGTGTTGGGAGCGAGGTGACAGGCTAAGAGGCGCAAGAGGAGGCTCTGTGCGCACTGAACCGGGGCGGTTTTGAGGGTTGGGGACAGACCCTTGCAGTGTCCGTGCAGAGTGGGACCCGGTCGGTCGACTGTCGCCACTCCTTTCCGTCCAGAAGTTCCGATGGCGGCGCCTGCGCTGAGGGACCCGGCTCAGGTAAACGCTGTGCGTTCCGGGTTCTCCCCGACCTCTTTCCCCACCCAGATACGAACGGCCCGCGTGGGAGGCGGCTGTTCACGTCGCTTTATCCCAGGCCCAGGGTCTAGGACAGAGAGGCCTCCAGGAGTCTTTTCCCTTTTTCTGTCTGCGTGAGACTTGGAGATGCAACTGAAGCAGGAACATCCCGGGAACCTGGAGGCCATCTTGTTTCTGCAAGGAAGAAAGTTTGAGGCCAGGCTGCATCTGGAATGGTAGATGAGAGGTTGTACCTTTCTTCTCCGAGAAGAAAGCCCTCCGAGAAGGGCTCCAAGAGCCCTCGGAACGGTGGAGAGTTTTGAGCACAGGAAGGACACCATCTGAATTAGGCCTTTAAAAATACTCCAGAGCCTGTTCAGTGGAAGCACAGACTTTAGGGGGTGATGAGATGATTGAGGCAGAGGGAAGTTGTGACTTTTCCAAGGTAGCACCGGGGACCGAGGCACGGAGGAGAGGTTTGCCAGTCATCCTGATGTTATCTGGCTCTGGTACCTGACAAGGTCCAGTTGTGAGGACAGAGATGCCCTTGGGAAAAAGAGAAAGGCAGAGCCTAGCTCAGAGCATAGGGGTGGATGTGAGGGCCTTACCCAGCATGCATACATGGAACACAGCCATGGTCTCTTTCCTCCATAGTTTGCCTTTTCTTACATGTTCCCAGGTTGCAGAAGCACTTGGAGCAAGTGCAGGTTGTCCTAGTCCTTCCCTTGTTCTCACCCCACACGCACACATTCTCTGTATTTGAGGTGTATTGGGGCTCTTCACCTGCCATTCTCCCAGCTCTTTGGTTTTGGGACCCTGGAGAACCCCATGCTCAGGTTCCTGAGTGCAGGCCGTGTTCTATGGAGGGGGTTCCCATTTCTCAACACCAATGGAAGGAGGCGTGGAAGGTTACTCATGAATCCAATACCAGTATGTGGACGTGCTGTGAGGTGAGCCTGAGCTGGTTTAGGTAAGTGCAGGTCTCCTTTTTTCTGGTGGAAATAAACAGGGAAGGGCAAGAGTTAGACTAGAAATGACTGCCTATGTATTCTGGAGGAAAAGGGAGGTGCAGATCAAAGGAAGTTGGTTTTCTTCCCCAGGTCTCAAGTGGCTCCATCTTATTGGGTAGTAGGGGAAATGTGTAGGAAGATGGATTGTGGGTTTTCAGGAGTGAGACCGTTCATGGTTTTATTTGTCCCTGTTTACCAGGGCAGTGTGACCTTCGAGGATGTTGCCGTGTACTTCTCCTGGGAGGAATGGTGTCTTCTTGATGAGGTTCAGATACACCTGTACCTTGATGTCATGCTGGAGAACTTTGCACTTGTATGCATGCTGGGTAAGACCCTCACACCCACCCCTGTCCTCTGAGCTAGGCTCTGCCTTTGTTCTCTTCCCCAAGGGCAGCTCTGTCCTCACATCTGGAACACAGGCACTGCTTTCTTCTTCAATTGCTTGGTTATGTGCTGTGGTTACTATGGCTAGGCAGAGTGTATCCCTATTCCTTAGTGCCGGGACACCTGTAGCTCCAAAGTTTTGCAGGTGAGGATTTAGGTTCAGTAGTCTTGCACTCAGTCTGATAGATCCCTCCTTGCTCGCCCTCTCTGCCCAGGCTATTGTCAAAATCCATGGTACCCAAGTTTTGCTCCATTCCTGTTCATGACATTTTTTTGTGCCTTACTTCACAACAGACTGTTGTCACTGACATGGTCGTTACTAAAACAGACCATGAGCTGTTTCTGTAAGACCTTTTTCCAAGGTTCCAATTTCTGTTTATCAACACTGGCATCTGTTAAGCATTCCGGTCAGCAATGAATGAAATTCCTGTTGCTCCACACCCTTATAGCATTTGGTGTTGTGAATGTTTGGATTTTGGCCCTTCTTACAGGTATGTAATAGTGTGTACTTTTCAGTTTAATTTGCATTTCCTTGCATCTTTGTATATGCTAAATTGTCATCTGTATATCTTTTTTTTTTTTTTTTTTTTTGGCTACGTTGGGTCTTCATTGCTGCACGTGGGCTTTTTCTAGTTGAGGTGAACAGGGTCTACTCTTCATTGTGATGTGCGGGCTTCTCATTGCAGTGGCTTCTCTTGTTGCAGAGCATGGCCTCTAGGCACACAGGCTTCAGTAGTTGTGGCACATGGGCTTCAGTAGTTGTGGCTCACAGGCTCTAGAGCACAGGCTCAGTAGTTGTGGCACACGGGCTTAGTTGCTCTGTGGCATGTGGGATTTTCACGGACCAGGGCTTGAACCTGTTTCCCTGCATTGGCAGGCGGATTCTTAACCACTGCGCCGACCAGGGAAGTCCTGTATATCTTCTTTTAATGAGGTGTTTGTTAAGGTGTTTTGCTCATTTGGTATTTGGGTTTTTGTTTTTTAACTAAGTTTTAAGAGTTTTTTTGTATTTAGCATTTAGGTCTGTGATCCATTTTGAGTTAATTTTTTGTGAAGGTTTGTGTCTAGAATTCATTTCTTGGCATGTGATGTTCAATTGTTCCAGTACTATTTATTCAAAAGACTTAACTTTTCTCCATTGTATTGCGCTTGTTCATCTGTCAAAGGTCAGTTGAGTGTATTTCTATGGGTCTATTTCTGGGTTTTTAGTACTGTTCATTGAACAGTTTCTCTGTCTTTTCAACAATATCACACTGGCTTGATTACTTTAGATACTAAGTCTTAAAGTTGAGTAGTGTCAGTCTGCCAGCTTTGTTCTTCTTAAGTTTTGTGTTGGCTATTCTCGGACTTTTGCCTTTCTGTATAAATTTTAGGATCAAAGTATTTATGTCCACAAAATAACTTGCTGGTATTTTGATTTGGGTTACATTGAATCTATTGATGAAGTTGGGAAGAACGGACATCTTGACAATACTGGGTTTTCCTGTTTATGAACGTGAAATAGCTTTCCATTTATTTAATTCTTTGATTTCTTTATTAGAATGTTTGATCGTTTATTTGTTTTTTGGCTGCACTGGGAGACCTGAGGGATTTTAGTTCCCCTACTAGGGATCGAACTCAGGCCCATGGCAGTGAAAGCATGGAGTCCTAACCAGTGGACCACCATGGAATTCATGATTTCTCTAAGTTTTATAGTTTCTCTCATGTATATCTTGTACATGTTTTGGTAGATCTGTAACTCAATATTTCTTTCTCTTGCTCTTTTTTTTTTTGAGCGGGTGGTAATTTACATGGTATTGTGTTTTTAATTTCAAATTCACTTGTTCATTGATGGTATATAGGACATAATTGACTTTTGTATATTAAACTTATGTCCTGAAAGCTTGCTATAATTGCTTCTTAGTTCCAGGAATTTTTTTTTTTCCTCTATTTTTTGGGTGTTTTACATAGCTGGTCATGTCCTGTGAGAATGAAGACAGTTTTATTCCTTCCTTCCTAATCAGTATGCCATTTATATAACCTCATCTCATTGCCTTTGTTTTGACTTCCACTGTAAAGTTGAAAGGGAGTTGTAAAAGGGAACATCCTTGCCTTCTTCATCTTAGTGGGAGAGTTCTAGTTTTTCTCTAGTAAGTATGATAGCTATAGGGTTTTATTTAGTTTATCAAGTTTAAGTATTTTTTCAATTTTTAGGTTATATCATATGGAGATTTTGAATATGAGTGGCTGTTGGATTTTGTCAGATCTTTTTTCTGCATCTATTGATGAGATCATGAGTTGGTTTTTAACCTGTTGATGACATGGATTATATTAATTGATTTTTTAATGTTAAGTCAGCATTGTATAACGTGGATCATTCTCCATTGGTCATGGTGTATAATCTTTCCTTCCTCCCTTCCATCCTTCCTTCCTTGCTTCCTTCCTTCCCTCCTTCTTTCCTTCCTTCCTTCTTTCCCTCCCTCCCTCTCTCCCTCCCTCCCTCCTTCCCTTCCTGCATTGGATCTTCGTTGCTATGCACAGCCTTTCTCTAGTTGCAGCAGTTGAGGGGCTACTCTTCATTGTGGCACGCGGGCTTCTCATTGCAATGGCTTCTCTTATTGTAGAGCATGGGCTCTAGGCGCGCGGGCTGAGTAGTTGTGGCTTTCAGGCTCAGTCATTGTGGCTCACGGGCTCTTAACCAGTGCGCCACCAGGGAAGCCCTCCTTTTTCACTTTGATATTAGTAATTTGTGTCCTCTCTTGTTTTTGTGACTAGGCTGACTAGCATGTTTTTGATTTTATTGGGCATTTTAAAGAACCAGCTTTTTTTTGACTGTTGATTTTTCTCTACTGATTTTTTAAATTATTTCTTTTCTTCTTCCTTTGTATTTCATTTTCCCCTAGTTTCCTAAGATAGAGGCACAGATGACTGATTTTAGGTTTTTCATCTTATCTTATGAATATATGCATTCAGTGCTACCGATTGCCATATAAACAATGCTTTCACTGCATCGGCATTTTTTTTTTAAGTTTATTTTTCGGTGCGTTGGGTCTTCGTTGCTGTGTGTGGGCTTTGTCTAATTGCAGTGAGTGGGGGCTACTCTTCGTTGTGCACAGGCTTCTTATTGTGGTGGCTTCTCTTGTTGCAGAGCGTGGGCTCTACGGGTACGGACTTCAGTAGTTGCGGTGTGTGGGTTCTAGAGCGCAGGCTTAGTAGTTGCGGCACACAGGCTCAGTTGCTCTGCAGCATGTGGGATGTTCCCAGACCAGGGCTTGAACCCGTGTCCCCTGCATTGGCAGGCAGATTCTTAACTGCCACCAGGGAAGTCCCCATCTGCATGTTTTGACAACTGCTGTGTTTCTTTCTTTCAAAATACTTAAAAATTTATCCTAATATTTCTTCTTTGACCCATGTTTTATTTGGAAGTGTATTGTTTAATTTATCAGTGTTTTGCAATTTTATAGCTATCCTTTTGTTACTGGTTGCCTGTGTAATTCCACTTTGTTCTGAGAACTGATCTTGTATGTTTTCTATTCTTTTAAATTTGTTAAGGTGTGTTTTCTGGCCCAAGATGTAGTCCATCTTGTGAATGTTCTATGTCAGTTTGAGAAGAATATTCTGCTGTTTTTGAATGGAGTAGCCTAGTAATCTGTAGGTGACTGTTACATCCAGTTGACTGATGATGGTGATCCTCAGTTTACCAGCATCCTTATGGATTTTTTCTTTTCTGGATCTGTTCATTTCTTCTACAGGTTTGTTGAATGAAGTCTCCAAGTGTTATAGCAGATTCATTTATTTTTTACTTGTAGGTCTGTTTTGCCTCATATTTTGACATTGTGTTGTTAGACACAGACATGTTAAGGATTGTTGTGTATTCTGGAGTATTGACCCCTTTACCATTGTGTCATTCTCATTATCCCTGATGACTTTGTTATGCAAAATCTGCTGTGATATCAGTATAGTTACTACCACTTTTTTTTTCTTTTGATTTGTGTTGACCTCTTTTTCTGTATTGACATACTTTTAATTTATATGCATCTTTTTTATTAAGCATCTTTTAAAAAATTTTTTGCCGTATGTGGGCCTCTGACTGCCGTGGCCTCTCCTGCCACAGAGCATAGGCTCCAGACGTGCAGGCTTAGCGGCCATGGCCCATGGGCCCAGCAGCTCCGTGGCATGCAGGATCCTCCCGGACTGGGGCACGAACCTGCATCCCCTGCATCGGCAGGTGGACTCTCAACCACTGACCCACCAGGGAAGAACTTTAAGCATCTTTTAAAAAAAAATTTAAATTTTGGTTATGTTGGGTCTTGGTTGAGGCTCACAGGCTCCTTAGTGGTGGCTCACTTGCTCCTTTAGTTGTGGCACGTGTGCTCCTTAATTGTGGCTGGTGGGGTCCTTAGTTGTGGCCGATGGGCTCCTTATTTGCAGCTTGGAGGCTCCTTAGTTGTGGTGTGCAAGCTCTTAGTTGCGGCATGCATGTAGGATCTAATTCCCAGACCAGGGATCAAACCCGCGTCCCCTGCATTAGAAGGTGTATTCTTTTTGGGGGGGGGGGTAACACGGGCCTCTCACTGTTGTGGCCTCTCCCGTTGCGGACGCACAGGCTCAGCGGCCATGGCTCATGGGCCCAGCTGCTCCGCGGCATGTGGGATCTTCCCAGACCGGGGCATGAACCCGCGTCCCCTGCATCGGCAGGCGGACTCTCAACAACTGCACCACCAGGGAAGCCCAGAAAGTGGATTCTTAACCACTTGCCCCACCAGGCAGCTTCCTCTATGTGCATCTTTGTATTTAAAGTGGGTTTCTCGGAGACAACATATAATTCAGTCTTGTTGTTTGATCCACTCTGATAATCTCTCTTTTAATTGGTGCATTGAGACTATTGATCTTTAATATATTGATACAGTTGGGTAAACATCTAACATATTTGTTACCATTTTCTTTCCATTGCCCTTGTTCTTTGTTCCTAGTTTAGTCTTCCACCCTTCTTTTTGTGGTTTTAATGAAGCATTTTGAATGACCCTTTTTCTCTCCTTTGTTAGCATATCATCTATACTTGTTCCTTTTCATTTTTTAATGTAGTCGCGATAGTTTCCAATATATATTTACAACTAATTCAGGCCCACATTCAAATGACACTGTGGTTTCGTGGGTAGTTTAAAAAGCTCATAATTTTAAAAAATCCTAATTTTCCATCTTTTCCATTGTATTATTGTTGTCTTTTGTTTTAATTTTACATAAACATACATATATGGGTATGTTTAAAAATACATGATGGAGTACACTGTTGCTATCGTTGTTTTGTACAAACTGTTAGATCTAAATAGACAGTTTTCAGAAGAAGATATCCAAATGGTTGGGGAAATGCAAATTAATACCACAATGAAATACCACCTCACACCTGTTATGATGTCTTTTATGAAAAAGACAATAAATAAGTATAGGAGAAGATGTGAAGAAAAGGGACCCTGTGCGCACTGTTGGTGGGGTGGGTTATTTCTACCACATGGAAAAGAGTAGAGAATCCTTACAGAATTAAGAAAGGAACTACCATATGGTCCAGCAGTTCCATATCTGTGTATTTATCTAGGGGAGTGAAATCATCATCTCAAAAAGATATGTGTACTCCATGTTTATTGCTGCATTATTTACAATATCCAAGACATGGAAACAACCTAATTGTCCGTTGATGGATGAGTGGATAACAAACACGTCATATATATGGAATACTATTCAGTTTTATTCAACCATTAAAACAAGAAGGAAGTTTTGCATTTATAGCAACATGATTGGATTTTACAGGCATTATGCTAAGTGAAATAAGTCAGAGAGAGGAATCCTGTTGTCCCTATGTTTCCACAGAAACATAGGATCCCCTGCACATACTTAAATCTGGGGATGTTTAAGTCCCATAGTCAGCCTTGTGATTCTGAAGTTTCCCATTGTTTTAAAAATATAAGTAAATTAATTAATAATATTTATTTTGACTGTGTTGGGTCTTCGTTGCTGCTCGTGGGCTTTCTCTAGTTGCAACAAGCGGGGGCTGCTCTTCGTTGTGGTGCGTGGGTTTCTCAATGCCGTGGCTTGTTGTGGAGCACAGGCTCTAGGCGCACAGGCTTCAGTAGTTGTGGCACGCAGGCTTCAGCATTTGTGGCTTGTGGGCTCTAGAGTGCAGCCTCAGTAGTTGTGGTGCACGGGCTTAGTTGCTCTGTGGCATGTGGGATCTTCCCAGCCCAGGGCTCGAACCCATGTCCCCTGCATTGGCAGGTGGATTCTTAACCACTGCACCACCAGGGAAGCACAAATTTCCCATTTTTGGATTCATCCAACTAAAGATCATGTAGTGCTGTGTATTTATTGGAAAATATCCCTGTATAAATGGACCCAAGCAATTCTAACCCATGTTATTCAAGGTTTAACTGTATTACATGATTATACTTACATGGGAAATCTTTGAAAAAATAACAACAACAACAACAAACTCAGATGCAGACAACAGATTAGTGATTGCCAGAACACGGGAAGGTGGGTAGATGACATGGGTGAAGGGTTTCAGAAGTTACAGACTTCTAGTTATGATTAAGTCCTGGGGATGTAATTCACAGCATAGTGACTTTAGTTAGTAAAAACCTATTGTATATTTAGAAGTTTTTAAGAAAGTAGACCTTAAAAGTTCTCGTCAGAAGAAAGAAAACTGTAAGACATAATTCAGCTGAACTTATGTGGTAGTCATTTCAGTGTGTACATATATAGAGTCATGTTGTACAGCTTAAAGATATATGATGTTCCCCAACAATTATGTGTCAGTAAAATATTTTTTATTCTGATGCTCTTCATTTCTCTATGAAACCCAAATTTCTGATCTATATCATTTACCATCTGTCTCTCTTTTTTTTTTGGCCATGCTGTGCCACATGCAGCATCTTAGTTCCTGGACCAGGGATCAAGCCCATGCCCCCTGCAGTGGAAGCATGCATGGTAGCCACTGGACTGCCAGGGAAGTCCCTTCATCTCTCTGAAGAACTTCTTTTAATATATTCCCACAATTTTTCTGTATGTAAAAAGTGTTTATTTCATCATCACTGTTGAAGGGTAATTTTTGCTGGATACCCATGTCCCCTGCATTGGGTTGCTGAAGGTCACCTCCCACACCCACCCTGAGCACTTTAAATGTTTCACTTCATTCTCTTCTTGTCTGCATGAGTTCTGAGGAGAATTCAACTGTAATTGTTTTTGTTGCTTCTCTGTGGGTAAGGTGTTTATTCCTTTGGCTTCTTTCAGGACTTTTTTTGTGCATTTGAATGTGATATTCCCAGGTGTAGTTTTTTCACATTAAACCTGCTTGATGTTCTCTGAGCTTCCTGGATCTGTGCTTTGGTGTCTGATAGTAATTTGGTGGAAATTCTCCATCATTATTGCCTCAAATATTTTTTCTGTTCCTTTGTCTCTTTATCCTTTTGATGTTTCCATATGTGTATGTTAAACCTTTTGTAGTTGTCCCACCAATATTGGATTTTTCTTTTGTCTTGTCCTTTCTTCTTTTCAGTTTTGGAAGTTTTTCCTAAGAGAACATCAAGCTCAGATTCTTTCCTCACCTATGTCCAGTTTATAAATAAGCCTATCGCAGTCATTTTTCATTTCTGTTAAGGTGTTCTCAATCTCTAGCATTTCTTGATTCTTTGTTAGATTTCCCGTCTCTTTGCTTACATTGCTTTTCTGCTCTTGTATGCTGTCTGCTTTATCCATTCGCAGACATTAATTAGCATATTAATCATAATTGTTTTATATTCCCAGCGTGATCATCCCAACATTCCTGTGATATCTGATTCTGGTTTTGAAGTTTCGTGTGTTCAAACTTCGTTTTGTGGGACACTGCAAATCTTCAGTAGACTCCATAGTTGCAAAAGAGTTACATCAGTTAGATTGTTCCCGTTTAGGTGAGGAGATGGATTCTTAACAGTCTGTATTCTATCCACTGTTCATCCTTCCCCACTCTGGCTCCACTGGATGTTCTTTTGGTGGTATTTAAATATCCTTCCTTGGTCTATTGTGTACTGAGTTCCTCTGGGCTCATGTTGGCCACTTACCTGTCCTGACTCTGTTAGGGCTTGTATCATTTCTGTCCCATGTAGTTTTTCAGCTGGAGACGGAGAGTCTTTGGTGGTTTCATGAGATGGACCTGACTCTAGTTTCAGTATAAAGAGCTTACAGATAGCCTGGTAAGATGAATGGCCGCTGGGAGAGGGCTTGCTATAAGGTCTGTGTTGAGAAATAATACCTGGAATGTATCTTATTTGACTAGTGTTTTAGGGCCATTGTCAGTGGCCCCCAATTACTTCTCTTGTCCTTTCTCCATTCTTGACATTCTGCTAATTTGTACTTTTTACTCCTTCCCTTTTTTTTTTTTCTTTTGACCATGCCCCACGGCCTGTGGGATCCTAGTTTCCCAACCAGGGGTTGAACCCACACTCCCTGCATTGGAAGCATGGAGTCTTAACCACTGGACCACCAGGGAATTCCCTACTTCCCTTTTTTTTTTGTGTGGTACGCAGGCCTCTCACTGTTGTGGCCTCTCCAGTTGTGGAGCACAGGCTCTGGACGCACAGGCTCAGCAGCCATGGCTCACGGGCCTAGCCGCTCCGCGGCACGTGGGATCTTCCCAGACCAGGGCACGAACCCACGTCCCCTGCATCGGCTCCTGTGCCACCAGGGAAGCCACCTACTTCCCATTTTTATTCTGACTCCAGCCTGGGATAATTTCCTTACCACCTCTCTAACCCATTTATCTCACATTCTCTTCACATTGTTTTCCCCTTTGTACTTACTGGTATAGTTTATGTCCTCAACCATGTATATATCCTTTAATATTTCTTGAACACCAGCTACCAGTTGCAGTCAGATTTTCTGGGGCCTGGAAATACGCTTCTGCATAGTATGATAGGTCACCAGTAGATGTGGTCCTGGTAAAAGCCATTGACAGGGGAGTGAATTGTCGAACTTGCCTTTTGCCTTGGGCCACATGCAGTCCCTGTGTCCTGTACTTGGTGAGAGCACCTTCTTTCCCAATTTGACCCCAACTCCATTTCCTGAGCACAATCCTGTGGACTGCTTCCTTCATGTGTCAGATATACAGTTATGATGGTGTCACTCACACCCAATAACATGAACAAGAACTTCACCATCACTTCTTTGTTTTCAGGTTCTTGGCACCGGGTCAAGGATGAAGAGACACCTTCTGAACAAAGCGTATCTGTAGAAGGAGTGTCACAGATCAGGACTCCCAGCACAGGTTCATCTCCTGAGAAGGCCCAGCCCTGTAAGATGTGCATCCCAGTCTTGAGAGACATTTTACACTTGGTTGAAGAGGAAGGAACAAATAGGGGGCAGAAATCATACACATGTGGGGCATGTAGGAAACAGTTCTATTTCACTGCAAACCTTCAAGAGCACCAGAAGCAGCACATTAGAGAGAAACCCTTCAGCTGTGATATGGGGAGACCCGCATTTTTCAAAAGCTGCACAATCCATGCAACAGGGAATCTCTCTACCTACATGGAGACTGGGAACAACTATGTGGCCAAAATTGGACTTCAGAAACAGGTCACTAATACCATGAAGAAACTGAAGAACAGTAAGGAGTGTGAATCTGTTTTTGACAGTGGAAAATGTCATCACAGCTGGGGAGAAGGCAACAAATTCTCCAGCCACACAGAAATACTTGTTCAGTCTGAGAGAGTCCTCACTTGTGAAAGGTTTTGTGAATGCAGCAACTGTGGGAAAGCCTGCACCCAAAGAAGTAACCATAGTCAGCACCAGAAAGTTCACACTGGAGAAAGGCCTTATGAATGCAGCCAATGTGGAAAATTTTTTACCCACAAATCTAGTTTCCTTACACATCAGAGAGTTCACAGTGGGGAAAGGCCTTATGAGTGCAGTGAATGTGGAAAATCTTTTACTACTAGGTCTGGCCTCTATTATCATCTGCGAGTTCACACTGGAGAAAGGCCTTATGAGTGCAGTGAATGTGGGAAATCTTTTAGTAATAGGTCAATCCTTTGTAATCATCAGAGAGTTCACAGTGGAGAAAAGCCTTTTGAGTGCAGTGAATGTGGGAAATTCTTTAGCCGAAACGGACACCTCAGTGCCCATAAGAAAGTTCATACTGGAGAAAAGCCTTATGAATGCAATAAGTGTGGAAAATTTTTTACTGCTAAGACGAGCCTTCATTACCATCAGCGAATTCACAGTGGAGAAAAGCCTTATGAGTGTAGTCAATGTGGGAAATCTTTTACTACTAGCTCTGGTTTCTATTATCATCAGAGAGTTCACAGTGGAGAAAGGCCTTATGAGTGCAGTGAATGTGGGAAATCTTTTACTAGTAGTTCTGGTCTCTATTATCATCAGAGAGTTCACAGTGGAGAAAGGCCTTATGAGTGCAGTGAATGTGGGAAATCTTTTACTAGTAGTTCTGGTCTCTATTATCATCAGAGAGTTCACAGTGGAGAAAGGCCTTATGAGTGCAGTGAATGTGGGAAATCTTTTACTAGTAGTTCTGGTCTCTATTATCATCAGAGAGTTCACAGTGGAGAAAGGCCTTATGAGTGCAGTGAATGTGGGAAATCTTTTACTAGTAGTTCTGGTCTCTATTATCATCAGAGAGTTCACAGTGGAGAAAGGCCTTATGAGTGCAGTGAATGTGGGAAATCTTTTACTACTAGTTCTGCTCTCTATTATCATCAGAGAGTTCACAGTGGAGAAAGGCCTTATGAGTGCAGTGAATGTGGTAAGTGTTTTACTGGTAGCTCAAGCCTTAATCGTCATCAGAGAGTTCACAGTGGAGAAAGGCCTTATGAGTGCATTGCATGTGGGAAATGTTTTAGTATTGTATCTGATCTTTATGTTCATCAGAGAATTCACACAGGAGAAAGGCCTTATAAGTGCAATGAATGTGGGAAATGTTTTACTGATAGGTCAAGCCTTCGTTGTCATCAGAGAGTTCACACTGGAGAAAGGCCTTATGAGTGCACTGAATGTGGGAAATCCTTTAGCCGAAGACAGCTACTCTATATCCATAGGAAAATCCACACTGGAGAAAAGCCTTGTGAGTGAAAGGAATGTGATAAATATTATTGAAAGGTGCCACTTCATTAAACATCAGTTCACACTGGTAAAAGGGCCTTATGAATATAGTGAATATAGATGGAACTAATGTTCAAAGAGTTTGAGATTGTAACAGGGTGGGAAGAGCCCCTGCAGTCACTGTGCAGCAAATGTACCCTTTCTTGGGACAAACTGTGGCACAGAGAGAATGTATCATCTGTTATGAACAGCGATCTGGATTCAATGCCAGGTTGCCTGGTTCAGGACATAGGGAATCTGGTCACTTCAGTCCTTTTCCCCCGCTTCCCCCGTTGAGGACTCAAAGACACGTTGTCCATCCAGACACTTGCCCCCCACCCCAGGAGCCCTGCTGATACTATAGCCCCATGCTGATGAATAGGGCTGTCTTTTCTCTGGGAAACAACATTGATGGCTTTCTTGGAAATGACTCCCATTCATCTACCCAACCAAACCAGTGCTCATAGTGTTTTTATTCACATTTGTAAAGGAAGGCATGTGCAGCCCGGAGACATTGAGGGAATTCCACAAGACCTCACTACTGCTAGGCCTTTGATGAGAGTGCTTCCTCTACACTGCACCCTTCCAGTGGCCTCTCCTGCTTTGAGCAGGGACTCCCATTTTCTTTGTCCCAAAGATGAACTACCAACACCTGATGTGTTCTCCACCTGGGCCTCCAGCTTCATTTTTTACAGTGTACATGTCCTTCCTGTAAACACCCTCCCTTTTGGGACATTCTTACAGCGACAGCAGCACCAAGCCAGGCACTACGGAGAGGATCATTGGAGTCACCCCAGATGTGACACTGGCTCCACTGCCATATGCAGTGATTTGTTTTCAAGGTCCTTTCCTTTTTCGTAAACCCACTTCAGGATGTCCTTGTTTCCCCATTATGCAGTTGACCCGCTCACTGTTCTGGGCAGTGTGAAGGACACTGAAGGACTAGGAATGTCCACTGTAGCCCTTACATGGCCTGGTCCCCAAGGCTCTTCCTCCTCATCCCTTTTACCATCCCCTTACTGCTCCTCCCCCACCACCCTCCCCAAAATGTAAGTCACCAAATAATGATTTTTTAATCAGCAAGAACTTTCCTGCCCCCCTTTTGTGACCTACATTTGACCAACCTAGCTTAAAAGCTAAGACAGAATGCAGGCTGACTCCTCCGATGAAGACTGTAAAATCACAGTATAAAGTCAGTATGATTTTAATTGCTTTTTTCTCATGATTCTTTTTTTTTTTTGGGGGGGTGTACTTTGTGGCATGTGGGATTTTAGTTACCCAACCAGGGATTGAACCTCTGCCTCCTGCAGTGGGAATGCAGAGCCATAACTAGTGGACTGCCAGGGGATTCCCTTAGGATTTTTGAGTTTGAGTTTTTGGGGTTTTTTAAAATCTTTTTTTACCTGCCTGTCTTGTTTTGATAAATTTCTATTTTTGTCTTTTACCTCCTTTTATTTTGTGAGTTCTTGTTTGTTTTCTCTTTCCTTGACAAGTAAGAGATCAGGGAAACAACAAAGGTATCTGTGAGATTTCACACATTTACCCAATGTGAGTCACTTCTTTTCTGCATGGAATTGTAATTTGGCATAGTGAAAGAATATGTTCTCAATTTTTTCTTAATTTTGGTCTTATGCATAATGTAATGACCACGTACATTATATATGTTAAAGATAAATCTGGGGCTTCCCTGGTGGCGCAGCGGTTGAGAGTCCACCTGCCGATGCAGGGGACATGGGTTCGTGCCCCTCTCCGGGAAGATCCCACATGCCGCGGAGCGGCTGGGCCTGTGAGCCATGGCCGCTGAGCCTGCACGTCTGGAGCCTGTGCTCTGCAACGAGAGAGGCCACGACAGTGAGAGGTCTGCATACTGCAAAAAAAAAAAAAAAGATAAATCTGCACTAAACATATGCTACCTCAGGTTTTTTTCCTTTTTTTCCCCACACCACACAGCTTGTGGGACCTCAGTTCCCTGACCAGACATAAAACCCAGGCCCCAGCACTGAAAGCCTAGAATCCTCACCACTAGGCCACCAGGGAACTCCCATATCCTACCTCAGTCTTAAATCCAGATATTCAGTAACACAGTAAATGAAATCCTGCTTTGTAGTCTTTGCCAATTTCCCTGGTGTAAATACTCCCAGCATATCCAATGTCAAATTGCCAACATAATGTCACTGAATATGGAGTTGGGAAGCATTGCCAGGAGCCCACCATTGTATTCTTTTTCTACCTTACAGGTACAGTAGCCACAAATAATTTTAAGAATGTCGCTAATAAACCATAGTAGAATGATTATAAAGTGACAGGTTTTGCATATTTGTTTTTAAAATCGTTTAATATATGTATAGTTGACTGAAAATAAATTACATGTATCTTAAATGTACATTTTAACACTGTGATACTTGTGTAAAGCCCTGAAACCAGTTTCCTCCTGTCATTTTTAATTCATCCTCAAAATTAAAAATATAGATGCAAGAGCATATTCTACTTTTGAAATAACTTTTTTCAAATGTATATATAAATGGAATGACTGTGTAGGAAACTTCCTGTATATTACATCATTTACTGTATTTTTGTAGGTTTTTTGTGTTTGTGTATCATGATTTTACTTAGTGGTTTTTACAATTTATAATCCCAGGTATGTCTTTGAATACATAAATTTCTTTTTTTAATTTATTTTATTTATTTTTGGCTGTGTTGGGTCTTCGTCGCTGCACACAGGCTTTCTCTAGTTGCAGCGAGTGGGATCTACTTTTCTTTGCGGTGCATGGGCTTCTCATTGTGGTGGCTTCTTTTGTGGAGCACGGGCGCTAGTCGCATGGGCTTCAGTAGTTGCAGCACTTGGCATGTGGGATCTTCCCAGACCAGGGATCGAACCCATGTCCCCTGCATTGGCAAGCAGATTCTCAACCACTGCACCACCAGGGAAGCCCCTGAATACATAATTTCTTAAAATGTGTTTCTAAAATAAAAGAGCTCTTTCATAACTCCAGTAACTTTATTACACACGAAAGTATTCTAAATATCAGTGAATATCAGCACAAGTGGGGACACTGTGTGACAGATTTTGATTGCTAACACACTTCGATGCATCTTGTACCTACAAACTACCACAGCACAAAGGATTTATGACAGAAGTGAGAAACTGGGAAATAAAGTGGGAGATGCTGACCCAGCACAGCAGGTGTGGCTACAAAAGTCACAAATACTCCAGCGAGATTTTGGGGCAGACATGTGATAGAGATGCCCAACATTCTGGTGTGTGGGCCACACATAATCTCCCAGTCTTCCCGGATAATGTGCGATGAGGTGAGTGCAGACTGGTTTGGAAAGAACAACTTCTCCCACATTATTGCAAGTATGATGACGCACTGATGGTTTTCAGACCCGGGACTGGGTAACCACCTTGTTACAACCTGGAGTTTCACAGCTGTGAGCACCTTTGTCAAGCAAGCAGAAGGACTTGGGGTGGGGTTTTACAGGCTTTATGGGAGGTGTCAGGCTGCATTCAGCACATAGCATTTAGACTTAGGTTTGTCAAGCATGAGTCCCGAGGAGATGTGGGCAGGTTTTTTTTTGTTTGTTTTGTTTTGTTTTTTTAAATCAAAATCCACTACCATTTAAAGATTTTTAATTTTAATTTTATCTTTATTTATTTATTTGTGCTGTGTTGGGTCTTCGTTTCTGTGCGAGGGCTTTCTCTAGTTGTGGCAAGTGGGGGCCACTCTTCATCGCGGTGCGCGGGCCTCTCACTATCGCGGCCTCTCCCGTTGCGGAGCACAGGCTCCAGACGCGCAGGCTCAGTAGTTGTGGCTCACGGGCCTAGCTGCTCCGTGGCATGTGGGATCTTCCCAGACCAGGGCTCGAACCCATGTCCCCTGCATCGGCAGGCGGACTCTCAACCACTGCGCCACCAGGGAAGCCCCCGTGGGCACGTTTTTGATGATTAGCAATCATTATTTGGTGACATTTTTCTGTTGGGTAGGAGGAGCAGTTAGGCAGTGTGTCCTAGAGTTAGGAGTAAGAGCCTTGGGGACTTGGAGAGGGCTACAGTGGACGTTTCTAGTCCTTCAGTGTCCTTTACAGTGCTCGGAATAGTGACTGGGAGAATTTGGACACACACATCATGAAGCAGGTTCATGAAGATGGACATGACCTTGGAAACAAATCACTGCATGTGGTGGTGGAGGCCTGTGTCACATCTGAGGTGAAAATGAAGACTTGTGTATGTTGCTGGGTGGTGCTGCTGTCCCTGTGAAAATCTTCCTAATAGGGAGGCTGTTTGCAGAGAGGTGGTGTGCACTGGGGATAGTGGAGCTGGAGGCCCTGGTGGAGATGCAGACGTCAGGTGTGTGTAGTTCATGATTGGGACACAGCAGATGGAGTGCCTGCTGGAGGGGCCCAAAGAGATGCCATTGGACAGGTGCAGCTTAGAGGAATCACTCTCATCAAAGGCCTGAGAGCTGTGTACCTTTGTGAAAGTCCCTCCACCTCTCTAAGTTGCAGACTCCTCCTTTCACAAATTGCAGTAATAATAATTACTAGGTATCACTAGGTAGACTAGGTAGATAAATGGGGTCATTCACAGGAAAGCCATCAATGTTGGTTCCCAGTAAAATATACTCTTGTCCCTCAGCATGGGGTGTAGGGTATGAGTAGGGCTCTTGGGTGGAGGGTCACAGGGTATCAGATGGGCAAGGTGTTCTTTAAAGGAGTCCCCAAAGACTGAAAGATTGAGTTCAACATTAAGTAAAGACAGCTGAGAGTTTATAGTCAAGTAGAGTGAAGGAGTCAGTGGATGGAAAATTACCAACAGAAAAGAGGGTAACGGATGTTCTTGCTAAACCGACTTAATAAGGATCTTGCTATTCAGATCAGATATAAAGGGTAGGAAATGGGTGTTTGATCAGATATCAATGGGGGAGTTATTCTTACTAAACTGGCTTTTCAGGTTTGATAAAACTGGGCTATGCAGGCTTGTCCTCCAAACAATATAGGTTCATTTCTCATTTGGTTGTTTTTGTTCATTATGGACCAGCTGAGAGGAAATCAAGGTGAGTGTAGGAAGGCATGGAGCTCACGTTCCCCCACGAACACATCAAAAATAAATTTACTTTGGAACAATCCTCACTGAAAACTGGCAGAAGGACTCCTGTTAAACCAAGGCTGTAAGAAACATACACATGTAATTGGGCAGGAAGGGAAGAAAAGCAATGTGGTCAGGAGTTGTGGGACTCAGAGGAAGGGCGATCACTTGAGCAGTGAGCTCCCTGGGGAGTGAGTGGCTTGAAGTACAGACTAGGTGTTCCAGTCCTCGTGTCTATGTTGTGTAGCAAAGCTTTCTTGACGGGGTGGAGGACCACTGGGACACACAGAAAGGCTGGAGGAGACTGGACTTTGCTTGGGAGGAGTGAGCAAGCAAATGCCTGTCCCTGCGGCCAGGCAGAGAGGGGTCTGCATTAGCAGGTTTTTGCAGGTTTCTGGTGACCAGGATCTTAGCACACCCAAGTCAGAGTGGAGCAAATGCTCTGGCCTCACTAACTCCATGCCAGAGCACGGGACTGCACGTGTGGCCGCCAAGACCTGGGAAAAGAGTCGACGTTTGGAAGCAGAGGCAACCTGGTCCCAGTGCAGAGTCAGAGTGGGGCTTTGGTAGCCATTCTTGGCACTTACTCTCAAGGTATATCAGAAGCAGCCCAGTCTTCTGATGGTAGCTGGCTGGCCACAGCTCACCCACCCCACCATACATGCACAGAAACCACAGGGGCCTGCCTCCTCCCTATGGAGTGGTGCTGCAACACAGAGGGAGTGAGGGAGAGTGGAGATACTGATCAGGTGTGAGAGAGCAAGAGGTCTTGTTTCCAGTGCAGGGCAGAGATAGGGCTCTAGCAGCTGTTGAGTTCACCATGATCGCCTCACCATGGTCCCCAGTCCAGTGAACCCTGTCCAAGCCAAGAAAATGCTCCAGCCCACTGCATGCCACTGTGCAGAACTGGATCTGGGGCAGCCACAACTGGGGAAAAGACCCTAGGTTGCATCTGAGCATAGCCACAGAGGCCTACACAGGCAGCATACCAGACCCCTGTATGCACGAAAATCCCACTTGCTTTAACACTCCCTTCCTGTGGCTAAAGTCCCAGTGTGGGGAGAAGGAAGGACACACAATTAATGGGAACAAAGTCAGCCCCAGCCCGACCCTCACGGCTTCTGTTCCTGCAACTTGGGATCAGGTCTCACACCCGGTGCTGGCTGTAGTCCCTCAATCTCCAGTCTCAGCCCTTACTGTGTTGATAGCTGCCATCACGGCCTGAGGAAAGATGTGACTTGCCCCCACATCAAATCCAGCCCTCCCACCAAAAGCATTGGGTATACCCACTCTGCATAGTCATAGTCCCTCAGAAGGACACCCCTTCAAGACCCCAAAGGGAAACTGTATCACCTAAGTTTATAAAGATAGAGAAAGTTAAATAAAATGAAAATTGCCAATGAAATACTCTCAGTTGAGAGAAAGAGAAAACCCCTGAAGGAATAAACAATGAAACAGAAATAACTGTTACAATGTAAATAATTCAAAACATTGGTAATAAAAATATTAACTGAACTAGGAAAAATAATTGACCTAAACACTGGACATTTTAACAGAGAACTAGAAAACAAAAGGATACCCAATGAAAAATAAATACTTCAAGGGAGTTCTCTGGTGGCCTAATGGTTAGTATTTTGGGCTTTCACTGCTGTGGCCCGGGATCAATCCCTGGTTGGGGAACTGAGATCCAACAAGCTGCGTGGAGCGGCCAAAAAAAAAAAAAGTTCAATGGCTCAAATAAAAGGCACGCTAGCAGGAATGAACAGCAGAGGAAGAGATACAGAGAATGCATAAGTGGTCTGGAAGATAGAATAATGGAAATCACGGAATCAGGAAAGCAGACAGAAAAACTATGTTTTTTAAATGAAAAGAATGTAAAAGATCTCTTGGATAACGTTGTGTTCCAATATTCGAATTATAGAGGTTCCAGAAGGAAAAGAGAGGGAGCATGGGAACAAAAATATTTTTCAAGACATTATGGCTGAAAATTTCCTTTACCCGAAGAAGGAAACTGGTATTAAGGTACAGTAAGTATTGATACACAGGATCCCAAACAAGATGAACCCAAACAGACCCACACCAAGACATATCATAAGAAAATGGCAAAAGTTGAAGATAGAGTTCTCAATGCATCAAGAGAAAAAGAAAGAGTCATAAACTAGGGAATCCCAATAATGCTATCAGCTGTTTTCTCTGCAGACACTTTGCAGGCCAGAAGGGAATGGCAGGATATATTCAAAGTGCTGAAAGGGAGGAAGCTGCAACCTAGGATACTCTACCCAGCAAGATTATCATTTAGAAAAGAAGGAGAGATAAAGAACTTCCCAGAACAGCAAAACCCAAAAGAATTAATCAATACTAATCCTACCATAATAGAAATGTTGAAGAGTCTTCTCTAAATGGAAAATAAATAATAAACTTCAGGAAAGGGAAAATCTCACTAGGGAAGGCAAATATATAGTAAAGAATGAAGATCGTTTAAATAAGCTGGTAAGTAGATTTTTTTTAAATGTAGAAGGAAGTAGAACTACACACAACACGATAAGCACAAAGATGTAAAATATGACATCAAAAACACAACTACAGTAATTATTATTATTTTTGGGGGGGGGCCCTGTAACATGACTTGTGGGATCTCAGTTCCCTGAACAGGCATGGAACCCTGCCACGGCAATGAAAGCGCTGAATCCTAACCACAAGGCGAGCAGGGATCTCTCCAGAAATCAAATACAGTAAGAAAAATGGGAAAAGAACAAATATGTGGAGTCTAAATAACATGCTATTAAACCAATGGGTCAGTGAAGAGATCAAATGGGAAAGCAGCAAATATCTTAAGACAAATGTAAACTGAAGCACAACACTCCAAAATTTATGGGATGAAGCAAAAGCAATGCTAGGAGGGAAGTCTATAGCAATGCAGGCCTCAAGGAACAAGAGACAACTCAAATAAATAGCCTAACCTACTATCTATGAGAATTAGAAAAAGAAGAAGAACAAAGGTTCCCTTCCCCCTTAAGAAGACTGGCGCCCCTAAACTACTACCTATGAGAATTAGAAAAATAACAACAAACCTTCCGCGCTCCCTTAAGAAAATAGGAGCCCCTTTCCCGCCCTAGAAGTCATTTTCCAGTGCTTCCGTGGCGCAGCTTGGCTTTTTCCCGGCGATTCAGGTGCAGGGTGACAGTCCCTGAGTCCTTGGCACTACATTACCCAGAAGAATTTGCGCTAAGGCAGCGACGTTCATCCAATGAAAATCCAGGAAGGGAGCATTTCCGGGAGGGCGAACCTCCGGGAGAAGAACTTCCGGCGTCCTCGTGGCGCCCATTTTGATCGTGGAGCTAGTCGGAAGGTCGGAGTGTGCGGTGATGGGAGCGAGGTGACGGGCCAAGAAGACACAGGAGGAGGCTTTGTACACACTGCAAAGGGACGGCCTGAGTGTTGGGGACACCGCCGCCTGCGGAGTGCATCGGTACAAAGTCCGACCGGATCCCTCGACTTTCGCTACTCCTCTCCTCCCAGGAGCTCCGATGGCGGCGGCTGCGCTGACGGACCCGGCTCAGGTAAATGCTGCGGGCTCCGGGTTCTCTCCTGCCCGTTTCCCCACCCAAATACAAAACTCCTGAGTGAGAGGCGTCTGGTCCAGGACAGTGAGGCCTGCAGGGGTGGTGTCCCTATTTCTGACCACCGTTGAAATGTGGTATGAGTGAGGCTTGGAGATACAATTGAAGCAGGAATATTCGGGAACCCGGAGTCCATCTTGTTTCTGCGAGGAACGCAGTTTGAGGCCAGGCTGCACCTCGAGTGGTAGATGAGTGGTTGTGTTTCTCTTCTCAGGGCCCTGGGAGCGGTGGAGAGTTTTGAATAAAGGAAGGGCACAATCTGAGCTAGGCTTTTAAAAATAATCCAAAGTGTTCAACGGAAAGCAGAATGTAGGGGAATGATGAGGACATTGAGGCAGAGGGAAGTTGTGGCTTTTTTCAGGGTCACAACTGGTAAGTGGGAGCACTGAGGATGGAGGCACAGAGGAGAGGTTGCAAGTCAGCCAGAGTTTACCTGGCTCTGGTACTGGGCACAGGTCCAGGGAATGTGTGAGCCCCTGAAGCACTGCTTAGGTCACTTTCCTCCATCGCCTGCCTTTTCCCACAGATTCCATGGGCTGGAGAAGCACTTTGGGCAAGTGGAGGTTGTCCCAGTCCCTCACTTGGTCTCACCCCACACGCAGACATTCTGTGTATTTGAGGTGTCTTAGGATTCTTCACCTGCCATTCTCCCAGCACTTTGGTTTGTGGACCCTGGAGAACCCCATGCTTGGTTTCCTGAGTGCAGGCCAGCTTTTGTGGAGGGGGTTCTAGTTTCCCACCACTGATGAAATGAGGTGTGGAAGGTTACTCCTGGAACCGGTACCAGTATGTGGCAGTGATTTTTTTTTTTTTCTTTTTGCGGTACGCGGGCCTCTCACTGTTGTGGCCTCTCCCGTTGCGGAGCAACAGGCTCCGGACGCGCAGGCTCAGCGGCCATGGCTTATGGGCGCAGCCGCTCGGCGGCATGTGGGATCTTCCTGGACCGGGGCACAAACTCGTGTCCCCTGAATCGGCAGGCGGACTTTCAACCACTGCGCCACCAGGGAAGCCCGGCAGTGTTTTTTTAATGTTATTTTTGGCCCCAGTACACGGCATGCGGGATCCTTAGTTCTCCCACCAGGGATTGAACCTGTGCCCCCTGAAGTGGAAACTCGTAGCCTTAGCCACTGGACCACGAGGGAAGTCCCTGTGGCAGTGTTTTGAGGTGAGGCTGAGCTTGTTTAGGTAAGTGCAGGTCTCCTTTTTTCTGATGGAAATAAACAGGGAAGAACTGGAGTTAGACTTGAAATGACTGCCTGTGTATTCTGGAGGCAATGGGAGTTTCAGATCAAAGGAGGGAGGTTCTCTAGGTCTTGAGAGGCTCCATCTGGTTGGGCGGTAGGGGAAATGTGTGGGAAGATGGACTGTGGGTTTTCAGGAATGAGACTGTTCATGGTTATATTTGTCCCTGTTATACCAGGGCAGTGTGACCTTTGAGGATGTGGCCGTGTACTTCTCCTGCGAGGAATGGTGTCTTCTTGATGAGGTTCAGATACACCTGTACCTTGATGTCATGCTGGAGAACTTTGCCCTTGTCTGCATGCTGGGTAAGGCCCTGACACCCATCCCCATTCTCTGAGATAGGCTCTGCCTTTCTCCTTTTCCCCAAGGGTAGTTCTGTCCTTCTCACATCTGGACCATGGGCACTGCTTTCTTCTTAAAGTTATGTGCTGCAGTTACAATGGCTAGGCAGAGTGCATCCCTACTCCTTAGTGCCATGAAACTTGTAGCCCCAAAGTCTTGCAGGTGACCATTCAGGTTCATCAGTGTTGCAGTCTGCTTTAGAGATCCCTCCTTGCTTGCCCTCTCCTGGGCCAAGTGAGGGTACGGATCCATACTACCCAAAGTTTGCTCCATTTCAGCACCCGACGGTATTTATTTATTTATCTCTCTGTCTGTCTATCTATCTATCTATTTATTTATGGCTACATTGGATCTTCATTGCATGTGGGCTTTCTCTAGTTGAGCCGAGTGAGAGCTACTGTTCTTTGTAGTGCATGGGCTTCTCATTCCGGTGGCTTCTCATCGCAGAACATGGGTTCTAGGCCTGTGAGCTTCAGTAGTTGTGGCGTGCAGGCTCTATAGCACAGGATCAGTAGTTGCAGTGCATGGACTTAGTTGCTCCACGGCATGTGGGATCTTCCTGGTGCAGGGATTGATCCCATGACCCCTGCATTGGCAGGCAGGTTCTTAACCACTGCACCACAGGGAAGTCCTTAAAATATTAAATAAGGAACTACAGTATGATCCAGCAATTCCACCCCTGTGTTTATCCAAAGGGTGTGAAATCATATCAAAAAGATATCTGGGGACTTCCCTGATGGCACAGTGGTTAAGAATCCACCTGCCAATGCAGGGGACACAGGTTCGAGCCCTGGTCTGGGAAGATCCCACATGCTGTGGAGCAACTAAGTCCGTGTGTCACAACTACTGAGCCTGTGTTCTGCAACAAGAGAAGCCACTGCAGTGAGAAGCCCATGCACCACAACAAAGAGTAGCCCCTGCTCGCCACAACTAGAGAAAGCCCGTGTGCAGCAACAAAGACCCAAAACAGCCAAAAATAAATAAGTAAATTTATTTAAAAAAAACAACAAGATATCTGTACTCCCTGTTTATTGCAGCATTATTTACACTATCCGAGACATGAAAAGAACCTAAGTGTCCATTGATGGATAAACGGGTAACAAATTGTGCTGTATATGGAACACTATTCAATATTGTTCAACCATTAAAAGAAAAAAATCCTGCCATTTTTAATGACATGGATGGACCTTGAGGGCATTATGCTAAGTGAAATAAGTCTGACAGGGAAAGACAAATACAGTTGTTTGTCAGTTTCCAGAGAGGATTGATTCCAGGAGCCCCTGCATATACTGAAATCTGCAGATGATGAAGTTTCACAGTCAGCCCTGTGATTCTGAAGTTTTGCATTTGTGGATTCATTCAACTACAGATCATGTGGTGCTGTGTTTATTTAATTAAACGTAACCATGTGTAAGTGGACCCATGCAGTTCTAACCCATGTTGTTCAAGAGTCAGTTGTACTCCATAATTACACTTACATGGGGAATCTTTTCCTTTTGGCTGTGACGAGTCTTAGTTGTGGCATGCGGGATCTTCATCGAGGCATGTGGGATCTTACGTTGGGATGCTCAGGCTCTTTGTTGTGGCGCAAGCTTCTCTAGTTGTGGTGTGCAAGTTTTTCTCTTCTCCAGATGTGGTGCGCAGGCTCCAGGGTTTGTGGGCTCTATAGTTGTGGCACGCAGTCTCTAGTTGAGGTGTGTGAGCTCAGTAGTTGTGGCGTGCATGCTTAGTTTTCCCGCAGAATGTCAGATCTTAGTTTCCCGACCAGGGAATGAAACCTGCGTCCCCTGCATTGGAAGGCACATTCTTTACCACTGGACAACTGGGGAAGTCCCTGGAATCTTCAAAGAAAAACACACACACACACCCCAAATTCAGAGACAGCACAGAAATTAGTGGTTGCTGGAGTAGGGGATGGGTGAACAGGGTTAGATGAAATGCGTGAATGGTGTCAGAAGCTACAGACTTCTAGTTGTAACGTGAATAAGTCCTGGGGATGTAATGCATAGCTTAGTGATTATAGTTAATTATACTGTATGGTGTATTTCAAATTTGCTAAGAGAGTAAATCCTAAAAGTTCTCATCAGAGGAAAAAAATTGTGGTGTTAACTAAACTTATTGTAATCATTGCACAACATATACACATATCAAATTATGTTGTGCAGCTTAAACAAATACAATGTTTCACATCAATTATATGTCAGTGAAACTTTTAAAATTCTACAGTGCTCTTCCTTTCTCTGTGAAATCCAAATTTCTGATCTTTATTATTTTCCATCTCTCTAAAGAACTTTTTTAAAATGAATTCCCATGATTTTTGTGCATCTAAGAACGTGTTTATCTCACCATCAGTGTTGAAGAGTAATTTTATTGCATTCTGAATTCTAGGCTGACATTGGCCACTCCCCAACCCCACCTCCTCCAAACTTCAAATGTTTCACTCTTTTCTCTTGTTTGCATGATTTCTGAAAATTCAGATGTTATTATTTTTGTTGTTTCCCCATGACTAAAGTGTTTATTCCTCTGGTTTCTTTTGGGATTTTTTTTTTTCTTCTGTATTTGAATGTGATACGCTTAGGTGTAGTTTTGTTGTTGTTGTTGTTGTTTTAAATAAATTTATTTATTTACTTATGGATGTGTTGGATCTTCGTTTCTGTGCGCAGGCTTTCTCTAGTTGTGGTGAGTGGGGGCTACTCTTCATTGCGGTGTGCAGGCTTCTCATTGTCATGGCTTCTCATTGTGGAGCATGGGCTGTACATTCGCAGGCTTCAGTAGTTGTGGCATGTGGGCTCAGTAGTTGTGGCTTGTGGGCTCTAGAGTGCAGGCTCAGTAGTTGTGGCACACAGGCTTAGTTGCTCCACAGCATGTGGGATCTTCCTGGACCAGGGCTTGAACCTGTGTCCCCTGTATAGGCAGGTGGGTTCTTAATCACTGTGCCACCAGGGAAGCCCCAGCTTAGGTGTAGTTTTTTGGTATTAAACCTGCTTGATGTTCTCTGAGCTTCCTGGATCTGTGGGTTGGTGTCTGACATTAATTTGGTGGAAATTCTCCATCATTATTGCTTCAAATATTTTTTCTATTCCTTATTCTTTTTTTCTTTTGATGTTTCTATATATGTATGTTAAAGCATTTGCAGGTGTTATACAGTTTTTAGATAATCTTTTTTTATTAGTCCTTTTTCTCTTTTTCAGTTTTAGAAGTTTCTACTACAAGAACCTCAAGCTGAGATATACTTTCCTGAGTTGTGTCCAGTCTTAATAAGCCCATCCTATTCATTCTTCATTCCTCTTCTGTTCTTTTTGATCTCTAGCATTTCCTTTTGGTTCTTTATTAGAATTTTCATCTCTGCTTTCATTGCCTTTTTTGTCTTGTATGCTGTCTGCTTTATCCATTAGCAGGCATTAATTAGCGTATTAATCATAATTGTTTTATATTACCAATTTGATCATTCCAACATCCCTGTGATATCCCTCCCTCCCTCCCTCCCTCCTTTCTTCCTTCCTCCCCTCCCCTCCCCTTCCCTTCCCAGCATGCAAGATCTTAGTTCCATTACCAGGGATCAAAGCAGTGCCCCCTACAGTGGAACTGTGGAGACTTAACCGCTGGATCCCTAGAGAAGTCCCTCCCTGTGATATCTGATTCTAGTTTTGAAGCTTCCTTTGCCTTTTCAAAATTTGTTTTTTGGCCTTTTAGTTGGCCCTGTAATTTTCTTCTTTGTAACTGGCATGATGTATTCCCTAAAAGGAACCATTGTAGATAGGCCTTTATTGATGTGTTGGTAAGATGTGGAGAGCGGAAGCATGCATGTTGCTGTTAGCATTCATATTGTATTTAATTTTCAATCTTTTAATGAGCCTGTGTGTCTGGATCCTGAACTCCACAACTTCTTCTCAATTTAATTTTCCCTCCCTTAGTTGGGACAGGATGGGTATTGGGGGCTGTAGTTGGGTATTTCCTCTTTCCCAGGTAAGTTAGGCTTTGATAAAATGACAGTAGGTTAGGCTCTGGTTAAGTAATTTCTACTGAGGGTGGGCTTTGTTAAGAACAGAATGTTCTGGCTATTTTGTTTTTCTAATCTTCATTTCTTTTTTCAGAAGGCTTTGTTTAGTTTGTTTGTTTTGTAGTTCCTCAAGTTGTAAAGGTACATTGTTGATTGATATTTCTTTGTTTATGTGTAAGCATTTATAGATGTAAATTTTCTCCTTAGTACTGCTTTTGTGGCATCCTATAAGTTTTAGTATGTTATATTATTGTTTTTTTTAGTCTCTTAAGTATTTTCTAGTTTCCTGTGTGAGTTTTTTTTTCATGGACCTATTGGTTGTTTCAAAGCATGTTGTTTAATTTCCAGAAATTTGTGGATATTTGTTTTCCATATGTGATTGATCTCTATCTTCAATCTGTTTCAGTTGGAGAGGACAGATTGTATGATCTTTATCTAATTTAAACTATTGTTCCTGTCTATTTGCTGAGAGCAGAACATTGAAGTGTCCCCATACTATAGTAGAACCGTTTCTGTTTTCAGTTCTGTCAGGTTTTGCTTTATATTTGATTGTCTATTATGAGGCGTGTAAATATATATACTTATTTTTATTTTTTTATTTATATTTGGCTGCGTTGGGTCTTTTGTTTTGTTTTGTTTTGTTTGCGGTATGCGGGCCTCTCACTGTTGTGGCCTCTCCCGTTGTGGAGCACAGGCTCCAGACATGCCGGCTCAGTGGCCATGGTTCATGGGCCCAGCTGCTCCACGGCATGTGGAATCTTCCCAGACCGGGGCATGAACCCACGTCCCCTGCATCGACAGGTGGACCCTCAACCACTGCGCCACCAGGGAAGCCCTTTTTAAAAATTTATTTTATGTATTTATTTTTGGCTGTGTTGGGTCTTCATTGCGGCATGCAGGCTTTTCATTGTAGTGGCTTCTCATTGCAGAGCACAGGCTCAAGGCGTGTGGGCTTGAGTAGTTGTGGCACGTGGGCTCAGTAGTTGTGACACACAGGCTTAGTTGCTCCACGGCATGTGGGATCTTCCCAGACAAGGGATTGAACCTATGTCCCCTACATTGGCAGGCAGATTCCCAACCACTGCACCACCAGGGAAGTCCCTAGACTTCTTTATTGTTTGATATGAATAATAGCCACCCCTGTGTTCTTTTGGTTACTATTTGCATGAAATATCTTTTTCTAATCTTTCATTTTCAATTTAATTGACTTGTCAACAGCATACAGTTGGATCATTTTAAAAAATCTGTCAGTCTGTCTTTTGCTTTGAGTGTTTAATCCATTTACATTTAGAGCAATTACTGATAAGAGGTATTTTTGTCATTTTGCTCTTTGTTTTCTGTATGCCTTAGAGCTTGTTGTTCCTTATTTTTTCTTATTTTCTCGTTTTGTATTTAGTTAAATTTGCTTAGTGATATGTTTTAGTTTTCATTTCCTTTGTGTACATTATATGATTACTTGTAGTTACCATGGGGATTACATTTTATATCCTAAATCTGCCAGCATACTAATTTTAATTTACACCAGCTTACCATCAATAACATTACAAAAACATTTCTGCTTCTGTAGTGCTCTGTCCCCACTATTTTCTAGTATTGATTTTACAAAATTACATACTTGTATGTGGTGTGTTTAAGCTGAGACTATGGTTTCTTTAAATGCATTATTCTCTGCAATCAGGTAGAAAAAGAAAAAGTGCTGTTATAAACTTACAATCACAGTAGCTTTTATAATTTTCTATGGATTTACCTTTATCAGAGACCATCATTTCTTCAAATAACTTTGAATTACTGTTTAGTGTTTTTTTCATTTCAACCTGAAAAAATCCATTTAGCATTTGCTGCAAGACAAGTCTAGTGTTAAAGAACTTCTTTAGCTTTTGTTTATGTTGGAATATGTTAATTTTCCTTAGCTTTTGAAGGATATTTCCCTGATGTAGGGTTATTGGTTGACACGTTATTTTCCTTCAGCAACTTAAATATACCAGCCCACTGTGTTCTGGCCAGATTTCTGATTAGAAATGTGCTGATAACCTTGGGGATCCCTTGTCTGGAATGAGTCACTTCTCTCGCTGATTTCAAGATTCTTTGTCTCTGCATTTCAACAGTTTTATTATAATGTGCTTCAGTATGGCTCTCACAGTCTATTCTGCTTGGAGTTTATTTAGATTTTGGGATGTTTCTATTCATATCAATCCATAAGTGTGCTATGTTTTTCTGTTCTGAATCCCTCTAGTGTTTGTTTTTTTTTCACTTCAGCAATTGTACTTTTCAGTTCCCAAATTTCCTTTTTTGCAATGCTTATACTTTCTTTCTCTTTATTGTTATTTCTACTTTGTTCAGACAACACTTTTTTCCTGTACACCTGTTTTTTTTAGCAATTGTACTTTGCAGTTCCCAAATTTCCATTTTTACGATACTTATACTTTCTATCTCTTTACTGTTATTCCTACTTTGTTCAGGCAACACTTTTTTTTTCTGTACACCTGGTTTTTTTTTTTTTTCAGTTATTCGAACATCCTTTAGTCAGTTTTTAAGTCTTTCTAGTTAGTTCACCATCTATTTTTTGTGTACCTGTTTATAAGTTACAGTTGCGGTTGATTTGTTATTTTCCTTTGACTGCATCATACGTTCCTGTTTCTTTGTATGTCTTGTGAGTTTTTGTCATTGAAAACTGAGCATTTGTATCTTATAATATTGTAACTCTGGAGATCCTGTATTCACTTTAACAAGGGTTTGCTGGTATGGGCTTCTCTTTGTTTTTGATGTTTTCAGGTGACTCTTTCCTGGATATCAACATGAGGTGTAAACTTAAGGGGTTTTCACTGTGCCTTTCTTGGGGATGCACTATGACTTTTGAAATTTCTCTATATAAGTGGCTAATTTTGAATGTCTTAGTCCTTAAATATCTCACTCTCCAAAAGTGAAAAACCAGAAAAATGAAGAGTGGAAAAAGAGACACTGGCCCTTAAAATCAGGTGGGGAGACGGATTCATAACACGTTGTACTCCATCCACTGTTGTTCAGGTTGGGAGTGGATTCCTAACACCTATTACTCCATCCAGTGTTTTTCAGGTAGGGAGATGGATTCCTAACCCATCCCCTGTTTTACAAGTGGGGAGAAAAACACCTAACATTTTGTTTCCGTTTTGTTTCCTAGCATTTTGTACTCCATCCACTGTACATCCTTCCCTCTGGCTCCACTGATGTTTCTGTTTGTAGTATTTAAATACCATTCTTTTGTCTGTTGTGTGCTTAGTTCCTCTGGGTTCGTATTTGCCACTCACCCATCCTGACATTCCATTAGGCCTTGTGTCATATGTGTCCCATGTAGTTGTTCAACTGGGGATGGAGAGTCCTTGGGGCTTCACAGGATGGACATGACTCTGGTCTCAGCAAAAAGAGCTCACAGGTAGTCTGGCCAAGATGAATGGCAGCTGGCAGAGGGCTTGATATCAGGTCTGTGTTTTAAGTCATATCAGGAACATATCTTGTGTGATTAGTGTTTTAGCCCCATTGCCAGTGGCCCCAAATCACTTCTTTTGTCTTTTCTCCATTCTTGGTACTCTGCCAAATTGTCATTTCTACTACTCATTTTTATTCTGACTGCAGCCTGGGATTTATTCCCTACCACCTCTCTAAGCCACTTCTCTCATGTAGTCTTCACATTGTTTTCTCTATAGTACTCTATGACATTGTGCAGGTATCTTTGAATGGCATTAGGAGGGTATACTTTAATGTTCCATGAATACCAACTACTGTTTCAGTAAGATTTTCTGGTGCATGGGCATATACTTGTGCGCAGTATCACAGATCAGCAGCAGATGTCCTAGTGAAAGCCATTGACAGAGGAGTGAACTGTAGAACATACCTTTCACCCTTGGGCCACATCCAGTCCTTGTGTCCTGTGCTTGGTGAGGCCGTGTCAATTCTGTGACCTTAAGTCCCAATAATGCAGAACAGCTGCATCCTCAATTTGACCCCAGCTCCATTTACTGAACACAGTCCCATGGATTGGTTCTTCCATGTGTCAGACATACAATTGTGATGGTGTCAACCCCATCCAACGTCAACATGAATTTCACCATCACGTCTTTGTTTTCAGGTTCTTGGCGTGGAGTCGATGAAGAGACACCTTCTGAAGAGAACATATGTGTGGAGGGAGTATCACAGATTAGGACCCCCAGGGCAGGTTCATCTGAGAAGGCCCAGCCCTGTAAGATGTGCATCCCAGTCTTGAGAGACATTTTGCACTTGGCTGAAGAGCAGGGAACAAATAGGGGCCAGAAAGCATACACATGTGGGGCATGTGGGAAACAGTTCTATTTTACTGCAAACCTTCAACAGCACCGGAAGCAGCACATTAGAGAGAAACCCTTCCGATGTGATGTGAGGAGAATTGCATTTCTGAAGAGCTTCACAGTCTACGCATCAGGGAATCTCTCTGTGTACAGTGAAATTGGGAAGAAATTAGCAGCCAACATGGGACTTCAGCAACAGGCCACTAATATCAGAAAGGAACAAAACAACAGTCACGAGTGTGAAGCTGTTTTTCACAGTGGAACAATTCGTCGGAGCTGGGGAGAAGGCAGGAAATCCTCCAGCCACACAGATATGTATGAGAGAGTCATCACTAGTGAAGCATTTTGTGAGTGCAGCAAATGTGGGAAAGCCTGCACCCAAAGGTGTAATCTTATGCAGCACCAGAGAGTTCACACTGGAGAAAAGCCTTATGAGTGCAGTGAATGTGGAAAATCCTTTACCCGAAGCCACCACCTCAGTGTGCATAGGAAGATCCACACCGGAGAAGAGCCTTATGCATGCAAGAAATGTGCTAAATCTTTTCTCCAAAGGTCCAGCTTCATTCAACATCTGCGAGTTCACACTGGAGAAAAGCATTATGAATGCAGTGAATGTGGAAAATCTTTTAGCAAAAAGTCCAATTTCCTTCAACATAAGAGAGTTCATACTGGAGAAAGGCCTTACGAGTGCAGTGAATGTGGCAAATCCTTTATCCATAGATGTCAACTGTTTATACACCAGAGAGTTCACACAGGAGAAAGGCCTTATGAGTGCAGTGAATGTGGGAAATCCTTTATTCATAGATGTCAACTTCTTATACACCAGAGAGTTCATACAGGAGAAAGGCCGTATGAGTGCAGTGAATGTGGGAAATCTTTTACAGTTAGGTCTGTCCTGCAAAATCATCAGAGAATTCATACTGGAGAAAGGCCTTATGAGTGCAGCCAATGTGAGAAATCCTTTATCCATAGATGTCAACTTCTTATACACCAGAGAGTTCACACAGGAGAAAGACCTTATGAGTGCAGTGAATGTGGGAAATCTTTTACAGCTAGGTCGGCCCTCCAAAATCATCAGAGAATTCATACTGGAGAGAGGCCTTATGAGTGCAGCCAATGTGGGAAATCCTTTATCCATAGATGTCAACTTCTTATACACCAGAGAGTTCACACAGGAGAAAGGCCTTATGAGTGCAGCCAATGTGGGAAATCTTTTACAGCTAGGTCTGGCCTCCAAAATCATCAGAGAATTCATACTGGAGAAAGACCTTATGAATGCAGCCAATGTGGGAAATCCTTTATTCATAGATGTCAACTTCTTATACACCAGAGAGTTCACACAGGAGAAAGGCCTTATGAGTGCAGCCAATGTGGGAAATCTTTTACAGCTAGGTCTGCCCTCCAAAATCATCAGAGAGTTCACACAGGAGAAAGGCCTTATGAGTGCAGTGAATGTGGAAAATCCTTTATTCATAGATGTCACCTTCTTATACACCAGAGAGTTCACACAGGAGAAAGGCCTTATGAGTGCAGTGAATGTGGGAAATCCTTTATTCATAGATGTCAACTTCTTATACACCAGAGAGTTCACACAGGAGAAAGGCCTTATGAGTGTAATCAATGTGGGAAATCTTTTACAGCTAGGTCTGGCCTCCAAAATCATCAGAGAATTCATACTGGAGAAAGGCCTTTTGAGTGCAGCCAATGTGGGAAATCCTTTATCCATAGATGTCAACTTCTTATACACCAGAGAGTTCACACAGGAGAAAGGCCTTATGTGTGCAGTGAATGTGGGAAGTCCTTTATTCATAGATGTCAACTTCTTATACACCAGAGAGTTCACACAGGAGAAAGGCCTTATGTGTGCAGTGAATGTGGGAAGTCCTTTATTCATAGATGTCAACTTCTTATACACCAGAGAATTCACACAGGAGAAAGGCCTTATGAGTGCAGCCAATGTGGGAAATCGTTTACTGCTAGGTCTGGCCTCCGAAATCATCAGAGAGTTCATACTGGAGAAAGACCTTATGAGTGCAGTGAATGTGGGAAATTGTTTATTGTTATTTCTGGCCTTATTAAACATCAGAGAGTTCACACAGGAGAAAGGCCTTATGAGTGTAATGAATGTGGGAAATCTTTCACTGCGAGAGCTGGCCTCCAAAATCATCAGAGAATTCACACGGGAGAAAGGCCTTATGAGTGTAAGGAATGTGGGAAATCTTTTACTGCGAGATCTGGCCTCCAAAATCATCAGAGAGTTCACACAGGAGAAAGGCCTTATGAGTGTATGGAATGTAGGAAATCTTTTACTTCTAGGTCTGGCCTCCGAAATCATCAGAGTGTTCATACTGGAGAAAGGCCTTATGAGTGCAGTGAATGTGGAAAATCTTTTAGCCAAAGACAAATCCTCAGTACCCATAGGAAAATCCATACTGGAGAAAGGCCTCATGAGTGCAAAGAATGTGGTAAATCTTTTATCCAAAAGTGCAGCTTAATTCATCATCAGAGAGTTCACCGTGGAGAAAACGCCCTATGAATGCAGCAGATAAGGACGCCACTGGGGTTTGGAGGAGTTTGACATGGTAACAGAATGGGAGGAACAGGTGCAGTCATCGTGCAACAGATGGACCCTTTCTAGAGCGGAAACTCAGGGTGAGAGAAGGGGTGTCATCTGCTTGTGAACTCCCAGCAATGTCCAGGGATTTAGGATACAGTGCTAGGTTGACTGGTTCGGGCCATGAGGAGTCTGGTCACAACGCTCCTCTTTCACTCCCTACCCTGCTTTGGGGACTCAAAGAACATTTTGTCCATTCGGACACCCTCTTGTCACCCCCCACACAGACACAAAGAGGCCTGCTTAGGACACCCCCTCCTCCCTGCATGTGACTTGACAGGACTGTCGTTTCACTGGGAACAAATATTGATGGCTTTCCTATGAACGATCCGACTTATGTACCTGATAATGATCTGGTCCTGCTAACTCCATGCCACAGGTTTTCAGTGGATGTGGGGCAGCCAAATTCGAGGAACAGACTCTACCTTGGGATGTGGATGTGACCCAGTCCCAGGACAGAGAAAACTAATCAATATAGAACACCACATTAACAGAAGGGAGGATGAAAAATAACATGATCATCTCAGTAGACAGAGAAGAAGCATTTGACAAAATTCAGCATCCATTCATGATGAAAACCCATCCAGGTGGGTATAGAGGGAACATAACTCAATAAAGGCCATTTATGACAAACCCACAGCAAACATCATACTGGTGGAAAGCTGAAAGGCTTTTTCCTAAATTCAGGAAGAAGAGAAGGATGCCCACTCCCAAAACTTCTATCTCACATAGTATTGGAAGTCCTAGCCCCAGCAATCAGACAAGCAAAAGCATCCAAATTGGAAGGTAAGAGGTAAAACAGTATTTTCAGATAACATGATACTTTATATAGAAAACCCTAGTGTCCACCTCAAAACCTTTAGAACTAAAGAATTCGGTAAAGCTATAGGATATAGTACAAATATACAGACATCTGTTGCATTTCTATACACTAATAATGAACTATCAGAAAAAGTAAAAAAATAAAATTGCTTCAGATCGCATCAGAAAGAATAAAACACCTAGTAGCAAGTTAACTGAGGGCTTGAAAGACATATATTCAAAAAACTATAAAATATTGATGAAGATTGAAGATAAAGAAATGGAAAGATATCCTGTGCTCTTGCATTGGAAGAATTAAGATTGTTACAATGACAATACTACACAAAGCAATCGTGAAATGGACAGAAGACATAATGGAGTTAGAAAAACTATCCGAAGTGATGCAAATGAAGAACACACGTCTATTGTCATGTGTATTCAGTGTCTCAAGAAATATAGCAACAATCTTGTGAGTAAGGCATATTCTAGTAAATGGGATATATTCATGTCCAAGACAAAAAGGAGTCAGTCCTTATGGAAGCAATATTGTAGTTGATGGAAACTGTACCTAGGTAATTAGATTTCATGGAATATTAGAATGAGATGCTCCTATAAAAAGGGAGAAAAAGAGCAAGTTACAGTTGAGGAAAAACGGGTTTGGGGTGGGTTGAAAGAGTAAATAGAGTATCCAGAGTAGGACTTTAGTGAAGGTGGACAGTTGTGGAAATACTGTGTTAAGGACAGCTTGCTTTCCTCTTTTCCAATTGTTATATGTTCATTTTCTTTACTGTATTAGAGAGGACCTCTGGCATATTAGGGAATACCAGTGCAAGGCAGTGAACTGCCATCCTACTGATCTCAAGCATCCTATTTATGTCCTTTATATCTAGTCTTTTCAGTCCAGAACCATGTAAAGTCACACAAATTACATTTATTTCTCATCTCTCTTTAATGTCCATTCTGACGCAATCTTTCTGATTTCCTTCAAGTTGTTTTCCCTTGGTATTTTTTATACAATACATGACAATTTGTAAAATTTCCCTCACTTGGTATACAGTAAGATATCCTTATAAATAGATTCAGATTATGTGGTTTATTGTTTTTATTGTTGCTGTTTTGCTCCCATCCAAGATAATACAAAAGTGCTGCCTTGTCCTTTTCAGTGTACCATATCAGGAAACAAGATGTCTGTTTTCTCAGAATTGGCAGTGTTTCCTTTGATCACTTCTTTATGGTGATATCCTTTGGATTTTGTTCCTACTACTCTGGGAGGCTGAAGAAGGGGTGTAGCAAGACACTGTGATCATCTATATGTTTCTAAATCTCTCTGGCTACTGTGTGGAGAGTGAACTTAGGAGGGAAGAACTGATGTAGGAGAGAGGACAGAATCCTTTTTGTAATTGGGAGCCCTTTGATGATGGACTGGTCCAGGATGGTGGCATTGGAGATGGTGAGGACAGGATGACCTGGGACACATTAGGAGGCAGAGCTGGCAGGACGTGTGCATAATTGAGATGATGGGGTGAGTCCCAGAGAATGATTTTTTTCCCTTCAGTCCTCAAGAGTGAGCCATTGCATTTGTGGGCCTGAGAGGCTTACCTTGTTTTCTTAAATTTCTGGATCAGCTGTCAGCTATGTTGAGTAACTGCAGCCAAAGTTTCCAATACCTGGGCACAAAATAGGCAGGACTGCTCCCTGACAGTTATTTGGGTAGATGAGTTTTGTGTGGCCTTGCTTTCCTTGGGCCTGCCAGGGTTAGTTGAGGCTGGATAGGAAGACTGTGTGGTGGTGGTGTGTATCTGTAGTATCTGTAGCTGTATGTGTTTGAGCCTGCCAGGGAACATTAGTTATTCTTTGAATAGAAATTCAAAACTTGTCCTTGAACTTCACTTGATGAAAATTAAATCACTTGCTAAGGAAGTTTAGGGCCATCCAAAAGTACTGACAGCTACTTTGAATATTTATTTCAAGCCTTTTAATGTAATTGTTGATATATTTGGGTTGAAATATATCCTTTTATTTTGTGGATTTCTTACCCTGCCCTTTGTTCTTTATCTTGGCCTTTAAAAAAATTTTAACCCTCTATTTATTAGTATTTGTAATTCAATTTTCTTTACTTCTAGCTTTGAAAATATATACCTTTATTCTATTTATTGTTTAAGCCCCAAATCACTTATTTAACACATTAGAGCACAGAGTTATAAATACATTTTTTTCTTCATTCTGCCTATTATAAGGGGTTTAAGACATTATTTTTCCCATAGGAATATATGTTTTTCAAGGTATGCATAGGGATTCTGTCATTCTAAGTTTGTAAGGAAATATTACTCATGCTTTACACAATTAGTGACATGTATGTCAATCAACACATGAATTTCTCTCTTCAGTTATCATTCCTTTTGTCATCACTGATCTTTCAACTGGAATTACAATCCATTGTTCATTGTCCTTGAATAGAACTTTTTTTTTGAATAGAACTTTTAATGTTCATTTTTCCAGGTTAATTGTGCATTAATTTTCTCATTTCAAATCGTTTTGTTTCATCCATTCTTGAAAGAAATATTTGCTGTATATAGAAATCTTGGTTGGCAATTTTCTCTTCAGTGGTGGGGGGAGGTCATATTGACCTTTCTACTTCTGTGGTTTTCTTAATCTTCGTGGGCTACAGAAGATATTCTGTATGCCAAGGTGTGCTATTTTGATATACTTTACTCTGAACTATCAAGATCAAAAGGAAATAGGGAATGACTCCCCTTCCCCGCCCCACCTCCTTAGTAGCACAGCAGGTCCCCCTATGGGTTTATTCCTACAGGAAATGCAGAAACACCACCAGTTCCCTTGTAAGGGGTTCTAACCTTCTGCACTCTAGTCCAAGTGATTTTCATCTGTCCCATTCTGTAATTGTTGATTGTTGGTCTCCAGCAGCTAATTTACCTTCAAGGATTTCACCACTTCTGGGGGTTGCTTTTCCAGACACCCTGAATTGGGAAGACGCTGGGGGTTCTGGGGTTACTGAGTTCATGCTGGGTTTTGTTGGGGTTTCTCAGAAGGACTCAGGCCCAGGAGTGCAGGGTGGAGGGTCCTATGGGCGCCCCACAAGGGCTGGTTCACTCGTGTCTCTTCCTGCTCCCGTGTACCAGAGGGAACATTTTGAGGCCTTTTCCTCTGCGGACCCATGTGCACCAAGTCCGGGGCGCCACGTGTGATTTGAGGTGACCTATCAGAGGAGTCAGTGATAAATGAAGAGAGCTAGGTGGTCTCCAGGGTGGGAGATAGGGGAACCAGACTCCCAGAGGAGGGCAGGGTGGCCTGGGGACATGGGGAAAACCTGGAGATGGTGGCACTGCACAAAGGTGGGCCATACGAAAGATCCCTGGGCTATGACTCCTCCCTGGTCCCACAGGCTGTGTCCCCCATGCTCCCTCAGGCTTGCCCAAGACACGAAATCCAGAATGTTTGCCCAAAGGCTGAGTCCTTCTTTTTCATTGCTGTGGCCTGGCTCCCTCACAGAAGTGCACCCCTGAGTGGCGGTGACCAATCCCCCTCCTCCTGGCTGAATCCTACTTCAGGGCCCAGAGGCCACGTGCGCTTTGATGAGGAAGAAGCTTTGTGGCCCCTAGGCCCACACTCGAGGGTCTTCGTCCACTCCAGGACGCCCCTGCCCTAAGAGGTCCCGATGTGGGGTTTCAGCCTCGGAGCCATCACTTCCACACTCCCACCTGGACAGCCTTAAGACAGTCTCCCAGGACAGGAAGCATCCTTGACACTGGCCTCAAGACACCC
>NW_006785389.1:1467685-1547685 GCF_000442215.2 Lipotes vexillifer | reverse complement strand
CCCCCCCCCCCCCGACACACCCCAATCCCCACTCAGTCAGCCTCAGGAACTGATCTTTTTCCTGAGGCTGAGGAGGTAGAAATGCGGCCTGACCAGCAGAGATGGACCCCTGGGCATCTGAATAGTTTCTGTGCCTTGAAGGAGGGACCCTGCAGGGAATGAGGGGCTTTTGGTTGCTCAGCCAGACTCTGGTGTATACGGACAAGAGACAATAATGCAGGCCCTGGAGGAAAGGGGCCGTTTTTAAGTAGACAAGTGGTCTTCCTAAAGAGCTGTCAGGTGCAAGATGTATTGGTAAATGAGTGACAGACATCAGTGTTTTAATGGATATTGGATCTAAGTCATCCAAAGCAAGGTCCTGGAGAGACACCCCATCTTGGTAGGCAGGCAGCGAGCAGGATGTTTCAGCAGTTTTTAGCTTCTGGAGAAGGTTACCAGCTTTAGCGGGAATTGACATCGTGCTGGCTCATTGGTTATCAAGGAAAGCAGCAGAGGAGCATGCTCCTCACATCCCCTCTGATAACACTATCAAAGTGGAGAGTTTCTGATCTAAAGGTTAATCACTAGCTGAGGCCTGGGCAGGTACCCAGGTGTTCGCAGATTAGGCTTTATGTTTAAGATGGAAGGTCAGCCGTGTGAGTAGGGTGCAGGTGAATCAGACTGCTGGACCAGGGGATGTACAGAGCAAGAGGACAGCCATGGTGGGTGGCCTGATCCATCTCTTGCTGAGCTGTGCACAGTCATTGAATATGCAGGCAGGAGAGCCATTTCTGACGTGACCAGAACCAGCGCTCTCCCTCTTGTCCAGCTGCTTCAGGGCCGCCCAATATCTCCTTTCCATATTCCTGGTCAGGGTCCTGTCTTACTTTTCTCTTGTCCCTTGCCAAAGTTTACAAGATGACTAACGCTTCAGACCGCATGCGTTTCAAGAGCAATAGGATAATGTTTATTTGCTTTCTGTTACCAGTGGATGTCAACTTGGGTTGGCTTCGTGGAGTCTGAGACAACATCCAAACACTTCAGCAATCAGTAGCATTATAGAGCCTTAAATGCTCAACACTCACCGGAAAGTTTCCCCACCCCCGTAAGAAGAATGGAGCCCCCTATCTCCCCCACCCCCCGCCCTCATAAGAAGAATGGAGCCCCGTACCCTCCACCCCGCACCCCATCCTCGCCCTAGAAGTCGTTTCCCAGCGCTCTTCGGGGGCTGCTTGGCTGTTTTCAAAGTGATTCAGGTGTGGGGCCCCGTGCTTCCTTGAGGCCTTTGCACTACATTACCCAGGATAACTTGTGTTAAGGCAGCAACGTTGATCCAATGAAAATCCAGAAAGGGTGCATTTCCGGGAGGGCGAACCTCCGGGAGAGGGCCGTCTTCGTGGCGGACATTTTGATTACTGTGGAGTCTGAGGAGCTCGTCAGAAAGTCGAGGTGTGTGGTGTTGGGGGTCAGTTGACGGGGCAAGAAGGCATAGAAGGAGGTCTTGTGCGCACTGTATAGGGGCGGGTCTCGGGGCCGGGGAGACCGCGGTCTGCGTGCAGTATCCACGCCGAGTCCGACCTGGTCACTGGGCTGTGGCCCCTCCTCTTGGAGACTCGGTGGCGGCGGCCGTGCTGAGGGACCCGGCTAAGGTAAATGCTGCGTGCTCCGGGTTCTCCCCTGCCCGTTTCCCCACCCAAATACGAATGGCCGGCGTGAGAGGCGCCTGTTTACGTCTGGTTCAAGACAGTGAGGCCTTCAGGTGTCGTGTCCCTATTTCTGACCACCAGTGTAATGTGGTCTGGGTGAGCCTTGTAGACGCAACTAAAGGAGGAGCATTCGGAACCTGGAGTCCATCCTGTTTCTGGGAGGAACAAAGTTTGAGACCAGGCTGCACCTGGAGTGGTAGATGAGAGTTGTATCTTTCTCTTTGGGCCCATGGAGCGGTGGAGAGTTGGTTTTTTATAAATGAATGAATTCGTCTACTCATTCATTCATTCATTCATTGCTGCGTTGGGTCTTCGTTGCTGCGCGGAGGCCTTCTCTAGTTACGGCGAGCCGGGGCTACTCTTCCTTGCGGTGCGTGGGCTTCTCATTGCGGTGGCTTCTCTTGTTGAGGAGCCACGGGCTCTAGGCACGTGGGCTTCAGTAGTTGTGGCTCGCGGGCTCTAGAACACAGGCTCAGTGGTTGTGGCGCACGGGCTTCGTTGCTCCGTGACATGTGGGATCTTCCCGGACCAGGGATTGAAGTGTGTCCTCTGCATTGGCAGGCGGATTCTCAACCACTGCACCACGAGGGAAGTCCCTGTGGAAAGTTTTGAGCATAGAAAGGACATGATTTGAGTTAGGGTTTTAAAAATACTCCAGAGCCTGCTCAATGGAAGAGCATAATGTAGGGGGGTGATGAGGACAGTGAGGCAGAGGGAAGTTGTGGCTTTTCCAAGGTCCCAACTGGTAAGCGGTAGCACTGTGGACTGAGGCATAGAGGAGAGGTTTGCTAGTCAGCCTGAGGTTATCTCGTTCTGGTACCGCCAGGGGGCCAGGGAAGGCCTGTGCCCCTGGAGCACCGCCCTGGTCACTTTTCCTCCATCGCCTGCCTTTTCCCACAGATTCCAAGGGCCAGAGAAGCACCTTCGTTAAATAGAGGTTGTTGCAGTCCCTCACATGATGTGACCCCACGCACACATTCTCTGTATTTGAGAAGGGTCTTGGGGTTCTTCGCTAGTCATTTTCCCAGCCCTTTGGTTTGGGAACCCTGGAGAACCCCATGTTCAGGGTCCTGAGTGGAGGCCAGTTTCTATGGAGGGTGTCCCATTCCCCACCTCAAATGGAAGGAGTTGTGTAAGGTTAATCCTGGATTCGATACCAGTTGTGGAAGTGCGTCAAGGTGAGGCTGAGTTGGTTTAGGTAAGTGCAGGTCTCCTTTTTTTTTTCTATTGGAAATAACACAGAAGAGCAGGATTTCTGCTTTAAGTGTCTGCCTGTATATTTTGGAGGCAATGGGAGCTTCAGATTAGAGGAGGGAGGTTTTCCTCCCAAGGCCTCAAGAGTCTCCATCTGGTCGGGCAGTAGGGGAAATGTGTGGGAAGATGGATTGTGGGTTTTCAGGAGTGAGACTGTTCATGGTATTATTTGTCCCTGTTTACCAGGGCAGTGTGACCTTTGAGGATGTGACCGTGTACTTCTCCTGGGAGGAATGATGTCTTCTTAACGAGGTTCAGATACACCTGTACCTTGATGTCATGCTGGAGAACTTTGCACTTGTCAGTATGCTGGGCAAGGCTCTCACACCCACCTCCATCCTCTGATCTAGGCTCTTCTTTTCTTTTCTTACCTAAGGACAGCTCTGTTTCTCACATCTGGACCCTGGGCACACCTTGTTAATTCCTTGGTTATGTGCTGTGGTTACTACAGCTAGGTTAGTGCCTCCCTACTCCTTAGTGCCTGGACACCTGTAGCCCCAAAGTCTTGCAGGTGATGCTTCAGGGTCAGTAGTGTTACAGTCAGCCTGGTAGCTCTCTCCTTGCTTGCCCTCTCTGACCAGGCGAATGTCAAAATCCATGGTACCGAAGTTTTGCTTCATTCCTGAACCTGACATTTATTTGTGCCTGACTGTACAGAAGTCACTGACTCGGTCACTACTGAAACAGACCATGAAGCTTTTTCCAAGTTTCCAATTTCTCTGCATTCACACCAGCATGTGTTATTTTTTTTTTTTCATAATAGCCATCCTAATGGATGTGAACTTGTGTATCTTTTCCATTTCGATTGCATTTCCATAGTGGTGTGCTTATTGGTGTGTTTATTGGTATATCTTTAGAATAATTCAGGTCCTTTTCCCTTTTTCTTCTTTTTTTTTTTTGCGGTACGGGGGCCTCTCTCCCGTTGCAGAGCACAGGCTCTGGACGCCCAGGCTCAGCGGCCATGGCTCACGGGCCCAGCCGCTCCGCGGCATGTGGGATCTTCCCGGACCGGGACACGAACCCGTGTCCCCTGCATCGGCAGGCGGACTCTCAACCACTGCTCCACCAGGGAAGCCCCCTTTTTCCATTTTTTAACCAAGTTGCTTCTTTGGCCGTTGTTGAGTTCAAGGCATTACCCATGTATTCTGGATATTAATCCCTTGTTGTATACCTGATTTTGAAATATTTTCTCTCATTCTGTGGTTGCTTTTTTACTGTGTTCATAGTGTCCTTTGATGTACAAAAGTTTGTCTCTTTTTTCGCTTCCCCCCCACCCCCAGCTTTATTGAGGTATAATTGATGCATAATGTTGTGTAATTTAAAGGTATCCAACAAAAATTGTTCATTTTTATTAGGTGCAGTTTTTGTATTTTTTCTTTTGTTGCTTGTGCCTTTGTTGTCATAGTCAGGAAATCATAACTGAATTGAACATTTTGAAGCTTTTCCCCTTTGCTTTTTCTATGAATTTTATAGTTTTAGCTCTTATATTTTGTGTATATATATATATATATATATATATATTTAAAATTTATTATTTATTCATTTGGTTGCACTGGGTCTTATTTATGGCAGCTGGGCTCCTTACTTGTGGCTTGAGGGCTCCTTAGTTGCGGCTCACAATCTTTTAGTTGTGGCACGCATGTGGGATCTAGTTCCTCGACCAGGGATTGAACCCAGTCCCCCTGCATTGGGAGTGCAGAGTGTTAACCACTGCACCACCAGAGAAGTTCCAAGGCTTTTGATATATTTTGAGTGAATTTTTCTATGTGGTATTAGGTGAGTTCCCAACTTCATTCTTGTGTATGCGGGTATCCAGTTTTCCCAGCACCATTTATTGAAAAGGCTGCCCTTATTGAATAGTAATGATCCTTTGGTCAAAAGTTATTTGATCATAAATATGAGGGTTTACTTTTAGACTACTCCCTGTTCTATTCCATTGCTGTGTATATATGTATTTATGCCAGTAGCATAGTATTTTGCTTACTGTAGCTTTGTAGTAACGTTTGAAATCAGGTGATGTGAGTCCTTCAACTTTGTTCTTTTTCATAATTGCTTTGGCTATATGGAATCCCTTGAGAGTCCATTTGAATTTTTGGAAGAGTTTTTCTATTTTTTGAATATGTCATTGGGAATTTAGTAGGTATTGTATTGACTCAGGAATCCCCCAAGCAAGTATTAAAATTGATGCGTCTATACTGACACATTATTATCAATCAAAATCTGAAGTTTACATTAGAGTTGACTCTTGGTATTGTACATTCTATGGGCTTTGATAAATGTTTAATTATTCGCATTCCGCATTATAGAGTGGTTTCAATGATTTTCAGTGTTTCAGTCCTTTGTGCTCCACCTGTTTATCCTTTCTTCCCCTGTACTCCTTGGTAAGCACTGATTTTTTTTTTTAACTGTCTCTATATGTTTTCCCTTTTCTAGAGTGTCATATAATTAGAGTCATACATTATGCAGCCTTTTCATCTTGGTTTCCTTCACTTAGTAACATGCATTTAAGTTTTCTGTTTTTCTTTTTCACCCCCCGCCACGTGCTTTACAGGATTTTAGTTCCAGAACCCGGGCCATGGCAGTGAAAGTGCCGAGTGCTAACCGCTGGACCATGAAGGAACTCCCTTGCATGTCTTTTCATGACTTGATAGCTCATTCCATTTCCGCTCTAAATAATGTTCCCGGTATCTTGACATATCTTGATTGTCCATTTGTCTGCTGAAGGAATTCTTGACTACTATGTTTTGGCAATTATGAATACAGCTACTGTGAATATCTGTGTGAAGGTTTTTGTGTGGATGTAAGTTTTCAACTCCTTTTTTATAATACGAAGGAGTAGAATTCCTATATGATGTGTAAGAGTTTAGTTTTGTAGAAAACTGCCAAACTCTCTTTCAAAGTGGGCTGTACCATTAAGCATTTCAACGGGCAATGAATGAAATTCCTGTTCCTCCACACCCTTAGCAGCATTTGTGTCAGTGTTTGGATTTGGGCCATTCTTTTTTTTTTTTTTAATAAATTTATTTTATTTTTGGCTGCATTGGATCTTTGTTGCTGCACGCAGGATTTCTCTAGTTGTGGCGAGTGGGGGCTACTCTTCGTTGCAGTGCATGGGCTTCTCATTGTGTTGGCTTCTCTTGTTGCGTTGCAAAGGCTCTAGGCGACGGACCTCAGTAGTTGTGGCACTTGGACCCAGTAGTTGTGGCTCACGGGCTTAGTTGCTCTGAGGCATGTGGGATCTTCCCAGACCAGGGCTCAAACCCGTTTCCCCTGAATTGGTAGGCGGGTTCTTAACCACTGCGTCACCAGGGAAGCCCAACTTGGGCCATTCTTATAGGTATGTAATGGTATCTCTTGAGTTTAATTTGCATTTCTTTACCTCTTTGTATACGCTGAATTGTCATACGTACATTTTCTTTTAATGAGGCTTGTCTATTAAGGTGTTTGGCTCATTCTGTATTTGAGTTTTTGTTTACTTGCTGAGTTTTAGTTTTTTTGTATTTAACATTTACATTTATGATCCATTTTGAGATAATTTTTTTTTGTGAAGGGTGTAAGGTTTGTGTTTAGATTTTTTCTTTTTTTTAATATATATGATGTTCAGTTGTTCCAGTACTGTTTATTAAAAAGACTTCCTTTTTCTCCATTGTATTTCCTTTGCTCATCTGTTAAAGTATATTTAACAGATGAGTATATTTCAAATATTTGAGTATATCTCTATGGGTATATTTCTGGATTCTCAATACTGTTCATTGATCAGTTTTTCTATCCCTTCAACAATAGCAAATAGGCTTGATTATTGTACATACGAAGTCTGGAAGTTGAGTAGTGTCAGTCTGCAAGCTTTGTTCTTCTGCAGTATCCTGTTGGCTGTATTCGGGCTTTTGCCTCTCTATATGAACTTTAGGATTTGTGTATTTATATCCACAAAATAACTCGCTGAGATTTTGATTTTGATTGCATTGAATCTATAGATGAGTTTCGTAGGAACTGACATCTTGAGAATAGTGAGTCTTCCTATTTTAGAATGTCAAATATTTTTCCATTTATTTAGCCCTTTGAATTTGTTCATGAGAGTTTTATAATTTCCCTCACATAGATCTTGTACATGTCTTGATAGAGTTATAACTAAATATTTCTTTCCTTTCTCTCTCTCTCTCTCTTTTGGTGCTATTGTGCATGATAATGTGTTTTTAACTTCAAATTCACTTGTTAATTTCTGGTTTTATAGGAAAGTGATTGACTTTTGTATATTAATCTTGTGTCCTGAAACCTTGGTATAATTGCTTTTTGGTTCCATGATTTTGTTTGGTTTATTTTTCGGGATTTTTACATAGCTGATCATATCATCTGAGAATGAAGACAGTTTTATTCCCTCCTTCCCAAGCAGTATATCTTCTCTATAACCTTGTCATCTCATTGCATTAGTTATGACTTCCAAAATAAAGGCAAAAAGGAGTGGTAAGAGGGAACATTTTTGCCTTGTTTTTCATCTTAGTAAGAAAGCTTGTTGGTGTTCGCTAGTAAGTATAATGATAGTTATAGGATTTTATTTGGATTAACAAGTTGAAGTTTTCCTCTTTTTAGTTAACTAGATGTTGGAGATTTTTATCATGAATGGGTATGAGATATTGTCAGATCCTTTTTCTCTATCTATTGATGAGATCATGTGCTGTTTTTTAACCTGTCGAGGACATGGATGATATTAATTTTCAAATGTGAAACTCCCCTTGTATACCTTGCATCAGTCCCACTTGGTCATGGTGTATGATTCTTTCTGTATAGTTTTTCCATAAATTTCCTAATATTTTGTGAGGATTGTTGAATCTGTGTTCATGAGAGGTATTGGTTTACAGTTTTCTTGTAATGTCTTTGGTTTGGTATTAAGAGAATAATACTGTGCTCTTAGAATGATTTAGGAAGTATTCCCTCTGTTTCTGTCTTCTAAAAGAGATTGTAGGGAATTGTATAATATCTTCCTTAAATGTTCATCAGAATTGACCAGTGAACCAATCTGAGCCAGTTGCATTCTGTTTTGGAAGGTTATTATTTATTGATTCAATTTCTTAAATACACTTAGACCTATTCAGATTTTCTATTTTTTCCTGTGTGGGTTTTGGTAGACTGCGTCTTTCAGGCAATTGATCCATTTCATCTAATTATCAAATTTATGGTTTTGTTTGTTGTCATATATTTTATTGTTGTCCTCTTAATGTCCATGGTATCTGTAGTGATGTTTCTTCTTTCATTTTGATGTTAGTAATTTGTGTTCTCTCTCCTCATTTTCTTCAGTAGCAATAATAGAATGTTTTTGATTTTATTGGTCATTTTAAAGAACCGGCTTTTCTTGGCTTTGTTGATTTCTCTCTATTGGTTTTAATTATTTCTTTCTTTCTTCCTCTGGATTTAATTTTTTCCTAGTTTTGTAAGGTGGAAGCACAGATGATTGATTTAAAATTTTTCTTTTTTGTTAATATATGCATTCAATGCTATAAATTTTCCTATAAACACTGCTTTCACTTTATCCACGTATTTTGAAAAGTGGTATGTTTGTTTCCTTCAAAATACCTAAAAATTTATCTTGAGATTTCTTCTTTGATCCATGTATTATTTGTAAGTGTATTCTTTAATTTCTCAGTATTTTGGAATTTTTCCAACTATCTTTCTGTTACTGGTTTCTAGTGTAATTCTGTTGTGGTCTGAGAGCAGATGTATGATTTCTGTTCTTTTTTACAATACTTATTTATTTATTTTTATTTTTGACTGTGTTGGGTCTTAGTTGCTGCACATGGAATTCTCTCCAGTTGTGGTGTGCGGGTTTTCTCTCTAGTTGTGGTGCGTGAGCTCCAGAACACACGGGCTCTGTAGTTTGCGGCCCTCAGGCTCTCTAGTTGAGGGCGTCAGCTCAGTAGTTGCAGCTCATGGGCTCAGTTACCTTGCGGCATGTGGGATCTTAGTACCCCGACCAGGGATCGAACCCACGTCCTTTGCATTGGAAGGCAGATTCTTAACCACAGGACCACCAGGGAAGTCTCAATGATTTCTGTTCTTAAGTTAAATTTGTTAAGGTGTGTCTTTCGGCCCCAGATGTGGTCTATCTGGTGAATGTTCTATGTCAGCTTGAGAACACTGTCTCTTCTGCTGTTGTTGGATGGAGTAGCCTAGTAGTCTGTAGGTGTCATTTTATCCAGTGCATTGATGATGGTGCTCCTGAGTTCAACAAATCCTTACAAATTTTCAGTTTGCTGGATCTGTTCATTTCTGGTAGAGGGATGATAAATGAAGTCTCCAACTATTATAACAGATTCATCTCTTTCTACTTGTAGTTCTGCTTTGCATCATATTTTAACATTCTGGTTTTAGGTGCAGATATGTTAAGGATTGTTGTGGATTCTGGTGAATTGACATCTTTATCCCTGATAACTTTGCTTCCTTTAAATCTGCTCTGAGATTAATATAGTTACTACCACTTTTTTTTTTTTTTTTGCAGTACGTAGGCCTTTCACCGTTGTGGCCTCTCCCGTTGCGGAGCACAGGCTTCAGACACGCAGGCTCAGCGGCCATGGCTCACGGGCCCAGCCGCTCCATGGCATGTGGGATCTTCCCGGACCGGGGCACAAACCCGTGTCCCCTGCATCGGCAGGTGGACTCTCAACCACTGTGCCACCAGGGAAACCTCTATTATTTGTTTTAGTATTACATAAACCTACCTAAGTGTGTTGTATAAAAATTTATAATGGAGTGCACTGTTGCTATTTTTGTTTTGAACAAACTGGTATCTGTTAGATCTGTGTAGACATTTTTGTAAAGACATGCAAATTGTGAAGATACTTGAAAAGATGCTATCACTAATTTTCAGGGAAGTGCACATCAAAACCACAATAAGATACCACCTCACACCTGTTTTAATGTCTGTTATCAGAAAGAGAAGAAATGGGCTTCCCTGGTGGCGCAGTGCTTGAGAGTCCGCCTGCCGATGCAGGAGACGCGGGTTCGTGCCCCGTTTCGGGAAGATCCCACATGCCGCGGAGCGGCTGGGCCCGTGAGCCATGGCCGCTGAGCCTGCGCGTCCGGAGCCTGTGCTCCGCAAATGGGAGAGGCCACAACAGTGAGAGGCCCGCATAACGCAAGGAAAAAAAAAAAAAAAAAGAGAAGAAATAAGTGTTGGTGAATATGTGAAGAATAGTGACCCCTTGTGCACTGTTGGTGGGAATGTACATTGTTGCAACCACTATGGAAAAGAGTATGGAGAATCTTTAAAAAATTAAAGAAGGAACTACATTATGATCTAGCAATTCCACCTCTGTGTACTTCTCCAAAGGGAGTAAGATCATTATGTCAGAAAGATATCTGGACCCTGTGTTTACTGCAACATTATTTATAATATCCAGGATATGGAAACAAGCTAAGTGTCCACTGGCGGATGAATGGCTACCCAAAATGTGGTTTGTCTGGAATACTATTCAATATTTTCAACCATAAAAAAGAAGGAAATCCTGCCGTTTGCAACAGCATGGATGGAGCTTCAGCAAATTATGCTAAGTGAAATAAGTCAGACAGGGAAAGACAAATAATGTTGTCCCTCCATTTCTGCTGAGGGTTTGTTCCAGGAGCCACTGAATATACTGAAATCTGTGGATTCTAAAGTCCCATAGTCAGCCCTCTGATTCTGAAGTTTTGCATTTTCGGATTCATCCAGCTACAGATCATTTACTGCTGTGTGTATTTATTGAAAAATATGAGTGGACCCTCACAGTTCTAACCCATTTTTTTCAAGGTTCAACTGTACTACATGATTACACTTAAATGTGGAATCTTTAAAACAAACAAACAAAAAGTCAAACTCAGATACAGACAACAGATTAGTGGTTGCCACAGTGGGGGAAGAGGAGGGGGTGGATAAAATGGGTGTAGTGTGTCAGAAGTGAGAGATTTCTAGTTATAAGATGAATAAGTCCTGGTGATTTAAGCACAGCATAGTGACTCTAGTTAGCAATACTGTGTTGTGTATTTGAAGTTTGATAAGAGAGTAGATCTTAAAAATTCTCATCAGAAAAATTGTAACTATGTTCACTAATTGTAGTAATTATTGCACAATGTATACACATGTTAAATCTCCTTATACAGCTTAAACAAATACAGTGTTCCATGTCAATTGTATGAAAATGAAATTCTTTAAATTCTCTGACGTTCTCCCATTCTCTATGAAACCCAAATTTCAGATCTATATCTTTTTTCATCTCTGTGTAAAACTTTTTATAAATTCCCACAATTTTTTTGTGTCACAGGAAGTCTTTATTTGAACATAAGTTTTGAAGGGTAATTTTGCTGGATACTGAATTCTAGGTTGGTAATGTGTGTGTGTCATCTTCACTCCACCCCCGCATTTCAAATGTTTCACTCAATTCCCTTATTGTCTGGGTGAGTTCTGAGGAGAATTCAAATGTAATTCTTTTTGTTGCTCTTCTGTGGTTAAGGGGTTTATTCCTCTGGCTCTTTCAGGATTTTTTCTGCATTTGAATGTGATATGCCAAGGTGTAGGGGTTTTTTTGTTTTGTGTATTGTTTTTTGTTTTTTTTGTTTTTTTGCATTAAACCTGCTTGTTTTCTGAGCTTCCTGGATCTGTGGGTTAGTGCCTGACATTAATTTGATACAAATTCTGTACCATTATTTCTTCAAATATTTCTTCTGTTCTTTTGTCTCTTTCTCATTGTGATGTTTCCGTGTGTGTGTGTGTGTGTGTGTGTGTGTGTGTGTATTTTTAAAAATATTTATTTATTTATTTATTTATGTGGCTGTGCTGGGTCTTAGTTGCTAGGTGCGGGATCTTTAGTTGCGGCATGTGGGATCTAGTTCCCTGACCAGGGCTCTAACCGAGGCCCCTGTTTTGGGAGCACAGAGTCTTATCCACTGAACCACAAGGGAGGTCTCTCCATAGGTATATGTTAAACCTTTTGTAGTTGTCCCACGGTTCTTGGATATTGTGTTTAATTTTTTGTTTTTGTTTTTTTTTAGTCCTTTCTCTTTTTTATTTTTTCCCAATTTTGGAAGTTTCTCCTAAGAGAACATCAAGGTCAGAGGTTCTTTCCTCAGCTGTGTCTTATATTTCTTTATCCATTCACATATAATCTGTAAGCATCTATGGGTATAAAGTGGGTTTCTTGGAGACAACATATAATTGAGTCATGTTTTTAGATCTACTCTGGTAATCTTTCTTTGAACTGGTACACTGAGACTATTGATGTTTAATTTATTGATATAGTGGAATAAGTATCTAATGTATTTGTTACCATTTCCTATTCATTGCCTTTGTTCCTGTTTTAATCTTCCACTCTTCTTTTTATGATTCTAATCGAGTATTTTGTATGATTTCATTCTCTCTGCTTTGTTGGCATATCAGTTGTACTTCTTATTTTTTTTTATGTAGTTGCCCTGGCATTTACAATATGTTTTTACAGCTAATCAAAGTCCACTTTCGAATAACACTGTATGGCTTGGCAGGTAATTTGAGTACCTTCTAATTTTAAAAAATCCTCATTACTTTCCTCCATTGTATCATTGTTGTTATTCATTTCACTTTTACAGAAGAATACATACTGTGTGTGTGTATAAAAACGCATAATGGAGTACACTGTTGCTAGTGTTATTTTGAACAGTGTTATCTGTTAGATTTGAATAGGCTTTTTCCATAGAAGTCATGCAAAAGGCAAACAGATACATGAAAAGATGCTCAATATAACTAATGGTTGGGGAAATGCAAATTAGAACCACAATGAGATACCACCTCCCACCTGTTATCATGTCTGTTATGAAAAAGACAAGAATTAAGTGTTGGTGAAGATGTGGAAAAAAGGGACCCTTTGTACCCTGTTGGTGTGAATGTACATTGTTGCAGCCACTATGGAAAAGAGCATGGAGAATCCTTACAAAATTAAATAAGGAACTACAATATGGTCTGGCAGTTCCACTGGTGTGTGTTTAACCAAGGGGGCTGAAGTCATCATCTCAAAAAGATATTTGTACCCCATGTTTATTGCTGCATTATTTACAATATCCAAGAGGTGGAAACAACCTAAGTGTCCACTGATGGATGAATGGATAACAAACATGTATATATGTGTATGTATATATGGAATACAATTCAATATCATTCAACCATAAAATAAGGAAATCTTATCATTTGCAACAACATGGTTGGACTTTGAGGGCATTCTGCTAAGTGAAATAAGTCACACAGGGGAAGACAAAGTTGTCCCTCCATTTCTGCAGAGTATTGATTCCAGGAGTCTCTGCACATCCTGAAATTTGTGGGTGCTGAAGTCCCATAGTCATCCCTCTCATTCTGAAGTTTCACATTTGTGAATTCAACCACAGATCATGTAATGCTGTGTATTTATTGAAAAGTATCCATATGTGAGTGGACCCATGCAGTTCTAACCCATGTTGTTCAAGGGTCAGCTATACTACCTGATTAAACTTACATGTGGAATCTTTAAAAGCAAACAAAACAAAACAAAATACCCCACCAAACTCAGATACAAATAACAGATAAGTTGTTGCCAGAGCCGAGAAATTGGATTGGATGAAATAGGTGAAGGGTGCCTTGGATGAAATAGGTGAAGGGTGCCAGAAGCTACAGAGTTTTAGTTATAAGATGAATAAGTTATAAGGTTATAAGTTTATATATGGATAAGTTATAGTATGAATAAACCTTTTGCAGTTGTTCCAGAGTTTTTGGGTATTCTGTTTTTTTGTTTTTGTTTCTCTTTAATGGAAGTATACTTGATTTACAGTGTTGTGTTAATTTCTGCTGTACATCAAAGTGATTCACTTATACATACATTATTATTTATGTATTATTCCCACCATGGTTTATTATAGGATATTAATTATAGTTCCCTGTGCTTATACAGTTGACCTTGTTGTCTATCCATTCTATATATAATTGTTTGCATCTGCTAATCCCAAACTCCCACTCCTACTCCCCCACAACCCTCCTCCTCCCCATTGGCAACCACATGTCTGTTCTCTGTGTCTGTGAGTCTGTTTCTGTTTTGTTGATAAGTTCATATGTGTCATATTTTAGATTCCACATATAGGTGATATCACATGGTGTTCGTCTTTCTCTTTTTGACTTCAACTAGAGTATGATAATCTCTAGTTTCACCTATGTGGCTGCAAATGGGATTATTTTTTTTTAATGGCTGAGTAGTATTCCATTGTATATATGTACCAGACTGTCTTTATCCATTCATCTGTTGGTGGACATTTAGGCTGTTTCTATGTCTTGGATATTGTGAATAGTGCTGCTATGAACATAGGGGTGCATATATCTTTTTTTTTTAATCTTTAAAATTTTTATTGGTCAATGTTTAATTCTGATATCAGGTGACTAATTTAGTCAATTATCTTTTTTTTTGAATTTTATTTTTTTATACATATATACACTAATATGTATAAAACGGATAACTAATAAGAACCTGCATGTATCTTTTTGAATTATAGTTTTTTCTGGATATATGCCCCAGAGTGGGATTGCTGGATCATATGGCAACACTATGTTTAGCTTTTTGAGGAACATCCATACTGTTTTCCATAATGGCTGCACCAGCTCACATTCCCACCAACAGTGCAGGAGGGTTCCCTTTTCTACACATCCTCTCCAGCATATTATTTGTAGACTTTTGTGTGTGTGTGTGTGATACACGGGCCTCTCACTGTTGTGGCCTCTCCCGTTGCAGAGCACAGGCTCCAGACGCGCAGGCTCAGCAGCCATGGCTCACGAGCCCAGCCGCTCTGCGGCATGTGGGATCTTCCTGGACCAGGGCACGAACCCGCATCCCCTGCATCGGCAGGCAGACTCTCAAACACTGCGCCACCAGGGAAGCCCATGTAGACTTTTTATTTATTTATTTATTTTTGCGGTACGCGGGCCTCTCACTGTTGTGGCCTCTCCCGTTGTGAAGAAAGGCTTTATAAATGCAGGAAATATGGGAAATTGTTTAGCTGAAACTTCAGCCTCATGCAATGCCAGAGAGTTTACAGTAATGAGAGGCCATAGAAATGTCGTGAGTATGGGAAATCCTTCAAACATAACTCGAGGTGCTTAGCTCATCAGAAAGTCCACACTTGGTAAAGGCCTATGAGTGTGCTGAGTTTGGGAAATCCAGCCTCATTCAACACTAGGAAGTTCATACTGGAGATAAGCCTTTTAAGTGCAAAGAATGTGAAAATCTTTTAGCCGGAGGTTCACCCTCATTCAGGACTGAAGAGTTCACAGTGGAGAAAGACCTTATGAGTATGTGGGAAATCTTTTATTTGAAGCTTCAGCTTCATCCAACACCAGTGTGTTCACACTAGGGAAAGGACTGAGATGTACAGGGATGCACAATTTCTTTAATAGAATTACACTGGAAGAGAATCCCTGTGATGGGGATGTCTACTTGAATTGCCTTTCATATACCTGGAGATGTGTCTACGGTGGGGAGATTCCTCATACATCCCAGATATATGGGGAGCTGTAAGGATCTGAGTTGCACTTTCTAACGTGCCCAGGTCTCTTAGCAGATTTATATTGGTGCCAGTTTCTGTGGCTACAGCGATTTCACCTCTGCCGCCTGGCATGTCTAAACAGTGTGCGTTCGTCATCACCCCATCATGTTTAGGGAAGCCGATCTCTGCCCCCTCCCCATTTGTTGGAGGAAAGCGTCAGTAGTCTTAGCTGTTCTGGGATCCTTATTCCCTTCTCTCTGATGATGTTGGGCAGGACCTGACCCAGATTTGGCTGAGATACCGCAATTTCAGTTCTGTTCGTGGCTTGCTGAGAAAGACTGCCTTTTCAGGTAAATGTTTCATGTGATACTTCCAGCTTACAAGTCACCAACCTGAGAATTTTCTGTCTCACAGTGCATTGGGGTTTGCAGTAAAATAGATATTGTTCAAGCTGCCTTTGATCTTGGTGTTCTATTCACTGTGTGAGGTGGTTTCAAAATAGAATTTGGCTCTGCCAGTGTTAAGGGATGAACAGATTTTAGGGGAATTCCATACTTTTTCTCAGAGGTGAGATAATGATGGAAGAATGTAGCTGTCTTTCCAGTTTTGGCCTAGATCCAAAAGCTGCTCCCTTGGGCTGCATTTTTGCCCAAGGCTTCCTAGGAAGGACTGTACGATTTTGTGTTTCTACTTCTGGGCTGGATGCCAGGATTATTTTGTGGGCTCAGAAAACATTTTGAGGAGGTGGGAAGATGTTGTGACTATCAGTGCTTCTGGGAGCAACATGAATCGCTTTTCTTGTTCACATAATGCCCATTACTGCTGCTGGGAATCCCTACCCCAGATACTGCAAAGGAAGCATGTATTCTGATATCCAGAATTCAGTAGGCTAGTGTCACTGTAAAAGTACAGAGGTAAGGGGGCGCAATCATTGGTACAGAAACACTTGATTAATAGAGAGTGAAGGAGATTGCAGCCACATAGATGGTATGTGTCACTTATAAAAGTGTATCCACAAATGTTCCAGTGATTGTGACTGTAGGATCAATGTGCACAGAAGCTATTCGGACCTCTAGGCATGTTCATCTTTTTTATTTATTGTCAGAGAAGTTTTTGTGGATTCCTGTAGCTTCTGTGGCATGTTCACCTCAAGGCCATTGATGCACAAGGAAGAAAACAGGCTTAGATAAAAGGGAGATCCCGTAACCCAGCGGTGTGGATTTGGGATGCAGCCATCATTCCTGGTGACTGAGATGGAAAAGAACTTCATTGCTCACCAATATTTGCTGCTACTGAGGCAAGTCTCCCCCTCTTTAGTTTATCAGGAATGAGAGTCAATACAGTGTTGCCCAACCTGATTTTATGAAGACAGTGGAGGTCTCAATGTTATTTTGAACACTGTAAAGCTTTTGTCAATATAGGTGATGTGTAATGAACTGCAGTTGTTTAAAGTGTAAAATTTTTTTGGACATACATGTGAACCCATGAAATCATCATCATGGTAATGAATATATCCGTCACCTCTAATTTACCTCATGTCCTTTGGAAACCTCTCCTTCCCATCCTCAGCCCTCTAGGCAACTATTAGTTTGCCTTTATTTATAATAGACTAATCTGTATTTCTAGAATTTTATTTGAATTAATTAATAAAATGTTTTCTTATTTTCTGAGTTCGTTCATTGTATATAATTATTTTGAGATTTCTTCAGTGATGCTTATGAGCAGTTCTTTCTTTTTTTTTTCCTGAGTAGTACCTTTTCTATGGATAACCATTTGTTTATCCATTCACCAATTTATGGGCATTTGGGTTATTTCCAGCTTTTTGGCTATTGCAACTGATGCTGCTATGGACATTTGTGTTTAATTCTTTATATGTATATATGTTTCACTTCTTTTGAGCCAATAACTCAAAGTATCTGGAATCACAGGATAGACGAAGGCTTACTTGTGACTGCTAGACAGTGGTCCAAAATGGTTGTTCGATTTTGCATACCTATAAGGAATGTATGAAAGTTTCAGTTCTTCCCTATTTTTACCAATACTTATTATGGTCAGTCTTTTGAAATTACCCTTTTAATAACTGTGCAATAGTTTTAATTTCATTTCCTTAGGGATTCATGATGTTGAGCATTTTTTCATGTGTTTATTTGCCACCTGTAGGTCTTTTTTTAAATGTTTATGTTTTTTCTCTATTTACTTTTTTATAGATTGTGGCTATTTCTCTCTTCATTAGCAAAGAAACAGGTCATATTTTCCTCATGCTATGCACAGTGTAATGCTCACATACACTGTACACTGTACACTTTTATTTATTTTTAAAAAAATATTTATTTGGCTGTGCTGGGTTTTAGTTGTGGCATGCGGGATGTTCATTGCTCTGTGCGGGATCTTTGTTGCGGCATGCGAACTCTTAGTTCTGGCATGTGTGATCTAGTTCCCTAACCAGGGATCCCACCCGGGCCCCCTGCATTGGGAGTACGAAGTCTTAGCCACTGGACCACCAGGGAAGTCCCACGTTTAGGTTAAATCTGTATGATTCACGTATTCTCCATCATGTTCCTGACTTCAGACATTAAATAATACAGTACATTAAATCCCGGTTTGTAGTGTTTGCCAATTTCCCTGATGTAAATACTCCCACCATGACCAATTTCAAACTGCCAGTGTGGCATCACTGAACATGGAGTTGGATAAAGTTGCCAGTAGCCCACGATTATACTATTTTTAAACTTTATTTATTTATTTATTTATTTAATTGTTTGCTGTGTTGCGTCTTCGTTGCTGTGCATGGGTTTTCTGTAGTTGCGGAGAGCGGGGGCTACTCTTTGTTGCCGTGCACAGGCTTCTCATTGTGGTGGCTTCTCTTGTTGCAGAGTATGGGCTCTAGGCACACGGGCTTCAGTAGTTGTGGCTCATGGGCTCTAGAGCGCATGCTCAGTAGTTGTGGCCTGCAGGCTTAGTTGCTCCATGATATGTGGGATCTTCCTGGACCAGGGCTCGAACCCGTATCCCATGCATTGGCAGGTGGATTCTTAACCACTGCACCACCAGGGAAGTCCCTTGAATATTTGTTTTTAAAACAATTTAGTGGAAGTGTAATTGACTTAACATATAAACCGCACATATTTAAGGTGTACATTTGATATTTGATACATACTTACACTCTGAAACGAAAAATTTCCTCCTGCCTTTAAAAATTCATCTTTATTAACATAAAATGATAATAAAAGGACATTCTACCATTTTTAATGACTATTTTCAAATAAATACAAAGAATGGAAAAAAACTATGAAGCCTTGTTAATCCTTCCCCCAATACTCCTTTATTTATTACATCTTTATCTCTGGTTTTTAAACTTTATTTATTTTATTTTTGGCTGCGTTGGATCTTCATTGCTGCCCATGGGCTTTCTCTAGTTGCAGCGACCGGGGGTTACTCTTCATTATGGTGCGTGGGCTTCTCATTGCGTTGGCTTCTCTTGTTGTGGAGCATGGACTCTAGGTGCACGGGCTTCAGTAGTTGTGGTGTGTGGGCTCAGTAGTTGTGGCTCACAGGCTCTAGAGCTCAGGATCATTAGTTGTGGCACACAGGCTTAGTTGCTCTGCAGCATGTGGGATCTTCTTGGACCCGGGCTCGAACCCGTGTCCCCTGCATTGGCAGGCGGATTCTTAACCACTACGCCACCGGGGAAGCACCTTTACTTTTTACTAATGATTATTTCTTTAGTTCACTAGTTCATTTTTCATTTGTCTCCATTCAGAGTGATTATTTTATTTTTTGTTGTTGGTTTTTTGTTTTTGTTTTGCCCACACCAAGGGGCATTTGGGATCTTAGTTCCCTGCCCAGAGATTGAACCCATGCCCCCTGCAGTGGAAGCACAGAGTGTTAATCACTGGACTACCAGGGAAATCCCTTATTTTTAATCCTAGACATCATGTGATTACCTCTTCATAGTGCATTTCTAAAATGTAGGGTATCTTTCATAACTTCAGTAACATCCACAGAAAATTAAAAATATTTTCAAATACAACCCCCCAGGTGATATTTTACATATATCCTATTCCCTGTAAATTTTGTTTAGTGGTTAAAGATGAAAGCTATAGCAATATGCACTGACCATTTGATCGGGTTTTTACCTTTATTGAGGTTTACCAGAAGTGATAGTAGATTGTTATAATTGATAGGGAAGGATTCCAATATTTTGAAAGGTGTACATTCTTCTCAGTATTTGACATTTATTATCATTTCATTGATAAGCAAGAGTTGTTATTTTATGTCATAATCCCAAAGTGTTTTCTGGTACTGGTTCGGTGTGAATTTAGTCTTGATTTGCATGCACAGACATGGGCATCTTGATTATGATATTGGATGCACATTATGTCTGGGCATTCTTTATTTAAAAATACTTTTTTAACCATTAAAAAAAATTGAAGTGTAGTTAATTTACAATGTTGTGTTAGGTTCTGGTATACAGCAAAGTGATTCAGTTGTATATGTGTATGTGTGTGTTGTGTGTATTCTTTTTCAGATTCTTTTACATTATAGGCTTTTACAAGGTATTAAATATAGTTCCTGTACTGTACAGTAAGTTTTATTTTTTAGATTCCACATATACGTGATATGATATGATCATTGTTTTTCTGGTGGTTAAGACTTCACCTTCCAATGCAGAGTGTGCGGGTTTGATCCCTGGTTGGGGACCTAAGATCCACATGCCTCACGGCCAAAAAACCAAAACATAAAACAGAAAGAATATTGTAAGAAAGTTAAAAAAGACTTTAAAAATTGTCCACGTTAAAAATATATATATGATAATCTCTAGGTCCATCCATGTTGCTGTATGGACTTTTTTCTTTTGGTTGCACTATGCAGCTTGCGGATCCTAGTTCCCTGACAAGGGATCAAACCCAGGCCATGGCAGTGAAAGCGTGGAGTCCCAACCACCAGACTGCCAGGGAAGTCCCTGCATGGGCAGTCTTTACATGAGATTCCATAGGTACTGAATCTTTACTTGTTTGATGGCATTGGTTGGTAATATTGTGTTTAATCTCATTTGAAACAAGATTTCATCCATGGTAGTAATGGAGACGTGTGGCCTATAGGCAGTATCATGGAGGCTGACTTTGGTGGGAGAGGAGTTATTAGTGGCAATAGAGATAGGAAGTGTACTGGCCTCAGTGTTGATATCTATCATTGTGGTTGGTGGGAGTGATCAAGCCAAATAGCCAACAACATGGTTCCCATTGATCCTAATCTGACGCTTGTGTGGTTCCCTATGGTGTGCATGAAGGAAGTGTAGCTTACCATGGATTTGTTAGTCCACCAATGGATGTGTAGTCCACACAGGGTTGGAATTTCTCGGATAAGGAAGGGGTACAGCAACAGAGTAAGGATTAAAGTAGGGGATCATCTGGAGGCCAGTAATAGGGCATTTGTTTGTCCCTTGAGTATCACCCAAATGGTGTCACTTGTTCTGGGGGAGATTAGTTCCACTTTTTTTTTAAATAAATTTATTTATTTATTTGTTTTTGGCTGTGTTGAGTCTTCGTTTCTGTGCGAGGGATTTCTTTAGCTGTGGCAAGTGGGGGCCACTCTTCATCATGGTACGCGGGCCTCTCACTCTTGCGGCCTATCTTGCTGCGGAGCACAGGCTCCAGACGCGCAGGCTCAGTAGTTGTGGCTCACGGACCTAGTGGCTCCGTGGCATGTGGGATCTTCCCGGACCGGGGCACGAACCCCTGTCCCCTGCATCGGCAGGCTGACTCTCAACCACTGCGCCGCCAGGGAAGCCCTAGTTCCACTTCTTGATGTTGAAATCAGGTCCGGGTTGTTCCACATGCCTTTAGTGGAGCAAAGTACATGGTTGGCAGATTAGGTTGCCTCTTCAGAGAGTAGTGGTGGGGGTTTTTTGGCTTGCACTGGATGATAAGTGAACACAGGCTGAGGGTGGTCCCAGAGCTAGTGGTGCACTTAAGGTCCACACTGGGATCCAGGGAGAAGCGACTGCGCTCTGGATTCTCTATGAGGGAAATGTGAAAGTACGAGGTGGATGTTCCCTTGCTGGGGGTAGCAATATCAGGGCTCTCGTGTCTGGGAAAACTGGAAACTGCATTTTATGGCATGGGTGTGTGCATCAGCAAAGGTCCCCATGGCTCAATTGGTGGTCTCCTCATTTCCCATGCAGTTAAATATAGTATAATTTTGTGATAGGTGTCTGGATTTAATGTAGTGACAGTTATGGACAGTATTCTTGACCAACTGGGGGATCGTCTTCCAAGTTCTCTCAGCAGCCCTGTTTTAAATGCCCATTATATCATTCTGTGATACCAGCTGCTGTACAATGATAGGGTAACTGAAGAACACAGGAGTATTTTTTTATTGAGGTGTAATAGACATATAGAAGTGTATTAGTTTCAGGTGTAACATAATGATTTGATATTTGTATATGTTTATTTCAAAATGATCACCACACTAAGTCTAGTTAATATCTGTCACCATACATAGTTACAAAATTCTTTTTCTGTGATAACTTTTCAAAATTCTCTTAGAAACTTTCAAATATTCAATACAGTATTATTAACTACAGTAACCATGCTGTACGTTATATCCCCATGACATTTATAAGTGGAAATTTGTGCCTTTTGATCCGTTTTACCCACCCTCCACCTCCTGCCAGTGGCAATCACCGATCTATTCTCTGTATCTATGAGTTTGGTTCTTATTTTTGATGTTTTTGTTTCTTTAGATTCTGCATATAAATGAGATTATATGATATTTTTCTTTCTCTGACTTATTTCACTTATCATAATACTCTCAAGGTAAATTTGTGTTGCCTGAGATGGCAAGATTTCCTTCTTTTTTGATGGCCGAGTAATATTCTGTTGTGTATGTGTCTGTGTGTCTGTGTTTGTGTATGTATCACATTAAAAAAACACATTTATTTACTTATTTGTTTATTTGGCTGCATTGGGTCTCAGTTGCGGCACGCGGGATCTTCGTTGTGGTCCACGGGCTTCTCTCTAGTTGTGGTACAGGGGATCTAGAGTGCTCGGGCTTTGCCGTGCATGGGCTTTGTTGCCCCACGGCATGTGGGATCTTACTTCCCAGACCAGGGATTGAACCTGCATCCCTGCATTGGAAGCATGGAGTCTTAACACTGGACCACCAGGTAAGTCCCATGTATCACATTTTCTTTATCCATTCATCCACCAGTGGACACTTAGGCTTTTTCCATGTCTTGGCTATTGTAAGTAATGCTGTACTGAACATGGAGGTGCATATATCTTTTTTCTTTTTTTTTCCAAATAAATACCCAGAAATGGAATTGCTAGATCATATGGTAGTTCTATTAATTTTTAGGCGGAACTCCATACTGTTTTCCAATTTACATTCCCACCAACAGTGCACAAGTGTTCCCTTTCTCCACATTCTCACCAACGCTTATTTGTTTTATTGATAATGGGCATTCTAAGAGGTGTTAGGTGATAAATCATTGTGGCTTTTATTTGCATTTTCCTGATGATCAGTGGTGTCGAATATCTTTTCATGTTCCTCTTGGCCATTTTTATGTCTTCTTTGTAAAAATGTCTATTCAGATCCTCTGTCCATTTTTTAATTGGATTGTTTGACTTTTTTAAAAATAGTTGTTATATGAGTTCTTTATATATTTTATTCTTTGTTATGCAATTGTAAATGGGATTGTTAGATTAAATTTTCTCTTTCTGATAGTGTATAGAAATGCAACTGTTTTTCGCATATTGATTTTGCATACTGCAACTTTACTGAACTTGTTTATTAGTTCCAACAGGCTTTTTGGTGTTTAGTCTTTAGGGTTTTCTATGTATATAATATGTTGTCTGCAAATAGTGACAGTTTTACTTCTTCCTTTACCATTTTGATGCCTTTATTTCTTTGTCTTGCCTACCTGTACTGGCTGGGACTCTCAGTACTATGTTGAATAAAAGTTGTGAGAGTAGGCATTCTTGTCTTTTTCCTGCTCTTGGAGGAAAAGCTTTCAGCAATGCTTTTTTTTTTTTTTTTTTTTTTTGCGGTACGCGGGCCTCTCACTGTTGTGGCCTCTCCCGTTGCGGAGCACAGGCTCCGGACGCACAGGCTCAGCGGCCATGGCTCACGGGCCCAGCCGCTCCGCGGCATGTGGGATCTTCCCGGACCGGAGCACGAACTCGTGTCCCCTGTATCAGCAGGCGGACTCTCAACCACTGCGCCACCAGGGAAGCCCTCAGCAATGCTTTTTTAATGGCCAGTGTTGTGTTTGCCTTGTGGTGACGTGGGAGCCTATATCTAACTGTATAACTCGTGGAAGTTCTCAAAGGGTATAAAAGCTGTTTTGTTATCTCCTCAGTAATATTATCAGAGGTTAGTACCTTGCATGGGTAGGCCAGGAGGAGACCAAAATAGGAATCTCCAATTGTTAAGGCATGTTCAATGGCTCCTTGTGCTGTAGGAAGAGTACCCATGAAGTCTTTTTGCAGCGTTTGGTGTTCTGTCCACTCTGTGAATTTATCCTCCCATATAGTAGGCCTAGTGTCTAGTTTCCTGGTATGTTACACAGTCTCTAATGGCTTTATGTAAATCATGTTCTGTGGATCAATTCCTGTATTAACAGTCTATTTCCATAATCCCCATAATGCCCCATTGCTCTGATCTCGCATGTGCTCATAGATAGAAGAAACATGGTGGTTTGTCCTGAAATTCTATGGCTCTCCTCTACCAAGAGGCTTACCTGCTTTGGTGGTTATTTAGTTTGCCAGCTTTGGCCTTGTATTGTGCCTTCTGCATGCCTTGGTCTGTGTGAGCTGACATGTGTTGCACCAGGTTTGGCAGAGGGGGAGCCACTGTGGTGATTTCTCCCACCCCATTTCGCCTTGTATTTTCCTGCCCTAATTTTGCCAGTCTCAACCAAATAGTCCACTATCCACTGACTAGGAGTCAGTAAAAATATGAACGTTAGGGAAATGTTTATCCAGAGCATGTGATACCAGTAGGAGAATTACATGCACTCTGCTTATTCGACACTGTGGTCCATTCCCCACGTGGAAATCGGAGTGAATGAATAGTGGGGATATACTGCATTGTATGAATTCCTTACACCCTGTTCTTGCTCCATTGATAAAGGAAGACCATTGCCTTTCTTATTTTGAGAGCACTAATGTTCATCCTCTTGTCCCCACTGAACAAGAGGTAGAGTCATTACTGGAGGTTTTGGCAAGTTACTGTCTGGTGGAGAGTATATTGCTACTTCCTCTGAGTGCCTCATGCATCAGAGCCTGTTTTAGCTTGGTATATACATTTTAGTTTTTATTTTATTTTATTTTAACTTATGTATGTATGTATGGCTAAGTTGGGTCTTCATTGCTACACATGGGCTTTCTCTAGTTGCGTTGAGCGGGGGCTTCTCTTGTTGCGGAGCACAGGCTCTAGGCACCTGGGCTTCAGTAGTTGTAGCATGCAGACTCAGTAATTGTGACTTGCGGGCTCTAGAGTGCAAGCTCAGTAGTTGTGGTGCACGGGCTTAGTTGCTCTGTGGTATGTGGAATCTTCCCGGACCAGGGCTCAAACCCGTGTCCCCTGCATTGGCAGGAGGATTCTTAACCACTGTGCCACCAGGGAAGTCCCCCCCAAACATTTTTTTTAAGTTACTTAAAGTCTTACTACGTTCTATGGATAGGCCACATACCTATTACATAATGAGCCTTATATGTTTTATCATAAATTTGCCTTTGAATTTTAGGACTTTTTAAATTACATTTTAAGTGAAGTGAGCTTTCAGTTCTTATTAAAAGTAAAACCTATAACACATGATCAACCCATATACATCAAGTTTTCATCTCTGAACCTCCAAGCTTGTATTGTTTATGCATCTCTATGTCATTCATCTTATATGGGTTTGGGGTTCATTCTAATACGGATTTTTAAAGCAAGTTAATACATATACATGTGTGTATTCATATTCATTCAGAATCCTAAGAAAATTGTAGCATACTATGCATTCTCTTTCCCCTCTCCTCTTCTCTTCTGGAGATAACGTCATACACATGACTAAAGAGGTTCTTCATTCAGTTTTACAAATGTTGATATTCTGTTGTGTGAATGGTGCATTATTTATTTAAACATCTTTTAGTTGTATGTTTGTTTCCAACATGGGATTCTAATTACTAGGCTTTGAATCCATAAACACATATTAATGCCCATATAAAATGAGAAGGTGGGGGACTTCCCTAGTGGTTCAGTGATTAAGAATCCACCTGCCAATGCAGGGGACACAGGTTTGAGTCCTGGTCCGGAAAGTTCCCACATGCCACGGAGCAACTAAGCCTGTGCTCCACAACTACTGAGCCCACATGCTGCAACTACTAAAGCCCATGTGCCTAGAGCCCATGCTCAGGAACAAGAGAAGCCACCAGAATGAGAAGCCCGTACAACACAATGAAGAGTAGCCCCCACTCGCCGCAACTAGAGAAAGCCTGCAGGCAACAACGAAGACCCAATGCAGCCAAAAATAAAAATAAACAAATATTTTTTTAAAAGATGGAGTTGGGTGGGGCCTGCAGATACCAGAACCCGGATGTGCAGTTGCCTGGAAACTACAAGTTTTCCGCTTGAATGTATTTGCCCCTGTTTTGTGGGCTTATGTTTGCCCATATTAACTACATTCCCACCTTCCCTTGTAAGATTACATTATGTACGGAAATGAGCCTTAAGGCTTAGACTTGCCTCCTTGGAATTCTCAGTGGGAGGACAAACAATATGAAGATTTGAGAGCTGCTGCTCAACATACATAAAATTTTTATGGAGGTGCTCCTACAATTTGCTGATTTGCCATAGTAAAGCACATTATGTGAAAGACAGGTTGTAAACATGAACATTTTAACAGGGGTTAGTTGTGTCTGGTGGGGCAAGGAGAGTGCCAGTTACACTATTCACTTTTATTTAAATTTCTTCACGCGGTGGTGTTGTTCTGTGTTTGAAATGAAATTAACTATGATCACCTCTGAATGGACAGAGCAGAGGAATGCCTCACATTATTTACTGGATGTGAACTTTTGAAGATAGGGATCTCACCTCCGTCACTCCCTGCTCTTTCCTCTGCAGGGCTGACAAGTATAGAGCCCACAGGAACAGGGGACTTCAGTTTCTTGTATTTCAGACTGCAATTTCAAATTGCACAGTCAGGGTTCACACTTCCCCAATTTTATCAAAAGAAAAATGTTTTAAAGGTTTAGATCATTTGAATCAGGATCTCAGCATTGTTACCTACATTGCATTTACCTGTTTTGTCTTTTAGGCCTCTCTTAATTTTTCTCTTACTTTTTTTTTTCTTTTCTTTTTTGAAGAAGAAAATGGATCATTTGTTTAGGATCATTTCCACCAGTATATTAGCTAATTGCAACCTTTTTTTGGGGGGGGGGCGCACAGCCCGGTTTGTGGGATCTTAATTTCCCAACCAGGGATCAACCCAAGTCCATGGCAGTGAAATCCCAAGTCTTAACCATAGGACTACGAGGGAATTCCATAACTACTGCCTTTTGATGTTGCCTAACGCATTCTCTCAAATTGCCAACAAATGCAGAATTAGCTCTAGAGGATAATCTAAATCAGGTTCAGCTTTTTGTCAATTGATACTTCAGAGGTAGTGCAGTGTCTTTCTCATTGCCTACAACTGGGTGCCATTATGACATGTACATAGCTCTTTCTGTGATGTGATGATTGATCAGTCCATGTGCTTCCCCAATACCAGTTTCCCGCCAGCCTGTTGTTTGCTGGTTTCAGTTGTTACTGATGATCATTCTGTAGGTCTATTATTAGAGGAAGCAAAATGTTGTGAATTTTCACTTAGAATTCTGTAAAGAAGACCTTTTCCCCATTCTCTATTTGGTTACCCTAAAGTAGTCTGTACTGGAAAAGCAGGAGAAATGATTCCTATTTTCCCTTTATTTTTCAGATTCCAGAATAACTAATCAATTCCTTAAACAATGTAGCTTTCTATCAATTAGGAGAATGTGGATATTAAAATACTTGCTGTGTTTAAACCTTGTTCAGGTGCTTTTCTTTGATGTTTATTGGGGAATGGGATTCTATTCAAGTTGAATCTTGTGGCATCCTCATCCTAAAGTGACCCCAGTTCTCTGATAGTTTCCTTGTGTCCTGGTTTGAATAGATGTTCTTTTTTTTTTTTTTTTTTTTTTGCCGTACGCGGGCCTCTCACTGTCGTGGCCTCTCCCGTTGCGGAGAACAGGGTCCAGACGCGCAGGCTCAGCGGCCATGGCTCACGGGCCCAGCCGCTCCGCGGCATGTGGGATCCTCCCGGACCAGGGCACGAACCCGGGTCCCCTGCATCAGCAGGCGGACTCTCAACCACTGCGCTACCAGGGAAGCCCTAGATATTCTATCTTGAACATTTCCTGCTTGAGATCTGGAATTGGCAATTTTTAAAAAGACACTATATTATTTTAGTGAGAAATTGCATTTGAATAACACACCTGAGTAATTGGGATGGTAATTACTCCAGAGAGAACCATCATATGTAGATGTGTTTAATGGAAAGAAGTAAAATAAATATACATGGCTTAAATCAAATACAGATCAAGTTAATATTTATTCTTCTAAACAAACTTAAAGTTATACAGTGTTTACTTTAATTCTTTTCAATTTCTTTTTTTCCCTTTTGATCAAAGCCCCAGTTTCCACTGTGTACTGTACTTATTAATACCAAAATATTAATATCAATATTTTATGAAAAATAAAATTACACATAAAATGTTAAGATCTTTATAGGTATTTTCAATGCATGTATTTCAGTAGAAATATACAATCAAAATTTATTTTTTTAAATATACTTGAAATATTACAATTTTGTATGGATAAACTACAGATTATATGGTCAGTTTTATATGTTTTGTCATAATTTTGTCATTGAATTTGATTGTTTTAATTTCATTTTGATATATTTTTTGATAATTATATATAAAATATTTTTGTCCAAAATTCAAAACTATAACTCAGGTAAATTTGCATATGTCTAGATTCTATTCCTGTTCCTCCATACTGTTTTGTCTCTGCCCCATCGCTCTTTTAAGATTCTAGTTAATTTTTAAATATTTTAAAATATTAAAATATATATTTAAAATGCAGTTGTATATATGTTCATGTGTTTATTTACATTTATTTATATTCTTATTCCTTCATAATCATAAGAATAATTGTAGAATACTATACACTACCTGAGGAAGTAAAAATTTTTTTAAAATAAATTTATTTATTTTATTTATTTATTTTTGGCTGTGTTGGGTCTTCGTTGCTGAGCGCAGGCTTTCTCTAGTTGTGGTGAGCAGGGCTGCTCTTTGTTGCAGTGTGCGGGCTTCTCACTGCAGTGGCTTCTCTTGTTGCAGAGCACGGGCTCTAAGCACACGGGCTTCAGTAGTTGTGGCACACGGGCTCAGTAGTTGTGACTCGAGGGCTCCAGAGCACAGGCTCAGTAGCTGTGGCACACGGGCTTAGTTGCTCTGCGGCATGTGGGATCTCCTGGACCAGGGCTTGAACCCATCTCCCCTGCATTGGCAGGCAGATTCTTTACAATTGCGCCACCAGGGAAGTCCCAGAAATAAAATTTACACTTTAAGACAGGACAAGAAAAATTACACATAAAATTCTCTTTGTGTTTTTTTGAGCCTCCTCCCTCCCTCCCTAATGTGCAGTGTGCATCTGCATTACACATTAACCAGAGCTCCTCAAGGTGGAAGTGCCTGCTCAATCGTAATGATCAATTTTTTCCTTTCTTCTGCACTTAGCAGTGTAACTTCTTAAAATGGTGTTCATTCCCAGCTCTCTAGGGGGTCATGGTGACTTGCTGTTTGCTTTGTATGTGCTTACCTGGACTTTGTATCCTTGGTTGACTTTATGTAAAATATCAATATGTCATTTTGATGTACAATCCTTTCTCTCAAAAATGTATATGACTGTGCCTTCAACTTCTAACAGGAAGAACAGTTCTCAGAGCTTTCTGAGAATCTGCTTTCCAGCTTATAATCTTCAGTTTGGCTTGAATAAAATTCTCTTTTTTTCTTTTTAACTTGATAGTTAATTGAATTTTTGTGGATATAACTCACCTCCCTTTTTTCACTTAAGAATATATCCTGGGGATTTCTCCGGCAGTCCAGTGACTCTGTGCCTCCACTGCAGGGGTCACAGGTTTAATCTCTAGTCAGGGAACTAAGATCCTGCATGCTGCGTGGCCAAAAAAAAAAAAAAAAAGAATATATCCTGAAGGTAACATCATGCATGGGCATGGTAAGGAGGACCCTCATTCAAATTATGCCTGTAGAGAAAGATAATATGTGAATGGTGTATCATTTATTCAAACAGCAGCCTTTATGTAAAAAAATCAATTTAAATGAATTTCATAGGGATTCCAGTTAATTTTTCATATGGATTCTGTTACGGTCCGGGACCCACACGCCTGGAGTCAAGTTCCCCGGTAAATGCGACCCGTGTCCCAACCAAGGACACCCGAGAATCACCAACACCAAGCAGAAAGATTAGCAAAGGATTTATACAAGTAGAAGTATAGAAGCTTACACAAACTGTCCGGACAGGGTCCCACTCGGAGAGAAGTGAGTGAGACCCCGACTAACAGTCGGGCGAGGCTTTTATACCCTTCACAGGACGGGAAGTTCCCAGGGAGGGAGGGAGCTGTTTAATTTTGAATCAGCCAGTCAGGAACCCGGTTCTTCCCGCCCCAAGCAAGCAAGCAAGTTTCTTACAGAAGCCAAAATGTGCTGTTAGCCCTGAAGTTGTTCTTCCGTTTCTTTCGTCACAATTCCAACTGATTTTTTTAAATTAATTAATTAATTTTATTTTTGGCTGCATTGAGTCATCATTGCTGCATGTGGGCTTTCTCTAGTTGTGTTGAGCGGGGGCTCCTCTTCATTGTGGTGCATGGGCTTCTCATTGTGGTGGCTTCTCTTGTTGCAGAGCACGGGCTCTAGGCATGTGGGCTTCAGTAGTTGTGGCACATGGGCTCAGTAGTTGTGGCTCACAGGCTCTAGAGCACAGGCTCAGTAGTTGTGGCGCATGGGCTTAGTTGCTCCATGGCATGAGGGATTTACCCGGACCAGGGCTCAAACCTGTGTCCCCTGCTTTGGCAGGCGGATTCTCAACCACTGTGCCACAAGGGAAGCTCCCGACTGATTTTTTTTATTTTTTTATTATTATTTTTTTTTTTGCGTTACGCGGGCCTCTCCCATTGCGGAGCACAGGCTCCGGACGCGCAGGCTCAGCGGCCATGGCTCACGGCCCCAGCCGCTCCGCGGCATGTGGGATCTTCCCGGACCGGGGCACGAACCCGCGTCCCCTGCATCGGCAGGCGGACTCTCAACCACTGCGCCACCAGGGAAGCCCCCCGACTGATTTTTAACAGTTGCATAATCAATTAAATGGAGGAATGATATCCTACACAACAATTCACATGTAGCTGGGGCAACTGGACGTTCATAGGAAGAAAAAAACAACTGACCTCAACCTAAGCCTCAAACAATATACAAAAATTAACTCAAAATAAATCACAGGTTTGAATCTAAATTGTAAAACAATTTAAAGAAATTTAAAAGAAAACATTTAAATTTCTAAAAATAAAATAATAATAAAGTAATTTAAAAAAATTTTTTAAAGAAAACATAAAATCTTTCTCACCTACGACTAAGCAAAGAGATCTTAGACATGGCAACTGAAGTACAATCTATGGGGAAAAAATGTTAAACTTCCTCAAATTTAAAAACGTTTTCTCTATTGAAGAACTGTGAAGAGGGTGAAAAGGCAAGCTACAGAGTAGGAGAAAATATTTGCAAACAAAATACTCAACAAGAGCCTTGTTCTTAGAATATATAAAGAGCTCTTAAAATTCAACAGCAGTCCAACAGGAAAATAAACAAAAGACAGAACCTGAAGAAGAGAAACAGATAACAAATAAGCACATAAAATAATATTCAATATTATTAGGCATTAGGGAATACAAATTAAAACCAGAATCAGATATATATATCAGAATGGCTAAAATGAGAAAAAATAGTGATGATGCTAAATGCTGGTGAACATGAGAAAGTGAAAGTTTTATACCTTTCTTGTGAGAATATAAAATGATGCAGCCACTGTGGAAATAGTTTGTAAGTGTTTTACAATAGTAAAAATGCACTGCCCCTATGATGCAGCAATTGCATTCCTAAGTATTTGTCCCAGAGAAGTGAAAACATAATAATACAAAATCTGCACACTGTACAAATGGCAGCTTTATTTGTGATAGTCCCAAACTGGCAATGACTCAGTTATCCTTCACCAAGAGAATAGTTAAATGAATAATGATATAGCCATAGCATGGAATACTACACAGCAGTAACATGGGATGACTGTTGATACACGCAATGACTTGGCACGGATCATAAGTCCATTACACTGAATTGAAAAAGCCAAGCTTAAAAGGTCACAAACTATAAAATTCCATTTGTATAACATGTGTAACACAACCTAATTATAGAGGTGGAAAACAGATTAGTGGTGGCCTGGGACTGGGAATGTGGGGGTGGCAGAGGGGGGAATAGGTAAGGTGAGGCTATAATAGTAGCACAAAGGAAACTTGTGGTGACAAGAAAGTTCTGCATCTTGAATTTGGTGGTATTGCATAGAACTATACACAGGTACACATACACACAAGTACATATAAAACTGGTGTAATCTGAAAAAAACCTGTGGATGGTTGCAACATCCTTGATATTTTGTTTTTGTTTTTGTGTTTTTTTGTTTGTTTGGGTTTTTTTGTGGTATGGGCCTCTCACTGTTGTGGCCTCTCCCGTTGCGGAGCACAGGCTCTGGACGCGCAGGCTCAGCGGCCAAGGCTCATGGGCCCAGCCGCTCTGCGGCATGTGGGATCTTCCCGGACCAGGGCACGAACCCGTGTTCCCTGCATCGGCAGGCGTACTCTCAACCACTGCGCCACGAGGGAAGCCCTATCCTTGATATTTTAGTACATCTTTACAAACTGTTACCATTGCAGAAAACAGCACAAAGGTACATGGGACATCCCTGTACATTTTTTTTTTCAATTTCATATGAACCTACAATTATTTTAAAATTTAAAAATAAAAATCATATGTGTGTGTGTATATGTACATATATGTGGATATACACACATACAGGATAATGGAGAAGCAAATGTGATATATCCAAATAACATTGTCACTTGGCAATGAAAAGAGATGAACTCAGGAGTTCCCTGGCGGTCCAGTTGTTAGGGCTCCACACTTTCCCTGCCCAGGGCCCAGGGCCCGCAAGTGGCATGGTGCGGTCAAATAATTAAATAAAATGTTAAAAAAAAAAGAGAGAGAGAGAAAGAGAGATGGACCCATGATTTACATTGATATGGATGGATTTCAAAACTGCTGAGAGAAAGGAGCCTTACCAACAAGAGTACATACCAAATAATTCCATTTATATAGAGTTCTGTAATAAGTAACCTAATCTTTGGTGGAAAAATAAATTCAAACCGTTGTTTTCTTTAGGACTGGGGGTTAGGGCTGACTGGGAAGGAGCATGAGAGGACTCCCTAGGTGATGGTATTGTTCTATATAACTCAGTAAATATCCATTTACAATTAGAGGATTTCACTGTATCTATATTTTATATCAAAAGGATGGACTGTTAGGAATTCCCTGGCGGTCCAGTGGTTAAGAGTCTGGGCTTCCGCTACTGGGGGCCTGGGTTTGATCCCTGGTCGGGGAACTAAGATCCTGCAAGCCGCATAGCAAAGCCAAAATAAATAAATAAACTGTAAACAAATATTGAACTCCGTGATTAGCATGCTGAATTATTTAAGGGAAGTGTACAGATGTGTGTAATTTACTTTGAATGTATAAAAAAATAAGATGGATTTATGGGTGGATAGAGGATCATATACAGGTGCTAAGTTTACAGCTGTCCCTTATGAAATTTATTCTATTTTGCTGTTTATTTGAAACCTTCACAATAAAATAGGGGAAAAAATCAATTGCAGATGGATTGCATGTGGATTACAGAGGGATTTATCTTTAAATGGAAAAAACACTCAATGGATATAATTCATATGAACAAAACCTCTTTGAATTTCTTAATTACATTTAAGGGTTTAAAAAGTGTTCTGAGACCAAAAGTTTTGAGAACTTCTAGCCTAGAAAAATATTTGCTTATATGCATTATAATACGTAGACAAAAACATGTATAGTATCATTGTGGTACCTGTCCCAAACTGGAAGCAACCCAAAGGCTCAGCAGCGGGAGAATGGCTAGATAATTTATGACAATAGAATTCTTAAGAGCAGTGAAAATGAGTAAGACAGAGAACATGCAGTGACGTGGATGAGTCTTACAGAGATTTATTGTGTGAAAGAAGTTAGACCAAACAGATTCCATAAGATATGATTGCATTTATAGAAAGGTATAATACAGGAAATTTTCGACTATATGTCGAAGAATTATACACTACAGGGAACACTATCAGGAAAAACCATTAAATGATGTCCTAAAAAAATAGAGGATTGGGGCCTCTCTTGTGTCTGTGGAAGCCACTTAAGAGGCAGATAGGGTTGAGGGACATCCCCTCCCGCTACTCTGAGAAAATAGAAGAGTTTACAGGAAGTATTTCAATCCAAAAGCTACCATTGTGTGAGGGGTCCTCTTTGAGAAAATAACTAAAGGTCTGGCTGAAGCAACTTGATGAAGAATCAAGTTTGTTGGTCTCCCTTTGTGCCCAGTGAAAAGCATGTTGTATATTATGGACAATTGTGGAAATCTGAATCTTTCTTTAATGCAGGGGAGAAAGAGTTCATGCATTTTACTGTTGTCCATTCCATACGTAACTAAACGTAAATTTAAGTTCATTAGTTTTAAATATTATTTGTCAGGCTTAATCGAATTTCCGTTTTGCTTCACAGTCTATAAACTCCCAGGGTCATCGCAGCATGTGTAACAGCAGCGTCTCCTGCAGTGCCTTACCTTACTGAGGATTCTCAAAAAAGTGACTCTGAGAGTTGTGACCCCTATACCATGAGGAAGAGCTTTGATTACACCCTGAAAACCTGGTACTGTGTCTTGGAATCTAACAGGATAAGAAAGAGCAAACTATAGGGCACCTCACTAATCTCTAAATACCAGGTAAGTTTTGTGTGGTTTTCCAAATTGACAGGAACTACATCTGAGAGGTTTTTTTAAAAAAATATATTTATTTGGTTGCACCGGGTCTTAGTTGTGGCAGGTGGGCTCCGTAGTTGTGGCATGTGCACTCATAGTTGCGGCATGCATGGGGGATCTAGTTCCCTGACCAGGGATTGAAACTGGGCCCCCTGCATTGGGAGTGTGGAGTCATACCCACTGTGCCACCAGGGAAGTCCCCTTTTTTTTTTAATGTGGACCATTTTTAAAGTCTTTACTGAACTTGTTACAATATTGCTTCTCTTTTGGTTTTTTGGCCCCGAGGCATGTGGGAGGGATCCTAGCTCCCTGACCAGGAATCTAACCCACAGACCACTCAGGAAGTCCCCATCTGACAGTTTTTTAGATCTCTTTTGAGCAGATCTTGTTGCTGCTGGAAAATCTAAAATGAACAAGGAAAGGATGAATAGAAGCAAGGAGTAGCAAGGACTGAGTAAGAAGGGGTCTGAGCAAAGTCAGTATTTACTGTTACTTTGAGGTGGTTTCGCCTGGGAGGGGATCCCATCAAGGTAGGATAGGAATTGTTTCCTCTAGGGGTGCGTCATGTTCCCATGTAAATGAGATTAATCAGAGCGGGATCAAGCCCTAGACCACAATTTTCATTTTATAGTTATGAATTGGAGTAGAAAGTGACCCAATGTTTGCAGTCTGCAAATGTCAGCTGGCAATCTTGGTTTACTAACTGGAAAGCATTTGGATTGGTTTGACATGAAAAGTACTCACGCCTCTCCCAAACATAAGTCCTGTGAGAACTGAAGAAATGGGAGAATTAAGGATTCTTCTTTGTCTACTGTGTATTCACAGGCAAAAGGAATATTAGGGATAAACAACCAGGACCTACTGTATAGCACAGGAAACTATATTTTCAATATTTTGTAATAGCCTATAAGAAAAAGGAATCCAAAAATATAGATACATATTAACATGTATGTGTAACTGAATCACTTTGCTACACACCTGAAAGTAACACTGTAAGTCAACTATTCTTCAATTTTTAAAAAAAGAATATTAGGGAATATATGCATTTCTATTAAAAAAATGGAAAAAGTAAACCCAAAATAGTGTGAGCAAGCTTTATAGTGGAAAAATTTGGTGCACAATTGTATACTGATGTGTGTGTAAATACATTCTCAAGAAATGAAATATATTGCCTCTGCATTCAATCTGATACAATAGGATGTTTTGTTTGAAATACATAGAGGGATTCCAGCCTCACACAGTTAATTGTGAATATCCCATGAAGTCTTTGGAAGACTCCCCTATATATCCATAGAATAAAACTGAGTAAAGAAACTTAAAAAAAAAAAAAGAAAAAGAAATGAAATGTAATTCCAGTGGTAATATAAAAAAAAAAAAAAAAAAAAAAAAAAAAAAAAAAATACTGCCATAAAATCCCTGAGTATCTTACGTAAAATAAAATCTTAAATTGAAATACTTTATTTTTTTTTGGTGGGGGAGGCCCATACTGCATGGGCATGTGGGATCTTAGTTCCCTGACCAGGAATACTATTTCTGTTTTTATTTATTTATTTATTTAGGCTGCGTTGGGTCTTCGTTGCTGCGTGCAGGCTTTCTCTAGGTGCAGTGGGGCGGGGGAGGCTATTCTTTGTTGCGGTGCATGGACTTCTCATTACAGTGGCTTCTCTTGTTGCGGAGCATGGGCTCTAGGCACATGGGCTTCAGTAGTTGTGGCTCACGGGCTCTAGAGTGCAGGCTCAGCAGTTGTGGCGCACAGGCTTAGTTGCTCCGTGGCATGTGGGATCTTCTCAGAACAGGGCTCAAACCTGTGTCCCCTGCAATGGCAGGCAGATTCTTATTCACTGTGCCACCAGGGAAGTCTTATACTATTTCTAAATATCCTCAGCCATTCCTGAAGGACGTGGTAAAACTAGGTTCACGGTCTTTGTATAACTATTTGCCTATAGGTCCAGATTTGGCTAAATCTAATAGGGCGGTTTCTGTTTTTTGTTGTTGTTGTTTTTTAATTCAATTTTTAATACATTACCTTAATCAAAACTGCCTCAGGAGCTTCCCTAGTGGTGCAGTGGTTGAGAATCTGCCTGCCAATGCAGGGGACATGGGTTCGAGCCCTGGTCTGGGAAGATCCCACATGCCGCAGAGCAACTAGGCCCATGAGCCACAACTACTGAGCCTGCGCGTCTGGAGCCTGTGCTCCACAACAAAAGAATCCAGCACAGTGAGAAGCTCATGTACCACAATGAAGAGTAGCCCCTGCTCACTGCAACTAGAGAGAAAGCCTGTGCACAGCAACGAAGACCTGGTGCCACCAATAAATAAAATTTAAAACAAAAAAAGCTAAGAATGTCTTTATAAAAGCAAAGGGTTTTTTATTATTATTATTGAAGTACTTTATGTAAAAGCACAGTTCTGAAAACAATGTAAAAGTAGGGTACCAGCAAACATACTCTGCCATATACACAGACTGTAAAACTTTGCAGCTGTAACAAATTAATCTGGAAATTATCTACACTGCTATGGAGTTATCATCAAAATGTATTTTAATTGCAATAAAAATCAGGGTGCAGGGAACTTTCCTGGTAGCGCAGTGGTCAAAAATCCGCCTGCCAATGCAGAGGACACGGGTTCAAGACCTGGTCCGTGAAGATCCCACATGCCGTGGAGCAACTAAGCCTGTGCGCCACAACTGCTGAGCCTGCACTCTAGAGCCCGTGAGCCACAACTACCGAAGCCCACGCGCCCTACAGCCCATGCTCCACAACAAGAGAAGCCACCGCAATGAGAAGCCCATGCACCGCAACAAAGAGTAGCCCCTGCTCCATGCAACTAGAGAAAGCCCATGCACAATGAAGACCCAACGCAGCCAAAAGTTAAATAATAAATTAATAATTTTTTTTTTTTTTTTGTGGTACATGGGCCTCTCACTGCTGTGGCCTCTCCTGTGGTGGAGCACAGGCTCTGGACGTGCAGGCTCAGCGGCCATGGCTCACGGACCCAGCCGCTCCGCGGCATGTGGGATCTTCCCGGACTGGGGCACGAACCCGTGTCCCCTTCATCAGCAGGCGGACTCTCAACCACTGCGCCACCAGGGAAGCCCCAATAAATTTTTTAAAATGCTGTGGAAGGGGCTAGGTGGAAGCACAGAAACCATGTAGAAGATTCTGAGTGTGAAATGATGGTGGTTCTGACTCGGAGGGAGCAGGTTGGATGATGAAAAGTAGTCAAACCCTGGTAGCTTTGGAAGGTGAAGGCAACGGGACTCCTATATGATAGACGTGAGGAGAGAAACAGAGGCTTTGAGGATGAGTCTGAGAATTTTTGCCTGGGCAACTGGAATATGAGGTGCTCTTGAAAGAAATAGGGGAGGTTGAAGTTGGAGTAGGTTTTTATTACTTTTTAAATTTTTTATTATTATTTGTTTTTGCCCACACCATGTGGCTTGCAGGATCATAGTTCCCTGACAAGGGATCAAACCGCTGCCCTTGGCAGTGGAAGTGCAGAGTCTTAATCACTGGACTGCCAGCGAAGCCCCTGGAGTAGGTTTTTAGGGAAATAGAAACTTTGGATACATTTTTGTATGGTACATGTGATGTACATAGAATTAGTACTTTATTTTTAAGTCTATTGAATTTGTTACAATATGCTTCTGTTTTATGTTTTGGTTTTTTGGCCCCGACGCATGTGGGATCTTAACTTCCCAACCAGGGATTGAACTTGCACACCCTGCATTGGAAGGCCAAGTATTAACCACTGGACTGGCAGGGAAGTCCCAGTACTTTATTTTGTTTAACAGGTAAAGAATTATGTTAGAGGGAAAATTAGGGTTGGCTTCCAAAAGTGCATTTTCTATATTAAAAAATAAAGTCAAGGGCTTCCCTCGTGGCACAGTGGTTGAGAGTCCACCTGCCGATGCAGGGGACATGGGTTCATGCCCCGGTCTGAGAAGATCCCACATGCCATGGAGCGGCTAGGCCCATGAGCCATGGCCACTGAGCCTGCACATCCAGAGCCTGTGCTCTGCAACTGGAGAGGCCACAAGAGTAAGACACCCGTGTACCACAAAAAAAATAAATAAATAAAGTCAAGATTTGGAAAAATAAAAGAAGGAGCTTGGTTATGAACCTGTTCAGTCTCAGGTACCTGCCAGACATCTAAGGATAATGTCCAGTAGGAATTAGGTACAAGTCTGAAATTTGGGAGAAGTAACTTGGCTGAATACATCCATTTGAGAACTGTTAGATGGTATATCAGTCATAAGACAGGGTGAGATCCCACAGAAACGAAATAAGAGTTCAGGATAGGAAAACAGGGAGTACAGAAAAGTCTCTTGAAAAACTGTCACACAAAAGTAAGAGACATGAAAGAAGCAAGGAGCATATTTGGCCAAGGAGTAGGCAGACTATTGTTTATAGAAAAGATAGTATTTACAATGCAGTTTGTAAAAGAAAAAAACAGAGCATCAGTGGTTCAAATGAAATGAGATCTGATCAACCACAGGGTCAGATCCAGATTGGTCATTTTCTCCAGGAAGTTCTATCCCTTGTGCTTTTCCCACATGAAGCTGTTTTGGTACATGCAGGTATTGTATTACCATGTTTTCACAGTAAACTGCATCTTTAATCACCTGAAAGATGATCATCTCTATCCCAAATTATGACAGGGTTTTGAATTTTCTAATATTTTGTTAAGGATGTTTTTCATCTATGTACATGTGGGTGTTGGTCTGCACTTTGCTATTAACAGTACTGCCTGATTTTGGTATCAAGTTAAAGCTAATCTCACAAAACTAGCTGAGAAGACTTCCATCTTAAAAAAAAATAATAATTTGAGTGGAATTGGAATTATTTCTTCCCTAAATGTCTAGAAGAAGTCATTAGTCATCTTGGCATGAAATCATAGTAGGAAAATTTTAAACTACCAATTCAATATCTATAATAGAGGGCACTTCAGATTACTCATTTCTTCCTCAGTGAACCTGAGCAGTTGGAGTATTTCAAGAAATTTTTTTCTCAATTTCTGGTTTTTGTAGAGTTGTTGGAAAGTGTTTAAAATATCACATATAGGGACTTCCCTGGTGGCGCAGTGGTTAAGACTCCATGCCCCCAATGTAGGGGGTCTAGGTTTGATCCCTAGTCAGGGAACTAGATCCCACATGTATGCCGCAACTAAGAGTCTGCATGCTGCAACTAAGGAGCCTGCCTGCCACAACTAAGACCTGGTGCAACAAAATCAATAAATATCACATATAATCCTTTTAATGTCTTTAGTGCTATTCCATCTTTCATTCTTCATATTGGTAATTTTTTCTTTTTTTCTGATCAATCTACCTAGAGATCTATCAATTCTCTTGATCCGAAGGACAGTTTTGGAGTTCGCTGATTTTTCTATTACCTATTTTATTAATTTCTGCTCTTTATCCTTTCTTTCCTTTTGCCTACTTTGGTTTTTAAATTTTTTTTTTTTTAATCAAAGAGCATGGTTTATTTATTTATTTGTTTATCTATTTATCTATGGATGGCTGCATTGGGTCTTCGTTGCTGTGCGTGGGCTTTCTCTAGTTGGAGTGAGTGGGGTCTACTCTTCGTTGCAGTGTGCGGGCTTCTCATTGTCCTGGATTCTCTTGTGGAGCACGGGCTCTAGGTGCGCAGGCTTTAGTAGTTGTGGCACGTGGGCTCAGTAGTTGTGGCTTGCGGGCTCTAGAGCTCAGGCTCAGTAGTTGTGGCTCACGGGCTTAGAGCGCATGAGCCACAACTTGAGCCCACGTGCCACAAATACTGAAGCCCACGCACCTAGAGCCCATGCTCCACAAGAGAAGCCATCGCAGTAAGAAGACTGCACACTGCAATGAAGAGTAGCCCCCACTCTCCTGAACTAGAGAAAGCCCGCGTGCAGCAACCAAGACCCAAGGCAGCCAAAAATTAAAAAAAAAAAAGGTCTTAAAAAAAAATTTGCTGAGAATTTCCCAAATCATCAAGTCTTGGGTCTTTTCTGTTTTTCACGTCTTCCCTATATTTACTTTTCCCTATCACATTTTACTATAATCAGTAAGAAGAAATGAGACCACAACTTTCAACACTTTTTAGAAATGTCCTCAGCTAAATGTCCATAAAAAGACTTGCACATGAATATTTGCAGCAGCTTTATTTTTAATATTTAGAATCTGGGGGGCACGGAACTCCAAATATCATTTAAGATATATTGATATGGTGTGGTATATCCATATAGAACATTACTCAGCAATAAAGAGAATGAGCTATAGATGATTCTCAAAATAATCATATTGCAAGACAGAAGTAAACTTTTAAGGTTCCACTTAAATAAAATTCTAGAAAAGGCAAATTTATCTATATTGAAAGTCAATCAATGGTTGCTTAGGGGTGGTAGGTAAAGTATTAGGAAAGGCATTGAGAAAGGGTGATGGATATATCCAATATCATGACTAGACGATTTCAAATGTGTATACATATATTAAGGCTTACCAAACTGTACAGTGTGTGCAGTATACTGCATGTTGACTACAGTTGTATTCTCAGTCCCACACAGGGTTCCTGCCCATGCAGCATCAGCTGAAGAGCTCAAGGAGGCACAGAAATTGAGGAAAACTACATTCTTTGCTCTGCCACTGACCCTGGTCATAAGAATGAGACAGCCCCAGAGAGCATGACAATCTCCATACATGATCTCATCCAGCGATAGTGACTTGAATGTTTATGGATGTATTTTTAGCATGGGCACACCCATTCTCCTTTGCAGCAGTCTCTCCAATCCCAGTTGTTCACACCCAGTGTTTCTGCATCAATTTTGTTTCCTTCCTGGACACAGTAAGTCTTACAGCTAGTGACTCCTGTACCAGATTCTGGCCTTCAGGGCATATGGCACTTGGCAGGTCCTGAGGAACAGCTGCCCCTCAACAGTGCCAGGGAATGTGGGATATATGGTGAAAACAAGACACTAAAGCCATGCTGCTCCCAAACATGTTGTAGGTTTTTACAATACCACCCTACTCAAGGTGATGTCTGGACCCTCTAATAACTCTGAAATCTAGACAAAATCAGGCCCACAAAGCCCTGAATTCTCACCCAAGCTTTTGTCAGCAATGGAAATTAACACCAAGATTGGACTGAGAACTGTTCTCTGCCAACCTGTTCTATTTGAGGCACACAGTTGGGAGCCCACCACAAACAGTTTACCTCTTCAGTTTGGCAGAGTCTAACGGTTTATAAACCACTCCAGACACTAAAAAGAACCTCCGAGATTAAAAGTGGCTTAAATAATAAGGTATTTATTACCACACAAACCAGAGCAACATGAGTCAAGTAGTTACCCAGCCTGGGTGACTTGGAGGCTGGAAAAATTCATCACAAGTATCACATGAGACCAACAATGTCCATGAATAAAGTAAACCTTTTCTGCTACCACAGCACAGCTTAGATCATCTTGGCTAAAGGTGGATCATGTCCATACCTTTTCTGGTCAGAGGGAAGCAAATGAGGACCACCATTTAATTCAGATTTCTTATAATTTCCTCCAGGGATTGAAGAGAGCATGAAGTTCTGCCTCCCCTAAAAATATTAGGGTAATTAAGCTGGTTGAGTTGAGATGGTTTCAGCCACAGGCACTAACAAATTTGGCAAGGAACCTGAGCAGGTCTGAAAGTGCAACATAGCTTCTGAAAGCTTCCCCTGCACCTGGCATTCATAAAATACTCCACAGTATTAATGTCCAGATATATGTGGTTCGATACATGATTGATGTCTCCCTCTTTAAAGGCAGACACAGAGCTCCTCGCCAGAGTTCTGTTGTGATGGAAGCACTCCTAAAGCCTTCCGGCAGTGTGAACTTTCTGGTGCCTAATGAGATGGGAGCTTAAGCTATACGATTTCCCACATTCATTGCATTCATATGGCCTTTCTCCAGTGTGAACTTTTTGGTGCCGAACAAGGTGGGAGGTTCTGATGAAATCTTTCCCACATTTGCTGCACACAAAAGGCCTTTCACCTGTGTGAACTCTCTGGTGTGCAATAAAGTCAGAGCTTCGACTAAAGAATTTCCCACATTCAGTGCACTCAAAAGGCCTTGCCTCAGTATGAATTCTCTGGTGTTTAATAAGGGTATATTTGTGGCCAAAGGACTTCCCACATTCACTGCAAACATAAGGATTTTCTCCAGTGTGGATACTCTCATGCTGAACAAGTGTGGATTTGTGTCTGAAGACTTTCCCACAATCGTGGCACTTATAAGGCCTTGCTCCATTGTGAACTCTCTGGTGTACAATTAGGTTGGAGTGATGGCTGAAGTATTTGCCACATTCGCCACACTTATAAGGCATTTCTCCAGTGTGAATTCTTTTGTGCTGAGTAAGGTTGTCTTTGCGGCTAAAGGCTTTTCCACATTCACTGCACTCATAAGGCCTTTCTCCTGTGTGGATTCTCTGGTGCTGGACAAGTGTGGCTTTGCGGCTGAACGCTTTCCCACACTCACTGCACTCATAAGGCTTTTCTCCAGTATGGATTCTCTGGTGCTGGACAAGAGTATCTTTGCGACTGAAAGCTTTCCCACATTCGCTGCACTTGTAATGCATTTGTCTAATGTGGTGGGCCTCCCCACTCTCAGTGCTCCTTGTTTTCCTCTTGCTGTGGGTGGCCTTTTGCTGGTGACTGCCCAAACTGGTCTGGAAGTTCTTCTGCTCCTCCTCACATGCAAAGGACTTCTCTGACAGGTGAGGTTCTTCACAGGCCCTACAGTTCTTCACAAATGAGGTCTTGCCTTTGTCTCCTCTTAAGAGTTTCTCTACATTGTACAGTTTCTGGTGCTGGTCAAAGTTTACACTGAACCAGAATTGTCTCCCACATGCCCCACATGTGTAAGGTTTCAGTCCATGGTGTGTTTCTTGGTGTTCATCCAGGTGCAAAATATCTTTCAAGATTGGGCCACGTAAGTCACAAGGGTGAGCCATCTGGGTCAATGAACCTGCCTTGAAAGTATGAACGTGTGACACTGCTACAGAAACACTCTGCTCAGAAGGTGCCTCTTCATTCTCCACTCCATGCCAACAACCTGAAAGCAGAAAAATGCTGCTGAACAGCATGCTGTCTTCAGTGGGAATGGGAAATCCCATCACAAATGTGTATCTAGCATCTAGCACACCCAGGATTGAGTCCACAGGGTTGCTGGCAGGACAACAGCTTTGGGATTAGGTTAAAGAAAGAGCTGCTGTGCAGTACTGGACTCTGTGGGTCACAGAATGGGGAAGGCCTTACAGCAAAGACACAGGATGGGGTGTAGCTGAGAGAGAAGAGGCAGGCAAGATCTCCGACTCACACCTTGCAAATGACTTTTAGAAGGGCCTTGACTATTGGTGACAAGTGAGTACTATCCAGAAATGTTATGTCCTGGCCCAGGAAATGTGATTTAAAATGAGTAACTCATATTCAAAAACTATTTAAGTACATGCTTATGTTTCATGGCACATTAGCATTGTCCAACAGACAAGAGCACCACAGAGGGAGCAGTAGAGAGCACTGATGAGTGGGGTGGGCAGCCCTGGGTCACAGATCAGAAAAGAAGTGCAAAGTATGTAAAGAGTCCAGAATGGGGAGAGAAAGAGAAATAAGGTATGGCTTATAGCCTGGGCACAAAACAGCAGTGGGCATAGGACAAGTTTCTGGTGCTATCTGAACCCATCCTTGAAGTTATATCCTGCCCAGGCTCCCGCTCACCAGGGCCTGTCCATGTCTCTTTTGCTGTGGCTAGTCAGGACCTCTCAATCAGGCACTCACCTTTCCCCTGCTACAGTTCAGCAACCACAGAGGATCTAGAAGATACAAGTCACACAGGAAAGACAGGGCAAGTGAAGAGGAAAGCAATGGCCCAGGGTAGCCCACCCAGGAGAGATTAAATACAAAATGAAAACCTTAAAGGAACAATCTATAGGCCCCACAATCAGTGACCATAACTGTAATTCATGACAGAGATAGGCCCAAGGGAATGTCAATTAAAGAAAGGAGACATAATCTGGAGCAAAAAGGCATCTTGAGTGTAGACAGAGCCATCCACCCAGGAAGAGGCCAGGCAGCGTAGTATCTACTGGGCTGACCATAAGACTCTTGACCTTCAAATCCTTCATGGCAATTTTGGGGCAACAGAAGTCGGGAAGCATAGGGAGCATACCCAGCCAAGACCTGGCACCCAGAGGATGTATGTGAGGGAGTGCCCACGGTCCAGCTATAGGAAGGAAATTGCAACTTCTAGGGGAAAAACAGGAAGAGCAGAACATAGCCCAGAAAACTGGGATATGCAGGGCCTTACCCAGGAAAGCCGTAAGAGCAAAGCATAGAAAGCACTGCATTGTGATATGAGAGTCTCTGAGCTTTATCAAGAGGTCCCCATTGCTCCCAGGAAAAATACACAAACACACCCTCAAAAGTCACATGATCCTACATGAACAGCACAACAGCACAAGGGCAACCTCTCTCCCCAGGATTCCCAGTGTATCCACCACAATTTCACATTCCTCCCCAGCTCCCCAACACAAAACAATACAGCAGGCCCTGGTGTAATTGATGCCTCCTCTCTCCTCATTTTCCATTAATCATTTCACCCAGCCTAGAACAACAAGCAAGTGGACAGACAGACACACTGTATAGTCTGGGCCTGGCAGGCAGGAACCAACACTTCTCCAGCCAGCTAGCTCCCATGGGATCCAGAGATTATGCCTCTCATACACGAATTTGACCTCCACATTCCCCTTAAATCCCTCAGTACCTGAGCCCCCAGGCCATGAATTCAGATTCCATCTCCATGGACACATCACTCTTTAGACCACAACTCCCTCGTTATCTAAGGAGGCTCCCAAAGTAGGTACCTCCCAGATGTAAACCTCCACATGGCATCCAGAGAATGCTTGGTTAATGCATCCAGGGTTACATCCATCGCCAGTCAACAGCTTCCACTGTCATAGGTATTTCCAAACTCAGCTTTTAATTTCTTCCTTCCTTGATTAAGCTTCAGCAATTCAGAAGCACATGCAGATTATGAGATAAAGCCAGACCTTTTCCACCTTGCTACTGCATGCTGGGGATACTATACCCTCATCAGTCACAGGCTTAACACTTACTGCTAAACTCTCATTCAAAGCCCATACCCACTGGCCTTCTACCCCAAACATAGTGACTCTGCAGCTGACCCAATTTAGCTCTGAACTAACCTACCAGCTCAACTAAAACTCCCCAGTCCCCACCAAAGGTCACCACAAAAACCTGAAAAGCACAGAGAGGGGAAGAAGCAACAGCTTTGGTCTTTCATGTCATCTCTATTACTGCTTTACCTCAGCATTCATCTCATGTCTACTTTCTCCCTTTCATCAACTGCCAGATCCTATTTTCCCTGCTCACCATGGACACTAACCTCCCTTTTCTTGCCTCTAAGGTAACTCTTACTTCCACTTCACTGTGCCCACTTCCTTTCCAGACCCTCAAAGGCACTACCACCATGACATAAAGGTTCTCTCTCTAAATCTGATACACAGCTCTACCCTAATCACATACTGGCTGTCACCTTGTGGATGTCTCCAACTTGAATCCCTCCTCTGAACTCCAAACCCATGTGTCCAGCTGTCCACTTGATACATCAACTCAGATGTCTTTGGACCACTGCAGATTCAACATGATCAAAACCTAACTCTGGATATTACCTCTGAAAGTTACTCTCACCACCAACTTCACTATTTCAATTGAGAATTTTTTCTTCCTTATGTCCTCTCAGGCAAAAGACTGTGGGGTCATCTCTGACTCTTGCCCATCTTTCTCTCACACTCCACATCAGAAAATCTGGTTGGTCCTACTTTAAAAATAAAAACAAATAAACAAACCCCACCAGAATCCAAGCACTTGTCTCTTACCCCTGTAGTCACCACTCTGGCCCAGCCATCATCAGCAGTCCTCTTTACTACCCCCATAGTCTTTTCTTCACTGGGCAGCCAGAGAAACCCTGACCAGAATGAGATCACTCCCTTCTCTGGTCCAAACTTTCCATGGGTCCCACCACTTTCAGAACAGAAGCCCAGCTCCACAGGCTGCCATTTCAGAGATGAAACCTGTCCCCTGCTCTCTAATCACTAGACATAATGGAGAACTAAAGTTCCCCGAACAAGACCGGTTCAGTCTCAAGTGATGTATTTGCATATGCTGGTTCCCATGGGCACTGTTCCATACTTCTTCCCATTACTTGCTGAAAATGGAAACCCTTCCATATAATTCCAGAATAGTTTGCAGGGCACAAGGCCTCTGGTGACACCAGGATTTCCAAACCCAATGGCAGGCAGAAGGGTAGGTTAAGATTCTGAAGACACCATTATCTGCCATAATGGGTTGCCAAGATCATGGTTGACTGAAGACCTGTACACTTTGCACTCACCTATGCAGGGATCTTAATCACTTCTGCCACCACAGCAATCTGGCAGGAAGAGGGAGCTGGGAGAGGCAGGTTACCACAGTGGGATCTCAAAGACAACTGTTCCTCTCATCCCTACCTTGCCCTTTGGTGAGGATGATTTCAGATTGTCTAACTTAAGATACTCAGACCTTAGTGCTGCCTCCTACCAGCTATGTAACCATGATCCAAGATTTCTCTGTGTTCTCACGTACAAAGCAGGGATAATGGTGGTATCCACCTAATAGGGCTGTCTGTATCAGACGTGTTAGTAGGCGTCAAGTACCTTTGAATTAACTTTTACCATCCACATTCTTAACAGTTTTGCAAATGTTTTTGGCTCAAATGAAGTACATAATAAGTTCTTGTAAGTTCTGGGTTTGTTTCTAAGTCTTTAATAAAACTTGATATTTAAGAATTTTCACTGTAATCAAATACTTAGAGACAAGTTTTTCAATCAATTAAGCAGTGATATAAATTTATCATGCCTAAACATTTTTAATTTTTAACTGCCTGCTAACGTATACTTGCCAGGTATACACTAGACCGTTTCACCAAACCAGCCTACCTGGTATATATTCCTCTGAAGGTGAGCATGCTGGTGGCCCTTCATTAGAGGTGTTCATCATCTCTCCTCACCTAATAAGTCAGGGAACTGATGTAACAGTGCCCTGGATTGGGGTGGGGCTGCTCCACTAGCCTGGCTGAATTTTCCTCGGCTCCACAGAGGGGCATGCTGAGTCCACAGAGTGACAAATTTATAGCACCTTACACCTTGCTCTCCATCTCAGGTCAGGTTCCTAATACCCTACAGCCCTCTCTCCTGATGACACCACCCATAACCCTTTCATATTCCAGGACCTCTCCTTTCTGGAGGAAATCTCAGGGACGTCCACCCCTTTTCCCTGTACTCATTCACCTCAGGGAACCACATAAAATAACAACCTTAACATTCTCCCCCTAAATCTCATCTCCAGGCTTTGATAAGACCTCACTCCTCAGAGGTCTCCAGCCCAGCTTGTTCTGCAGAACTCCAGACCAGCATATCCAAATGCCTATGTAACGCCAATACTGTGAAACACTATGGATTTACCATGTCCTAAGTCCAACTCCTGTTCCCCCTGAAAGGTGCTTCCCTCGTCTAACTTACCCATTTCCATTCTTTCAGATGTTCAGGGGAAAACAAAACAAAACTTGGGTGGCCCTTCACATCCCTTTTTCACTCACAGCCGTATCTAACGCACCAGAAAATTCTGTTGGTTCTATCTTTAAAATCTCTCCAGAATTCAATGATTTATCCAGTCCCAATCCCTCCCCTGCCACTGTTGTGGTACAGCCACCACCACAACGTTCCTGGAGTTCGTGGCCTCCTCACCGGGCTCCCTGCCAACATCCTCATCATCTCCACCCCACCCTAGTTTGTTTTCCCCTGAGCTTTGGGAATACTTTTAAAAATCCCTGATCACGTCATGTTCCTCCACGGCTCCCAACGTCCTCCTAATGAAAGCACTCGCCTCACCCTGACGTTCCAGGCATTAACTACTCACACTCTCTGCTTCCTAAAGATGTGAACACCCCAGTTTCCCGAAAGTTCCCGACTAAGTGACAACCCCAAGTCTTTGCTTCTGCTAGTGGCTCGGCGGGGTACCACTTTTAAACGTCTCACCACACTGGCTATTAGAAATGGCGGCTTGGGCTTCCCTGATGGCGCAGTGGTTGAGTCGGCCTGCCGATGCAAGGGACACGGGTTCGTGCCCCGGTCCAAGAAGATCCCACATGCCGCGGAGCGGCTAGTCCCGTGAACCATGGCCGCTGAGCCTGCGCGTCCGAAGCCTGTGCTCCGCAACAGGAGAGGCCACAACAGTGAGAGGCCCGCATACCGCAAACAAAAAAAGAAAAAAAGAAATGGCGGCTCCATCCGCAAACGCCCTGGAGTCTGGGCCAGAAGAGCCTCAACAGGCACCACTTGGGGTCCTACGATTCGAAGGTGGGGGGCAGGACGCGTCAAGATCCGGGAAACGCAGCACCCACCTAAGCCGGTCCGTCCCCAAGGCCGCCGCCATCACAGTCTGGACCACACAGATTCGGGAGGGATCCCAGGTCGGAAACCGGGCATAGCCGTCGCTCGGCCAGGCGGCGGAATTCTCGCGAGCGCTGCCACCACCGAGCCACTCTGCATCGAGGATAGGGTAGCCTCTCGCGCCTTCTCACTTTCCGTCACCTCTGAATCGAACCACTGCTCCCGATGTTATGCTCTGATGGGTCGACCAAGAACCAACAAAATGTCCGCTGCGAAGGTACCGGAAGTCCCTCCCAGACTTCCGCACGTACGGAAATGCCCTTAAGAGTGCCGCCGCTGCGCGGCGCACGGGCTTCTGGGTAATGTAGTTCCCGCTGAGCCATCCAGCCGCAGCGACTAGTTGACGCCCTCGCGTGGAACCACAAGGGACGCTGGGGCCCCGAGGCTCTGAGGACGGGGCGGAGCTTCAGTTTTCTTAAGAAGCCATCGCCCAGTTTCCGTGTAGTGTACACTGCAAGGATCAAAGAAATGTTTAGAAATGTTCTATCAGTCCCCAAAGCTACAAAACGTAATGGACACACCACATCAAATGTCACTGAGTCCACTCATATTTCCTTGTTTTTAAAATACTTACAGATGGAAGAGAGAAGCAAAGATGCAAATATGAAAAAATAAGTAAATTATACGATATGCTGTATGATGATAGGTGCCTTGGGGGAAAAAAGCTGGATTTCGGGGAAGAGCAGGGAATGAGACGGTGTAATATTAAATAGAGTAGTAATGAGAAACCTCATGGATACTTCAGGCAAGACTTGAAAAATGATGAATTAAGTCATGTGGCATTTTTGTGCATATCCAAGAACTATATCAGCCAGTGTCATGTCCTAAGCAAAGCCAGGTGCTGATGCCCATGGAACTAGGTGAGTGAGGAAGGGAGTTTTAAAAAGGAGGTCAGGGACTTCCCTGATGGCACAGTGGTTAAGAATCATCCTGCCAATTCAGGGAACACAAGTTCGAGCCCTGGTCCAGGAAGATCCCGCATGCCATGGAGCAACTAAGCCCGAGTGCCACAACTACTGAGCCTGTGCTCTAGAGCCTGCGAGCCACAACTACTGAAGCCCACGTGCCTAGAGCCCATGTTCTGCAATAAGAGAAGCTACCAAAATGAGAAGGCTGCCAAAATAAATAAGTAAATTTATAGGAAAAAAAGAAAAGAGGTCAGAGGGACTTCCATGTTGGTCCAGTGGGTAAGACTCCACACTGCCAATGCAGGGGGCCTGGGTTCCATCCCTGGCTGGGGAACTAGATCTCACACATGTGCCACAACTAAAGATCCCACATGCTGCAAGTAAGACCTAGTGCAGCCTAAATACATTTTTTTTTTTTTTTGCGGTACGCAGGCCTCTCACTGTTGTGGCCTCTCCCGTTGCAGAGTACAGGCTCCGGACCCTCAGGCTCAGCAGCCATGCTCACAGGCCTAGCCGGTCCATGGCATGTGGGAACTTCCCGGACTGGGCACGAACCCACGTCCCCTGCATTGGCAGGTGGACTCTCAACCACTGCACCATCAGGGAAGCCCTAAATAAATATACTTTTTTAATTCAAAAAAAAAAAAAAAAGGAGGTCGAGAGGAACATGGGCTAAAGGCCTGTGAAGTGCCTCAGGGTCTTGTAAAACTTTTGAATTTTCTTTAAGTAAAAGGAGGAGTCTTTCCAGGATTTTAATCAAAGATGGACACTACCTGACTCATAGTGTTGAAGGGTCATGTTGGCTGGAGAGTTGAGAACAGACTGCAAAAAAACAACCTTAGGATACAGAAAATCAGTTAGATGACCACTGCAAAAATCCAGCTAGAGGATGGTGCTAATCAGGCTGGGGGCAGACATGGTAATGAAAAGTGGTGAGACTCACGATATATTTTGAAAGTGGACCCAATCAGATTTCCTATGGGGCTGGTTCTGTGGTATGAGAAAAAGAATGAGTCAAGGATGATCCCTAGAATTTTTAGTCTCAGCAACTGGAAGGATGGGGTTGGCATCGACTGAAAATGCGAAAGCTGTGACCAGAGCAGAATTAAAAGAAAGCTCACACACTGAAAACACCAAATGCTGGTGAGGATGTTTAGCAACAAGAACTCTCATTCATTGCTGGCTGGAATGCAAATGGCACAGCCACTTTGCAAGACAGTCTCGCAGTGTCTTAAAAAACTAAACATAGACTTACCATACAATCCAGAAATTTTGTTCCTTGGAATTTACCCAAAGGAATTGAAAAAGTTTGTCCACACAAAAACCTGCACATCATGGATGGTTTTAGCAACTTAATTCATAACTGCCAATGTTCCATCTTGGAAGCAAGCAAGATGTCCAGGAGGTGAATGGATAAATAAACTGGTACATACAGACAAGGAAATACTATTCAGCTCTAAAAAGAAATGAGCTATCAAGCCACGACAAGACATGGAGGAAACTTAAATGCATATTACTAGGGCAAAGAAGCCAATCTGAAAAGGCTACGTACTGTATGATTTCAACTCTGACATTCTGGACAAGGCAAACCTATGGAGACAGTAAAAATATCAGTGGTTACCAGGCCTTAGGCAGGAGGGAGGGATAAAAAGGTGGAGAATTTTTAGGGCAGTGAAACTCATCTGAATGGAAATCTAATAGTGGGTTGCAGTGTAAGCCCTGACAGTTGTTTTATTTTCTTTTTTGTAACGCAAGTGCCTGACGTAAACTTTGTTTGCCAAGGCATCAAAGAGGCATCCACTTCAAAGATATCTATCTGTAATAAACAACATTGCCATCCAGGTGATTAGATAAAGAGCCAGGTTGCCTTTCCCACTTGGGACCCTTTGCTTTAGGAGCTGTTGGTTGATTTCAGTAACTGACCATTTGGGCTACTTGTTTTATTCTCTTCCTGTGCTTTAAACTCCTACTCTTATGTTTTTAATTCCCCGATAAAGAGTAAGCCCATGACACCCTACACCCCCACTCTCGACCACAATAAAAGCAGAACCCCAGGCCCATGAACTCTCTCTCTCCCCTCGACCTTGCTATGTGGATCCAGCTGTGGTATGTAATTTCCAGGTTTGTAAATAATAAACCTATATGGACTTCCCTGGCAGTCAATTGGTTAAGACTCCACGCTTACACTGCAGGGGGTGCAGGTTCGATCCCTGATCCGGGAACTAAGATCCCACATGCTACACGGCCAAATAATATCAATCAATAAATAAATGTAGTAAACAACTGTTTAAAAATAATAATAAACCTATATTTTTTTTCAGTTTCCTGGATATTGCTGAAGGGCATCTTGCAATCACAATGAGAGCCACAAGAGCCAGTCCAACGACAACATTCCTCACTGACAGACTGAGACCAGCTCAGAACAATGGATATATGCCACTATACATTTATCCAAACACATAAAATGTACACCAAGGGTGAACCCTGATGAAAACCATGGTCATTGGGTGATAATGTGTCATTTTAGATTCATCAATTGTAACAAATATATCATTCTAGTGGGGGGTATTGATAATGGGGGAGGTTATGCATATATGGGGGCATGGGTATATGGAAAATTGCTGTACATTCCTGTCAATTTTGCTGTCAACCTAAAACTGCTCTAAATAAGTAAAGTTTAAAAAAATTTTTTAAATGAAACCTGAGGAGAAGTTTGAAGGTGTTGAGTGTGTTATGTCTACCAGATGTCCAGGAATAGGTTACAAAGTAGATCATTAGACAATCACTGGATTTTTGGATGGAAATATACGTTTGGAAGTTTTGAGCTTAAAATGATATTTACAACCATGCCATTGCATAAGACTACCAATAGAATGTGTATAGGTTGTGTTAAAGTCCCCTAATATGATTGTGTTACTGTCGATTTCCCCTTTTCTGGCTGTTAGTATTTGCCTTATGTATTTAGGTGCTCCTATGTTGGGTGCATAAATATTTACAATTGTTATATCTTCTTCTTGGATCGATCCCTTGATCATTATGTAGTGTCCTTCTTTGTCTCTTGTAATAGTCTTTAAAGTCGATTTTGTCTCATATGAGAATTGATACTCCAGGTTTCTTCTGATTTCCACTTGCATGGAATATTTTTTTCCATCCCCTCACTTTCAGTCTGTATGTGTCCCTAGGTCTGAAGTGGGTCTCATGCAGACAGCATTTATACGGGTCTTGCTTTTGTATCCATTCAGCCAGTCTGTCTTTTGGTGGGAGAATTTAATCCATTTACATTTAAGGTAATTATCGGTGTTTATGTTTCGATTCCCATTTTCTTAATTGTTTTGGGTTCGTTATTGTATGTCTTTTCCTTCTCTTGTGTTTCTTGCCTAGAGAAGTTCCTTTAGCATTTGTTGTAAAGCTGGTTTGGTGGTGCTGAACTCTCTCAGCTTTTGCTTGTCTGTAAAGGTTTTAATTTCTCCATCAAATCTGAATCAGATCCTTGCTGGGTAAAGTAATCTTGGTTGCAGGTTTTTCTCCTTCATCACTTTAAATATGTCCTGCCACTCCCTTCTGCCTTGCAGAGTTTCTGCTGAAAGATCAGCTGCTAACCTTATGGGGATTCCCTTGTGTGCTATTTGTTTTTTTTCCCTTGCTGCTTTTAATATGTTTTCTTTGTACTTAATTTTTGATAGTCTGATTAATATGTGTCTTGGCGTGTTTCTCCTTGGGTTTATCCTGTATGGGACTCTCTGTGCTTCCTGGACTTGATTAACTATTTCCTTTCCCATATTAGGGAGGTTTTCAACTATAATCTCTTCAAATATTTTCTCAGTCCCTTTCTTTTTCTCTTCTTCTTCTGGGACTCCTATAATTCAAATGGTGCATTTAATGTTGTCCCAGGGGTCTCTGAGACTGTCCTCAGTTATTTTCATTCTTTTTTCTTTATTCTGCTCTGCAGTAGTTATTTCCACTATTTTATCTTCCAGGTCACTTATCCGTTCTTCTGCCTCAGTTATTCTGCTATTGATGCCTTCTAGAGTATTTTTAATTTCATTTATTTTGTTGTTCATCATTGCTTGTTTCCTCTTTAGTTCTTCTAGGTCCTTGTTAAATGTTTCTTGCATTTTGTCTATTCTATTTCCAAGATTTTGGATCATCTTTACTATCATTATTCTGAATTCTTTTTCAGGTAGACTGCCTATTCCTCTTCATTTGTTATGTCTGGTGGGTTTTTACCTTGCTCCTTCATCTGCTGTGTATTTTTCTTTCTTTCCATTTTGCTTATCTTACTGTGTTTGGGGTCTCCTTTTCGCAGACTGCAGGTTCATAGTTCCCGTTGTTTTTGGTGTCTGTCCCCAGTGGCTAACGTTGGTTCAGTGGGTTGTGTAGGTTTCCTGGTGGAGGGGACTAGTGCCTGTGTTCTGGTGGATGAGGCTGGATCTTGTCTTTCTGGTGGGCAGGTCCATGTCTGGTGGTGTGTTTTGGGGTGTCTGTGACCTTATGATTTTAGGCAGCCTGTCTGATAATGGATGGGGCTGTGTTCCTGTCTTGCTAGTTATCTGGCATAGTGTGTACAACACTGTAGCTTGCTGGTCCTTGAGTGAAGCTGGGTGTTGGTGTTGAGATGGAGATCTCTGGGAGATTTTTGCCGTTTGATATTACGTGGGGCTGGGAGGTCTCTTGTGGACCAGTGTCCTGAAGTTGGCTCTCCCACCTCAGTGGCACAGCCCTGACGCCTGGCTGGAGCACCAAGAGACTGTCCTCCACATGGCTCAGAATAAAAGGGAGAAAAAATAGAAAGAAAGAAAGAAAGAGGATAAAATAAAATAAAGTAAGATAAAATAAAGTTATTAAAATAAAAAATTATTATTAAGAAAACATTTTTAAAAAGTAAAAAAACAAACAAAACACATGGACGGACAGAACCCTAGGACAAATTGTGAAAGCAAATCTATACAGACAAAATCTCACAAAGAAGCATACACATACACACTCACAGAAAGAGGAAAAGGAGAGAAAATAATCTATCTTGCTCCCAAAGTCCACCTCCTCAATTTGGGATGATTCATTGTCTGTTCAGGTATTCCACAGATGCAGGGTACATCAAGTTGATTATGGAGATTTAATCCGCTGCTTCTGAGGCTGCTGAGAGAAATTTCCCTTTCTCTTCTTTGTTCGCATAGCTCCCGGGGTTCAGCTTTGGATTTGGCCCCGCCTCTGCATGTAGGTCGCCTGAGGGCGTCTGTTCTTCGCTCAGACAAGACGGGGTTAAAGGAACCACTGATTTGGGGGCTCTGGCTCACTCAGGCCGGGGGGAGGATGGGTACAGAGTGCAGGGTGAGCCTGCGGCGGCAGAGGCTGGCATGATGTTGCACCAGCCTGAGGCGCGCTGTGCGTTCTCCTGGGAAAGTTGTCCCTGGATCACGGGGCCCTGGCAGTGGCAGGCTGCACAGGCTCCAGGGACTGGAGGTAAGGAAAGTGACCTGTGCTTGCACACAGGCTTCTTGGTGGCCGCAGCAGCAGCCTTAGCATCTCATGACCGTCTCTGGGGTCCATGATGATAGCTGCGGCTCGTGTCCATCTTTAGAGCTCCTTTAAGCAGCTCTCTTAATCCCCTCTCCTCGCGCACCAGGAAACAAAGAGGCAAGAAAACGTCTCGTCTCTTCAGCAGCTCCAGACTTCTCCCGGACTCCCTCCCAGCTAGCCATGGCGCACTAACCTCTTCAGGCTGTGTTCATGCCACCAACCCCAGTCCTCTCCCTGGGATCTAAGCTCCGAAGCCTGAGCCTCAGCTCCCAGCCCCAGCCCGCCCCGTCGGGTGAGCAGACAAGCCTCTCGGGCTGGTGAGTGCTGGTCAGCACCGATCCTCTGTGCAGGAATCTCTCCACTTTGTCCTCCGCACCCCTGTTGCTGCATTCTCCTCCGTGGCTCTGATGCTTCCCGCCTCTGCCACCCGCAGTCTCCGCCCACGAAGGGGCTTCTAGTGTGTGGAAACCTTTCCTCCTTCGCAGCTCCCTCCCACTGGTGCAGGTCCCATCCCTATTCTTTTGTTTCTGTTTTTTCTTTTTTCTTTTGCCCTACCCAGGTACCTGGGGAGTTTCTTGCCTTTTGGGAGGTCTGAGGTCTCCTGCCAGCGTTCAGTGGATATTCTATAGGAGCAGTTCCACGTGTAGATGTATTTCTGATGAATCTGTGGGGAGGAAGGTGATCTCCATGTCCTACTCTTCCATCATCTTCTCCTGTCTCTGTATAGGCTGTGAAGAGAGAAATAACTGCTGATTGAGCTCCTGTTTATTACAATATTAAGGGAATGCATTTAAAAAAAACAAATCCAGGGAGTTCCCTGGTGGTCCAGTAATTAGGATTCCTTCCAGGCTTTCATGCTGTGGCCCGTGTTCAATCCCTGGTCGGGGAACTCAGATTCTGCAAGCTGCACAACAAGCCAAAAAAAAAATTTTTTTTTTAATTAAAAAATAAAAAAAAACAGGGCTTCCCTGGTGGCGTAGTGCTTGGGAGTCTGCCTGCCAATGCAGGGGACATGGGTTTGTGTCCCAGTCCAGGAGGATCCCACGTGCCGCGGAGTGGCTGGGCCCATGAGCCCTGGCCACTGAGCCTGCGCATCTGGAGCCTGTGCTCCACGACGGGAGAGGCCACAGCAGTGAGAGGCCCACGTACCGCAAAAAAATAAATAAATAAATAAATAAATAAATAAATAAATAAAACAAATCCAGTATATTAAGAATACAAAGGAAAAAAAAATGGTGTCAAAAGCTCCTGAAAGGAACTTTAAGGAAAATCTTAATTTCATTAATGATGATGGAGTTGTGAAGATAAAAACTCTCATTAGAATGATTAGAGAACTACATAGGAGTTGAGGTAATAGAAACAAAAAGAGAGAAAGTGCTCATAAAAGTTTAGCCATAAAGCACGAGGGAGAGAAATGGTAGAACAGAAAATGTACTAGATCATAAAGTGAAGGGTAGCTATTTTATGAAGTACACAAATTTTATTGATGCTCTTTGTAAAACAGATTAAAAGACTGAAGATCAATGATGGGTGGTTTATCACCAATAGATTTACAAAACCAAGAACAAAACCCCTCAGAAGCTAAGTCATGGGAAAATCATCCTTAGATGGTATTAATGGAGGGATTGACCCTAAATTCAGGGGAGGCATCACTACCTTCTCAACATAAGGGAGTCCATAAGATATTTGTTTTAGATTTGGGAGGCAGAGGGTATTATCAAATAAAATCAAATAATGATTTTCTTTTCTCTGTATAAAGTCAGAATGTTAATATAGATAGAAGTAATCCTGGGGGAACTTTATATGAAGTAACAAATAGTTTTGAGATTCTTGAGGTTTTTGGTGACTATATTAAGCTAGGAACACCAAGCTGGACAGGCAAGTAGCAGAAGTGGGGAAGGTGCTGCTGGAATAGGGGACAACTGGAGCATTCAGGTAAAGTCCTTGACCAGGATTTGGAATCTTTTAAATGAGAGATCAGTAATGATAGCTCTTTAAGCAGATGGACTAAACATTTATAGATAATTAGTAGGACTAATTAGTAGGACAATTCAGGCTAGAAGAGGTCCTAGGTTATCTGGACATTCCCCAGCTAAGTGATGTGAAGTTTGCAGGTGGTGGCAGTTAGTAAGGCTAATAAGTAATCGAAATATGGAGTCGTTTTAGCCAACAGGAGCAATGGAATGTTAGAGCAGTGATTGTTGAGTTCAGGAATTATGTAGCTTTGAAGAGAAGAGAATGTGTTTGTGAACCTGATGATGGATCTGGCCTTCCACTGTATCTGCATCTTATGCTCGCTGCAGTAAGTGGCTAGCATGTGCAACTGGGCCAAGGGTTATTGGGGTAGGGTGCAAGTACACTTCCCTAACTGCTGGGATCTAGTGGTTGTGCTGTAAGGACAGTTCTCATTAGAACCATAAATAGGAATTATATGTTCCACTATAAATGGCCTATGACACATCATGAAGATGCTACTGAGTTCATAATAAGAATTCAAGTGGGGTGAGTCTACAAAGCAAAAATAAGATTTTAAGAAGCCCTTAGCATTCCGGATGTCAGATCAAAGAGTGCAGATTTAGGGTAAAAAAAAAAAAAATAGGGACTTCCTTGGTGGTCCAGTGGGTAAGACTCCGTGCTCCCAATGCAAGGGGCCCAGGTTCAATCCCTGGTCAAGGAACTAGATCCTGCATGCATGCTGCAACTAAGAGGTCTGCATACTGCAACTAAGATCCTGCGTGCCACAACTGGGACCTGGCACAACCAAAATTAATTAATTAAAAAATAAATATTAGGGCTTCCCTGGTGGCACAGTGGTTGAGAGTCCGCCTGCCGATGTGGGGGACATGGGTTCGTGCCCCGGTCTGGGAGGATCCCACATGCGCGGAGCGGCTGGGCCCATGAGCCATGGCCGCTGAGCCTGCACATCCAGAGCCTGTGCTCCACAACGGGAGAGGCCACAACCGTGAGAGGCCCGCGTAACACACACACACAAAAAATAATAAATAAATAAATAATAAATAAATAAAATAAATATTAAAAAACAAAAACTTAAGATTAAAAAAAAGTTTTAGAACTACAGTTCAGCTCTGCAATATGTGTTCCCTTCAAACAAAAGGCAACTTATAGGCATACCTCATTTTATTGTGCTTTGCAGACACCGAGTGTTTTTTTACAGATTGAAGGTTTGTCAAAACTCTGCATCAAGCAAGTCTTTTGGTGCTGTCTTTTTCCAACAGCATTTGCTCACTTTATGGCTATGTCACATTTTGGTAATTCTTGCAACAATTCAAACATTTTCATCATTATTATATTTGTTATGATCCTTATCAGTGGTCTCTTATGTTACTATTGCAAAAAACTATGACTCACTGAAGGCTCAGGTGATGGTTAGCATTTTTTATTTAGGAATAAAGTACCTTTTAAATAAAGTATGTCCATTGTTTTTTCAGACATCATGCTATTGCACACTCAATAGACTACAGTATAAACATAACTTTTATAAGCACTGTGAGACCAAAAAGTTCATGTGACTTCCTTTACTGCAATATTTGCTTTACTGCAGTGGTCTGGAACCGAACCCACAACATCTGAGATACGCCTATAGTGAGGCTCATTGTAAGAGATGGTGGCTGAGCAAATGGAACATGGAGACTGCAGCAAAGGTTCTCTGGGCTGATAAAAGTGTAGGTGGAAATTGTGCAATGAGGAAGTCATCATCTATGGTCTTAATAAAATTTCCATGCAGAGACGATCCTAAGATTTAACTCCAAGTTTAATGGTAAATACTGATATGAAGATTTTTAAAAGTGGTTTTAATATTTAAGAATCTCACAATAATTTCAGAGCCAAAGAAAGATTAATCAGCACTTTGTATTTTCTGAATTCACTTTAGACTATCAGGCTTCAATAATGTCATGTTGCATAATCTAAGTGCTACTGATTTCTCACTATACCTGGGAACAATTATCACATCCTAGATACTGCAGTTCCAAAAGTATTGTAGTTTGTAACAGCTGTGCTCTCTTGAGGGTGGTCTTTGGGCCTACAAAAAAACCCTGGCATCCAAGGTACTTATTAGGACCACAGATGCCAGCAGTCTTTCCCAAAAGGCGTTGTACATTGTATGGCTTTTTCTGACACCAAATATGTCATTCCAACACCAATTCTCCAATTCTCCAACACCAACTGGGTATCCTACAATTCAATTCAATTCTGACACTAACTACTTGGAGTTAGTGCAGACCCCCCCCATTAAGGACTCAGTCCCATAAGACTGCCAACCACAAAATGGGTGCCAAGGCTACCCTCACTTTTGCCAAGTCGACTACAAATCTTGTTTGATAATTTGCTAGAATGACTTATAGAACTCAGGAAAATGCTATACTTACAATTACAGTTTATTATGAAAACACAAGTCAACAGCCAGATAAAGTGAGGTCCAGAAGAACCCCAAGTACAGGAGCCTCTAACCCAGTGGAATCAGGGTATACCCCCCTTCCTGGTTGGATGTGTTTACCAACATGGAAACTCCCCAAACCCTACTGTTTAGGGATTTTTTACTAAGGTATCATTACGTAGGCATGGTTGACTAAATCACTGGCCATTGTGACTGAACTCAATCTCCAGCTCCTTCCCCTCCCCAGATGTCAGGGGTGGGGCTTAAAATTTCTAACCCTCTAATATCTGGTGACCAGCCCCCACGCTGAAGATCTGTACAGGCCTCCACCCTGAGTCATTTCATTATCACACAAAAAAACTCTTATTACTCAGGAAATTCCAAGGGTTTTAGAAGATCTCTGCCAGGAACCAGGGACAAACATCGAATATTTACTTTTTTATTTTACCACAGACAGGAATACAGCTTAGACAAAAACTGCAATAAGACAGACTTTCTTACACCATACTGTTCCCTGAGACCCTCATGAAACCTGTCTACCTGTTCACACTAGCAAAGCCAAATTCTATTTTCATTTTGTTTTTCAAATTCTGTTTTCAACTACCCCACATAGTGAATAAAACTGTTAAGATTAAAGGTGACTTAAACAATAAGATTTTTATTATTGTACAAATCAGAGCAATATGCAGCAGATCATTCCCAGGTTGGTGACTTGGAGGACAGAAAATGCTTCAAAAGTTTCACCTCTAAGACCAACAATGCTGTGAAGAAGGAAAAGGAAAAGCCACCAGCAGTTCCCAGACTGGGTCCTTTGGGCCCAAACTGGGTCAGGTCCATGCCATAACTAGTTAGAGAGAAGGGAATGGGAACTCCCTAGGGGCTTGGACTACGATTTCCTCTAGAGAATGGGAGAGAGAGTACAAACATCTGTCTTCTCTGAGCATGCTGTGGTGACTGATGCACACTATGAGGACCTGCAGTGACTTAATTATGGCAAGGTTCCTGAGCAGGTAAAATATGAAATGCCGCTCCTGAAAATTTCTCACATACTTGGAACTCATGGCAGATGGCTCCTCACAGAGGCTCTCTAGTGCTATCACATTGAGCAAAGAGATAGCACATTCCCTGAAGGTCTAAGGCCATTATCTTATGTAGATTTCCTTATCCAGAAGATATTTTTTCCACATTAGCTGAATTCCTAAAACTTAGATCTGAGTTGTGAGATTTTGGTGTTGAATCAGAGCAGACTGGTAACTGAAGGCTTTCTCATGTTGGCTGTACTCTTGAGGCCTTTATCTAGTGTGAAGTTTACGGTGCTGAATGAGGCTGTAGTTTTGGCTAAAAGATTTTCCACATTCACTGCATTCATAAGGTCTCTCTCCAGTGTGAATTCTCCAATGTAGAATGAGGCTGAAGCTTTGGCTAAAGGATTTCCCACATTCCCTGCACGCATAAGGCCTTGCTCCTGTATGAACTCTTCGGTGTTGAATGAGGCTGGAGCTTTGGCTACAAGATTTCTCACATTCACCACATTCATAAGGCCTTGCTCCTGTGTGAATTCTCTGATGCTGAACAAGGCTGGAACTTTGTCTAAAGAATCTGCCACATTCAGTACACTCATAAGGCCTTGCTCCAGTGTGAATTCTCTGGTGCCGAACAAGTTTGGATTTGCACGCAAAAGCTTTCCCACATTCGGCACACTCATAAGACCTTTCTCCAGTGTGAATATGCTGGTGCTGAACAATTTTATATTTGAACCTGAAGGCATTCCCACATTCACTGCATTCAAAAGGCCTTTCTCCAGTATGAAGCGTCTTGTGCCAAAGAAATGTGTGCTTGTAAGTGAAGGTTTTCCCACATTCACTGCACTCATACAGTCCTCCAGAGTGAATTCTTTGGTGCTGAACAAGTGTACATTTGCAGCGGAAGGCTTTCCCACATTCACCACACTTGTAAGGACTTTTTCCACAGTGAAAGGCCTCCTCACAGCCAGTACTGCTGTGTATATTCAGTACTGCTTTGGGAGTGGCCTGGTACTGGAAAAGGCCCACAGTGTCCTTTCCACCCTCCCCACAGGTGAAAGGCTTCCCTGAAAAATAGATTCCATAGCTCTTCACAAAGGAGGTCCTGTTCATACCCTTGCTGCAGGGTTTTTCCCCACTGTGCTCCTTCTGGTGTTGGTGAATATTTGCCCTGAAATAGAATTGTTCCCCACATGCTACACATGTACACGATTTCTGCCCAGTATATGTTCCTTGATGCTCAGCCAGGTACAAAACGTCCTTCATGACAGGAACACACATCTCACAGAGATGAGCTTTCTGGGTTAACGGATCTGGCTTTAGAGTCCTTATTTGTGGCATTCTTTCCTGAGAAACACTCTGTCCTGAAGGAGCCTTGTCATTCTCTATGCCACACAAAAAACCTGAAAACAGAAAAATGTTAGTGAAGTACGTGGGGACTTCACTTTGGGGACTGGTGGCAGCCACATCACAAATACGTGTCTGACACACCAAAGAATGAATACATGAGGTGGTTTTCAGGATGACGGAGTTGGAATCAGGACGAGGAAGAGGCTGTTTTGCAGTACTGGGACTCTAAAATGTTACAGAAGTAGGGAAGCCTCACAAGATGAAAAAATGTTAAGAATATGATACAGCAGAGTGAGGTGAGGCAGGCAGTTTTCAACTCACTCCTCACACCTTGAGCAGTGCTTTAGCTGCTGCTAACATGTGAGTGTTGTACAGAAATTTTTGTCCAGGGATAGAAAAATCCGTTTGCAAATGACTAACTGGTTTTCAAGGACTATCAAGGATATGTGCACACCACCTGTTACATGTGAGCCAACACTGGAGAACACTGCAGATGCAGCAGTAGAGAAGAATAGGTAACAGGTGGAGGAAGGAAAGTTGGGTATAGCCAGGGGCCAGAAGTCAGAGTTAAAGTGACAAGCTGGCCAAGTATAAAGAATGGGGAAGAAGAGATGGAAATGAGGGGTGGCACCCAGCAGTGGCACCAAAACACTAGTTTGAACAGGTTCCTGGTATGATGTGAACACAACCCTGATGTCATGTCTTTGCCAGGCCCCCTCTAGACCATCATGCCACAGTGGGCCATTCTATGAAGCACCCAGGACTCTCCCCTGCAACCCACATTAACTACATGGGACTTAGAAAATTCAAGTCCTAAGGGACAGACAGGACAGGCAAGTGGCCAGTTCCAGCCCAAAGAAACATCACATAACAGAGCACAGAAAAGAAAAATAAATGTTACAAAAGGAACCTCAGATGAGGGTATCACAAACACAGCTCATAGTGCACCTAACTAGTGCCCATGCCCAGTGATGTGCAATTCTTGGCACAGGCAGGCTTGAAAGAACTGTCAGAAGAAGGGAGCAAAACCTAGGAACCATGGATCTGGAAAGTCACCCAACTAGGGAGGAAGCAAGCAAGATGGGACCCATTTGGCTTCCTACTAGGCTTCAGAGCAGCAGGTATTAGGTCTCCAAGGAGAGAAAAGGGCAGTGCAAACAACCCAGCACTAGCAACAGCAGCACCTTCCAAAGGAACTAGGAAAGGAAGTAGTCCCCATGGTTTGGATGCAGGAAGGACAGAGCAGCCCCTAAGGAAAAGCAGAAAGGCAAAGTCTAGCCCAGGTCATAGGGGTGGGTGTGCAGGTCTTACCCAGTGAGGATATAAGTGTAAAGATCTCCAGCATCACATCATGGTACAGGTGTCTCTGAGCCTTATCAAGGAGACTCCATTCCTCCTAGGAGAAGTACACAGCCACGTCTTCCAAAGTCACACTGCCCTGTCATGATGGGGACAGATGAAACCACTGGTCCTCTCTCCTGAGGACCCACAATCCATCCTGCACACATCCAGCTCATGCCCAAGTTTCTTCCAGGCTCCCCAATTCAGATGAGACACCAGAACCTGATGCCATGGGTACTGCTCTCTCCTCATGGTTCCACTAATCACTGCGCCCAGCCCTCAGCAACTACAGACAGGTAGGCAGAGAGATGCCATCAGAGAGATGCTCAGGGACAGAACTGCATGGCTCCATCTCTTCCTGCCAGGCAATTTCCAGGGGGTCTTCCATATCATGCCTCACAATAAAATGTGGAGTCACCCATCACCCGTAAGTCCGCTGTACCAGGGCCCAGGTCCATCAATTCATGCTCCCTCTCTCCACATGTACCTCTCTCACATCTCCAGACCCCACGGTTACATCCTCGCAGCCACTGTCAACTCTCTGTCCCACACTATAGTCATCTTCCTGGACTCACCCCAGAGAACCTGGCAAATTCAAACAGAATCCAATTCTACCCAAGACCTCTGATGGATCCCAACACCATTTGAAGGCCTTTCTAACTGTTTCTAATTCTAGCTTCAACATTAGTCATACAGAACCATATGTGTATTTCAGATACCCATAACCCTCTCCTACTTTTAGGCTGTACTCATTCCCTCAGCAGCCACAATCCTCTCTCGACCTAACCCTCATTAAAATCCCAGCCACAATGGTACCCACACTAAGCATAGTGATTCTCACAGATAACCACGTTTGCCCATTATGTTATCTACATTATCTACTGAGACATCCCACCAAAGCTCACCACAAAATTCTAGCAAATGCATCTTATCTCTGTTCTCTGCCTCTGCATCTGTCTGTCTACTCTTCCTTTGGAAGTCTTGGACACCTGCCAACACCTCCGGCCCCACACATACTCCCTTCACGGCTATTTCTCTCCTACATCTGTGTTTATGATGTCCATAACCCCCAACCAGGTACCCAAGCAATAGATCAATTCTTGGAACTCATACAATTCTTTCTGACCTGCTAGTAACATTATCGCCATGGCCTGAATTCCACCTTCTAAATACAATCCATAGTTCCACACTGGTGCAGACACTAGCCACCACTTTCAGATGTCTCCATCCCGAACCACACCCCAGATTTCCAAACCTCTGTACTGCCCACCTGATGCCACTACTCCTTTGTTTTCTGAGAAATCTCATAATTTTAACACAGCCAAACCCAAAATTCCTGATATCCCCAATGAAAATCACTTACTACTGATTATCTCATCTCAGTTAATGAAGATTCCAGTCTTTCAGCTGCTAAGACCAAAACTTTAGTGCCATCACTGACTCTTACCGTTCTCTCTCCCACTCTCAAAATCAGAAAATCTGGGCAGCCCTTCTTAAATAATGGATCCAGAATCCAACCACTTCTTCCAACTCCACAGCCACTACTGTGGTCCATGAACACGCACCAGGACTTCTGCAGTACCCTCCTCCCTGGTCATCCTTCCCCCTCCCAAAGTCTGTTTTCCACTCTGTAACCAGACGGAGCCTGTTTAGACCTAAGTAAGATCATCTCCCTCCTCTTTTCCAAATCTCCCATTACCTCCACAATAGATGCCCAACTTCTCAGACAGCCACATTACAAGACTGACTCCTGTACCCTTGCTCTCTGTTGCTAAAAGAAAGGAGACCTGCTGTGCCCGGTTCCCAGTTGGTGGACACACTACCAAACATTTGAACATGCTGGTAACTGTTTCTGGTATAACCTTCTACACCATTTTTCACAGATGACCAGAAAGCAACTCTTCCATGAAACCCTTGGCCTGGACTAGAATGTGTCTAGAGGATTTCTCCCAGATCCCCAAATCCAAGGGCTGGGAAAATGGCATGTGAAGAGTCCCACGACACCACAATCTCAAGTTCATATGAGTGAGATCCAAGCCAGTGAGGGCCTGGGACACCATCCACTTCCCTGTGTAGATTCCTTAAGTGCTTCCTCAGTCATGGGGACCTGTGGGCAGAAGCAAGCGATAAAGGTGTATTCCCAGGGGCTCAAAACTCCCTGTACCTCTCGCCAGCCCTGGAGGCCAGATGACCTTGGGCTAAAAGACTAAACTCTCTGCTTCAGACCTCAGTGCTGCCTCTTCCCAGTTCTATGTTGGACAAGGACTCAACCTCCCTGTGCCTCACTACCCTCATCACCACCATTCCAATCTGTTCTCCCTCAGAGTAGCTCTTGGAAAGCTTTTAAAACCCTAAATCAGACTATATAGCTCTTCTCTTCACAACCCACCATGGCTGCCAGGGTCCTCAGAACGGAGGTACAAACCTCTCAGCTTGACAGTGCAGGTGCGAGTCCACCTCACATTCTCCACTCCATGCAAATACAAGACAGTTACAGGTTTCCCGAATCCTCCCTCCTCAGTCCCACCTCCAAGCCTTTGCACCTGCCGGTCCCCACGCCTTTCACCCTCTCCCACGCACCATCACACTGTCAGAAACAGAGCCCATCCACGACCGCCTCACCGTCCTGGACAGAGGCCTGAGCTGCGGGCACGTGGGCAGGGGATTTAGTGTCTGGTGGGGTGAGGGCGGTGAGGGCCCGGAGGACAAGCGTTTACCTGAGGCGGGTCCCTTAGGGCCGCCACCGCCATCGGACTCTGTGGGTGGAGCTGGGCCGGTAGCGGCGGGAGAACAGAGGGGACCCAGCCATGGCCGGCCTTATCCAGGGTCTGACGCGGTACAACCCGGGCGGTGTCGCCGAACCTCAGACCCGCCTCTGTGCAACGGGGACACCTCCGCTCGGAACTCCTTAGTTCAGTCATCTCAGCCCCCACGGAGCGCTCTGGAACTAGAACAAATCCAGAGCGATTAAAATGGCCGCCACGAGGAGGAGTCCGGAAGTCCCTCCCCGATGAGAAGCGCATGCGCAGGAATGTCTTTACCCTGAGTTTTCATTGGCTTAGACATGCTGCCTCTCGGCGCACAGTCCTCTAGGAAATGTAGTTCTCAGAGGTCTAGCTAGGGCTCCAGCTGGTGGTCCCACCCCCACAAACCCAGAAGCACTGCGAGGGATCTAACTAGGCTGGAGGAGAGGCTTTCGTTACTTCTTAGAGTAAGCTGTAGGGAGACTTATGGCGAGTGTTGTCTGCAAGTAATCACTAAAAGTTTTCAGAAATACTATTTCAGACCCCATGAAGCATGTTTCCCAGACGGTAAAAGTAATATTATAGGTGCTCCCAAAGTCTACAGATACATACTGGGCATATAACCTGAGAAAACCATAATTCAAAAAGAATCATGTGGGCTTCCCTGGTGGCGCAGTGGTTGAGAGTCTGCCTGCCGATGCAGCGGACACAGGTTCGTGCCCCGGTCCGAGAAGACCCCACATGCCGTGGAGCGGCTTAGCCCATGAGCCATGGCCGCTGAGCCTGCGCGTCCAGAGCCTGTGCTCTGCAACAGGAGAGGTCACAACAGCGAGAGGCCCGTGTACCACTAAAAAAACAAAAAAAAAGGATCATGTACCTCAATGTTCATTGCAGCTCTATTTACAATAGCCAGGACATGGAAGCAACCTAAGGGTCCATTGACAGATGAATGGATAAAGAAGATGTGGAACATATATACAATGGAATATTACTCAGCCATAAAAAGAAACGAAACTGAGTTATTTGTAGTGAGGTGGATGGACCTAGAATCTGTCACACAGAGTGAAGTAAGTCAGAAGGAGAAAAATAAATACCATATGCTAACACATATATATGGAATCTAAAAAAAAAAAAAAAAAGGTTCTGAAGAACCTAGGGGCAGGACAGGAATAAAGATGCAGATGTAGAGAATGAACTTGAGGACAAGGGGAGGGGGAAGGGTAAGCTGGGACGAAGTGAGAAAGTGCATGGACTTATATATAATACCAAATGTAAAATAGATAGCTAGTGGGAAGCAGCCGCATAGCACAGGGGGATCAGCTCCATGCTTTGTGTGACCACCTAGAGGGTTGGGATGGGGGATTGGGAGGGAGACACAAGAGGGAGAAGATAATGGGGATATATGTATATGTATAGCTGATTCACTTTGTTGTAAAGCAGAAACTAACACACCATTGTCAAGCAATTATACTCCAATGAAGAGTCTACAGATACAAATGAACAAACAATTCCATAAAGTCATTTGGACATAAAATATGTACATTGCTAGTGCCAACTAAAGAATGCTGCTAGCCATCTGGATCTATAAGGATTGAGTCACTAGCCACTGCAGTCACTGATCCCCAACACACCCTGAAAAAAGATCGGGGCAGAGATAAGGAATGAGGCACTCTGTGCTCTGGGAAAACTGGCAGAACAGGCTTTCAGAAAGTTACATTTTTTGAGGAGAAATTTTTTATGAACCTGGATTCTTGCATCTTCCCTTAGAAAAACAGTAAAACCATTAAATAAAATTTCTCCTGACTTGACTAGTGGCATGTGGGATCTTAGTTCCCTGACCAGGGATGGAACCTGCACCTCCTGCACTGGAAGCGCAGAGTCTTAACAACTGGGCTGCCAGGGAAGTCCCCTGATCTCCCTTCTTTTCTCTTCAGAACAGTTTCTCAGAGCTATCTGAGAGGCTGTCTCCTGGGCAGTAGTTCTCAGTAAGATACTGAATAAACTTGATTCACAGCTTTTATTTATTGTTCTTTACAGGCACGTAACCAATGCAGGGGATACAGGTTCGAGCCCTGCTCCACGAAGATCCCACATGCTGCGGAGCAACTAAGCCCCTGCGCCACAACTACTGAAGCCCACGCGCCTTAGAGCCTGTGCTCCACAACGAGAAACCACTGCAATCAGAAGCCCACGCACCACAACAAAGGGTAGACCCTGCTCTCTGAAACTAGAGAAAGCCTGTGTGCAGCAACGAAGACCCAACGCAGCCTCAATAAATAAATGCCTTTAAAAATAATAATAAAAGAAAGGAAGAAATGCAATACATGTCCTGCATCCAATTTGTGCCTTAGGAGAGGCAGTCCATGGGCATTGCCGGGGTGAAGATTTTAGTGTAAGGGGTGAAGTCAACTCCAACTTTGAGGTCTTGGGTTGGGACAACGTCATTTGAACTGTTATCATCTGAGGTGATGTCATCTCCAGCAACGAGCTCCTGGGCCAGGATGATGTTGTCTGGGATGTTGGATGGGCCTGTCCCTTCTAAGAGGGTACCCACTTGAGTTGATGTGGACCTCAGCATTTGCCATGTTTAGTTGAAACAATGGCTTCCTTGGACGGTTGGAGCTTCTTGAAAATTGATAAAAGTACTCCGACCAGAAGCAGAAAAATCGTCACAAGAATGGTGTGCAGCTGCACTTGACAGGTTTTTGATTTATTTGTGGAGGAAGTTTAGGTTAAAATTATAACTCCAAAGTGAAAAAGGAATGTCCTGGCAAGGCCTCATATTGTGGTGTTAATACATGTGGAGACGTGTGATTTTGATTTAACTGTGAGGCAAGAGATTCCTAGAGGTTCTTGCTATTTTTACCGAGGGGACAATTTTTAAGTAATGACCCAACAGTTTACAATAAATGTGGAGATGTGGCCATTGTGAGCCAGGTCATCCCATGCTAAGATTCTTGCCTGAAGTTTGCCCAAGGGTGTTGTCCCTTGGGTCCTGTGCTTTATCAGGGATGTCCTGGCTAAAGGATGGAAAGAACCAACATTTCACTGAGCTCCACCATGTCTGATGGTTGGCAGTGCTGTTCATCTTCCACTGCAGTTCACTCAGTTAATCCCAAGGGGCTCTCCAGGTAGACAAGGGGCCTGAATAGACGTGACCTTCCAGCACCATGGAATCTGGCATGTGACTAAAGACAGAGGATGCCACCACTCCTACAGGTGGAATATGCCAGAGGTTCCAGGTTTGTTTCCAGGCTGTTTTAATCTACAAAGGCCTCAGTAGCTGTGCTGAGCTTGGACTGTGTTGTTTCCATGACTCAAAGCATGGTAGGCAGCTGAATACAGAGAGTTACAGGCTCAGGGTCTGTGAGAGCCTCTATTTCCAGAATACACAGGAGGTAGACAGTCATCGGTGATTTTTTTTTTTTTTTTGCCGTATGCGGGCCTGTCACCGTTGTGGCCTCTCCCATTGCAGTGCACAGGCTCCGGACGCGCAGGCTCAGCGGCCATGGCTCACGGGCCTAGCGGCTCTGTGGCATGTGGGATCTTCCCGGACAGGGGCACGAGCCCATGTTCCCTGTATCGGCAGGCGGACTCTCAACCACTGTGCCACCAGGGAAGCCCCACTGGTGGTTTTAATGGCAGACAGCATGGGCAGAGAAGGCCAGCTTCTTGTATCAGAAGCCCTTGGTCAACTTACAGCCATCGTGTGTCCAGACTCCAGCAGGTTTAAGGAGAAGCTGCCAAATCCTCTATGGTAGAGTTTCTGAGGGCACTATCAGCTCTATGGCAGAGTTTCTGAGGGCACTATCAGGAATGCCTACTGATTTTAATTTGGAAGTAAAATTTGTAATGATGAATATGTTGGAGTAGCCAGGAAAACGTGTATTGTATCCCTCTTAAGGTAGAAACAAACTGCAGTAGAGGCTATTGAAACAGGCACTGAACAGAACATGTCAGCAAAACCTATAGAGCAAAAAATATTCACCCGTTATTGATTGAACAGAATCAGTAAGTTTTACTGGGTATTGGATATGGAACCTTGATGGACAGGACCATAGCATTAAGGTTGTAGTAATCTATCAAGTGGTGCTCATTATTTTTTTCAGATATAAGAACAAGCAAAATTGGACTGTAAATGGAGAAGCAAAGGGGTATAATCACCATTTTATCACACATAAGTTTTAATCCTTGAAGGTCCTGTTTTGATTTACATGGGGTCACATATTTCAAGCCAATTTGTAAATGTCAAAGTCTTAATTTTAATCCATTTCTATTGTGCCAAAGCATCTATGCCCAATATGGAATATCTGAAAGAAATGGGTACTGGGACTATGGGAGACTGAGGCAAGGCTATGTCAGGGAGGGGGAAATTTCCCCCTCTACCCCTCTTGAGTTCCTGTGGCTGGACTAATAATAAAATTGACACAAGGGACTTCCCTGGCCGTCTAATGGTTAAGACTCTGTGCTTCCACTGCAAGGGGAGTGGGTTAGATCCCTGGTCCAGGAACTAAGATCCCAAATGCCGCACAGTGTGGCCAAAAAAAAAAAAAAAAAAAAAAAACTGACACAAGACAGATTAACAGGACAAAAAGAAACACTTTAATTCATGTGCACTGAGGTCTCATAGGAACATGTCTCTTCTGTCAGTGTTTTTGTTCTAATCCCAAGTGTGAAATGTGAAACAAAATGGAGTCACTTATGTCAAGGCTTTTAAAATGGTGCTGGGGGACTTCTCTAGTGGCTCAGTAGTTAAGAAGCCACCTGCCAATGCAGGGGACACGGGTTCGATCCCTGGACCAGGAAGACCCCACAGGCCATGAAGCTACTAAGCCCATGCACCACAGCTACTGAGCCTGCAAGGCACAACTACTGAAGCCCACACACCTAGAGCCTGTGCTCTGCAACAAGACAAGCCACCTCAATGAGAAGCCCGTGCACCACAACGAAGAGTAGCCCCCCCTTGCCGCAAATAGAGAAAGCCTTCACACAGAAACAAAGACCCAACACAGCCATAAATAAGTAAATAAATAAATTTATATATATATTTAAAAAATGGTTGATGATAAATTTGATGTTATGTATTTTTTACTATAATACAAAGAAAATAATCTTAAAAAAAATACAGATAAGTCTTTAAAAGTAGAGAAACTAGGACTTCCCTGGTGGCACAGTGGTTAAGAATCCGCCTGTCAATGCAGGGGACATGGGTTTGAGCCCTGGTCCACGAGGATCCCACATGCTGCAGAACAACTAAGCACATGTGCCATAACTACTGAGCCTGTGCTCTAGAGCCTGTGAGCCACAACTACTGAGCCCAGGTTCCTAGAGCCCATGCTCCGCAACGAGAAGCCACTGCAATGAGAAGCCCGAGCATCACAATGAAGAGTAACCCCCACTCGCTGCAACTAGAGAAAGCCCGCGCACAGCAACGAAGACCCAATGCAGCCAAATATAAAAAATTAAAAAAAAAAAAGTACTTGTAACGTCCAGCAAAACCCATCAAAAACATTAATTAATTAACTAATTTTAAAAAGTGGAGAAACTATCCCAGCTGCAGGGAGAAAGTTGCAGACTGAATCAGAGTCAGAGACATGGCAGTATGATAAGGACGTTTGATGGTTTTGAGATAACAGCTTTGTGCTAGGACGGGAGAGGAACCGTAGGAGCTAAGGACAGTACACGTCTGACAGCCAGCAACCTTAGTCCTGACTCAGCAAGATGGAAAGGTCAGAGCTGTCAGTTACACAAAAACCTCTTTGAAGAAACTGGGACTTCGCAGATGTCCTCAACACAAGCAGAGAGGATCTAGGGAGCTGAGAGTCCTCAGTCCTACAATCACATAAAATTGAACTCTGCCAACAACCCAAACAAGCAAGAATCTGGTTCCCCAGAGCCTCCAGAAAGGAACACAACCTGCCAGCATGCAGGAGTATCTGGAGTCCCAGGGACTGGGGGAGAGCTCTGCCTCTGGGTGACTGCATTAGTGTCCAGATGACTCCTTTCCACACCTGCATGGATGCTACCCCTGCAGTTACTGTCCTGGCATCAAACATCAATTTGATTCTTCTGACTCTGATTAAACATTATCCCTAAGTTACTGATGTGATGGTTTCTACTAACCTGGACTGAGTGATTATCCTCCTCACTCAGATGAAAGTTGGGATCCTGGGAAACTCCTCACTTCTTTGTTTTTTTTACTTTCACTTCGCTCACTGGAAGAAGTCTCACACCCAGAGACCAAATCCTCAACCACCTTGTCTTAGCCAACTGCTTAGTTCTTTTCTCCAAAGGGATCCCTCATGAAATGACAGTGTTTGGACTGAAATATTTCCTGGTCTTTGCTGGATATAAACTTGTGTTCTATTTTCATAGAGTAGCCAGAGTGGTTTCCCTCAGCACTACCTGCCTCCTTGGTGGCTTCCAAGCCTTAAAGTTTTGCCCCAGTAGCTCTAATTGGATGGAGCTCAAAATTAGAATCTCAAACTACATTGGCTTCTGCTGTTCCTTTTGCTGGATCCTGACTTTCCTAGTAAATACACATATTGCTATAAAGGTGTATGGCCCAAGCAACGCCAAAAGTATAAGTTTGGGGCTTCCCTGGTGGCGCAGTGGTTGAGAGTCCGCCTGCTGATGCAGGGGATACGGGTTTGTGCCCTGGTTCCAGGAAGATCTCACAGGCCGCCGAGCGGCTGGGCCCGTGAGCCATGGCCGTTGAGCCTGCGCGTTCGGAGCCTGTGCTAGGCAACGGGAGAGGCCACAACAGTGAGAGGCCCACATACCACAAAAAAAAAAAAAATTATATATATATATATATGGAAAAAGTATATAAATACTGTTCTGGGCCCACTCCCGACAGACGTACAAGCTCTTAGCTTTTGGCATGCCTTCCTCATTAAGCTTAATCATTTCTAGCTTCTGATTTAAAGTGAAAGACGTGAAGTGACTCTAAACTTTCACTGGAACACTGGAGGTTATTGTAGGTTATTAGTTGGGCTAATTTCAATATTGTTGTGTCTCAGGGAATAGGGAGCCCAAGGGGAGAGAGAGAGAAAGACAGGGGAATGACCAATCAGTGGAGCAGTCAGAACACACATTTATCAATTAAGTTCACCATCTTATAGGCGTACAGCTCATGGTGCTCCAAAACAATTACAATAGTAACATCACAAAAACAAAAAACAAAGTAACAAAAAAAACCAACTGGGAATTCTCTGGCAGTTCAGTGGTTAGTACTCTGTGCTTTCACTGCCGAGGGCCCGGGTTCAATGCCTGACCAGAGAACTAAGATGTCACAAGCTGCATGGCACAGACAAAAACAATTTAAAAAGTAACATCAGGGCTTCCCTGGTGGCACAGTGGTTGAGAGTCCGCCTGCCGATGCAGGGGACACGGGTTCGTGCCCCGGTCTGGGAAGATCCCACATGCCGCGGAGCGGCTGGGCCCGTGAGCCATGGCCGCTGGGGAAAAAAAAAAAAAAAAAAAAAAAAGTAACATCAAAGATAACTAATCACAGATCTCGTAAGAAGTATAATAATAATGAAAAAGTTTGAAAACTGAGAATTACCAAAATGTGACACAAAGATACAAAATGAGGAAATACTGTTTGAAAAATGGTGCTAATAGATTTGCTCAGCGCAGGGTTGCCACAAACCTTCAATGTATTAAAAACAAATACAGTATCTGTGAAGCACAATAAAACAAGGTACGTCTGTAGTCTGCCTTAAAGAACAAATATATTTTTGATAAAATTCAGCACTGATAAATATTTATCACATTTTAAAATATTTTTATTTTGTGTGAGAAAGTTATTGTCATTATGGAAATACTCTTACATTTTAGAAAAGCATTCTCAAGAAACTATGCATTAAATGACATAATCTCTGGGTTTTAAGTAAAAGAACCCACTAATGTGCATGAGAGATGAAACGTGAATCACTATAAATAATGACAGAAGATTGGGAATACATAAGACAGTCTTTTCTACTTTTGTATATATTTGAAAATAGCAATTACAAACAGTAGACTATATCCTGTATCAGAAATCTTATAAGTTGAAAAGCACAAATTTAAAAAGGGCTTAAGGAAATTTTATGCATCAAACCATCAAAATTGACATTTTTAATATATACATAAGTCAATTATATATCAAACTCTTTTAAGTTACAAATATTGAAACATCATCTCTCTCTAGTCATTTCTCTGTTTAGAATGGTGTGATACTGCCAACTCTTCCCAACTCTATTCAGTGACATCAGGTTGGTAGTTTGAAATTGTTCATGGTATTTATACCAAAGAAACTGGCAAACACTACAAACCAAGGCTTGATTTATAGTATTACTGAATGCAGTATATTGAATGTCTACACTTAGAAAAGTGATGGAGAATATGTTAATAATGCTGATGAAACTTAAATATTTGGTATAGGTGTCCATACACTGTGCATTCCATCAAAAAAACAAAAAACAAAAAACAATAACAAAATATTCAAATAACAAAAAATAACAAAATATTCTTCCAGTATTCAAAAACAATTATTCCATGCAGCAAAGAAGTCACTCACATCATTGAAAAATAAGTAAAATACCAACATGTCTTTGTTGTTCGTCTTATTGTAACTAAAAAGCAAATAGCCAAATTCACAAAATAGAAAATAAGACAAAGAAAAGAATAGACATCTTACTAAAGAAGATATACAGCAAACACATGAAATAATGCTCAACGTTGTAAATCCTTAGGGAAATGCAATTAAAACCAGTGGATTACCTCTACACACTTATTTTAAAAGGGTAAAATTAAAAAGTAACCTTACCAGGTATTGACAATGGTGTGAAGGAATTGGAAGTCTCACACACTGCTGGTGGGAATGCAAAAAAACACAAACATTTTAGATTACAGTTTGGCAATTTCTTAAAAAGTTATACTATTCACCTACCCCATGACTGAGGTACTGCACTGAGTTATTAATACAAGAAAAATGAAACATATCCATATAGGTAATTGTAAACTAATGTTCATATCAGCTTTTATTTACAAAAGCTACACACTGGAAATAACTGAAATACCCATAAACAGATGAATGTATGAACACAGTCAATTATACATGGAAGAGAAAACTTCCATTTCTAAGCATTCTTAGAAATATGAATGTTCATGTCAGTACAATGAATTATTCTCAAAGTAATTATGTAGCATCAATGAAACCAGAAAAAAATAGTAAACACTTTATGGTCAATCATAACATTCTAGAAAATGCAATCTATTGTAAAGGAATGTAAATAAATGGTTGTCTGTATAGCCAGGGAGAGCAAGGAGACTAGCAAAGGGCATGAGAAAAATATGCTGGTGACAGATATGCTCATTATCATAATAATAATGGTTTCACAAGTGTATACATGTGAAAACTTTAAATTGTACACTTTAAATATGTACAACATTTCTATGCCTGTTATACCATCATGTACGTTTAAAAAGTGGTTCATAATAAAAATCTAAATATCCCACTCTTCAGAAAATTACTCCACTACCTCATTCCTCATGCCTTGAGGGGCAGCCTCTCCTCAGGGACAGGAAATACTGGCAAACAGTGAAGGCCATTTCCAGCTGAGTCAAGAAGACTGCTGGCTGGGTCACAAAAAACACATGCCTGGACCATAGTATCTCACCCCCCTTCTTCTGTTGCCTGTATAGCAATGGCCTTCAGGTCAACAGCTCAGAAAGGCTAGAGGGATCCCCCAAAACCCTTATTTTGTCTGCCAATGACTTCACAACATAAACATACCTGGAGGTCCTGAGATTTCTGGACACACTCATCCTGCAGTCATTGTCAGTAGAACATTTGTGGATGTACCTTTAGAAGTGGTACGTTCCATGTAGCTTGCTGCAGTCTCCTCCATTCCCTAGTAACCAGTGTTTCTGTACCAATTGTGGTCTTCCCTGCCCCTGCAGCCTTACAACTATGGACACTAGCCTATGGAATTCCAGGTATCAGGGTATATGGTTGATTTGGAGGAGAACTGGGGTTAAGATATCCCTCAGTAGTGCTGGCCATTGTGTGTTATCCCCTGTGGGCAAGAAAAAAAAGAATCCATGTTGTCTCCAGAAGCACTAGAATGTACAAAACTCTTGTATCCAGGCAAAAAGTTATAACAAAGTATTCTTTCCTAGGAGGCCTTGGCAGCAATGCAAACTAGGCCAAAACGAAAGCCCTATATTTGGCCATCATACCATGTCCTCTGAGGCACCCAAAGTTTGGATCTCCACAAAAGTCATTTACCCCTCAAGTTGACGGTCCTATTGTGCTTTCAAACTATTCCACACAGTGAAGAGCATTTCCAAAATTAAGGTGCTTAAACAAAAAGGCCTTTATTATTACACAAACCAGAGCAATGTGCAACAGGCAATTTCTGGTTGGGTGACTTGGAAGCTGGAAACATTCATCACAACTACCCGAGACCAACTGTGTCCCTGAAAAAGCTAGTTCTTCTCTGCAAGCTGCCAGCAGAACTCAGAGTTCTCAGGGCCAACACAGGTCAGGTCCATGCCCTAACTTGTCAGAGAAAAGGGAATGAAGACTCCAAAAGGGCTCAGGTTACTCATGATTTCCTCCAACAAACGGGACAGCACAGAGGCCAGTTACTCTGAGCATACTAGGCTTGTGACTGATGCCAACTGTGAGGGCCTGCCAGATGCTAGAGGTGAGATAGTTTCTGCCACAGAAAATGGCAGTGACCTTGGGCAGGTTACACATGCTTCACACACAACCGTGAAATTTATGGTGAATCAATCCCTAGTCTGTGGATATCCCGACGTGAGATTTGATTCACTCAGATGGTTCCTCACAGAGCTTTCCTCCAACACAATGAAGCTAAATAAGAAAAAAGCACATTCATTGCATGTGCAAGACTTTTTCCAGTGTGAACTCTTTGATGTTGACCGACGTCAGATTTGCAGGTAAAGGATTTCCTATACTCACTGCACGTGAGTTCTCCTGTGTCGAAGGAGACCAGAGCTCTGAGTAAAGGATCTCCCACATTCACTGCAATCAAAAGGTCTTGCTCCAGTGTGCACTATCCGGTGTCGAATGAGGTGGGTTTTGCGGCTAAAGGATTTCCCACATTCACTGCACTCGTAAGGCCTTTCTCCTGTGTGAACTCTCTGGTGCTGAATGAGGACAGATTTCTGGCTAAAGGCTTTCCCACATCCACTGCACTCATAAGGCTTTTCTCCAGTATGAACTCTTTGGTGTTGAATGAGGACAGATTTCTCACTAAAAGATTTTCCACATTCGCTGCACTCATAAGGCCTAACTCCAGTGTGAGCTGTCCAGTGTCGAATGAGGTGGGTTTTACAGTTAAAGGCTTTCCCACATTCACTGCACTCATAAGGCCTTGCTCTAGTGTGAGCTCTCTTGTGTCGAAGGAGGCCAGAACTTTGGCTAAACGATTTTCCACATTGATCACATTTATAAGGCCTTTCATTAGTGTGAACTCTCTGGTGTTTAATGAGGATGGATTTCTGGATAAAAGATTTCCCACATTCACTGCACTCATAAGGCTTTTCTCCAGTGTGAACTCTTTGGTGTTGAATGAGGTCAGATTTCTGGCTAAAAGACTTCCCACATTCACTGCACTCATAAGGCTTTGCTCCTGTGTGAACCCTCCAGTGTCGAATGAGATGGGTTTTACGGCTAAAGAATTTCTCACATTCACTGCACTCATAAGCCCTTTCTCCAACATGAATTTGCTGATGCTGAACAAGTCTATATTTGCATTTGCTACACTCTTCAAGACCTTCTCCAGCACAGACTCTCTGGTGGTGAAGTATATGAGTGTTGCCAAAAACTTCCCTGCATTCAATCCACTTGTTATGACTTTTTCCATTGTTTAAGGCCTCCCCAGACTCAATGCTGCTGTGTGGCTTCTCACTGTTGGGAGGGGCCTGGTGCTGATGAAGGCCCAAGGTAGCTAGGAAGTCTTTTCCCTCCTCCCCACAGGGGAAGGGCTTCCCTGACACAGGGAGTCTGCAGCTCGTCACAATCGAGGACCTGTCCACGTCCGTTTTAAGGTTTTTCTCTCCATTGCCATGCTCCCGATACTGGTGAAGGCTTGCATTCAACCAGAAGCTGCTGGACCCCTCACCAAAGTATGGTTTCTGCCCAAGATATGCTGCCTGGAGCTCAGTCAGCTGCAAAATGTCTTTCAAGACTGAGACACACTTCTCACAGGGATGAGTCTTCTGGGTCGATGGAACTGACTGAGAAGTCCTGACCTGTGACTCTCCTCCAGAAACACTCTGCTCAGAAGGGATCTCCTCATCCTCTGCTCCACACTGACAATCTGAAAGCAGAGGAATGCTAATAAAGTGCTAATGAATCCATGGGAATGTTTTCAGGATGAGGCACTAATTTGAAGGGAGGGCTGCTCTGCAGTACTGGGCATCTAAAGTTCACAGAAGGGGGGTAACTTTCCAGGACAAAGGGCACAAATACAGGGTGTAACACAGGGAGGAGAGGCAGGATCACTTACTCCCTCCTCTGCCAACAGCCTTCAGCTAGATCTTGTCAGCTGGGAACATGTCCATACTATGCAGAAGGATGACTGTGTCCAGGCCCAGGGAAATACAATTGGAACTGAGTAGCTGGTGTTCAAGGACTATTTAAGAATGTGTGCACACCTCACAACACTTTATAGGCATATGTCGTTATCATGGCACTTTGCTGTATTGCCCTTTGCAGATAGTGCATTCTGGTTTTTTAATTTACAAATTGAAGGTTTGTGGCAACCTTACGTCCAGCAAGTCTATCGGTGCCATTTTCCCAACAGCATTTGCTCACTTTGTATCTCTGTGTCACATTCTGATAATTCTCACAATCTTTCAAACTTTTCCATTATTATTATATTTGTTATGGTGATCTGTGATCAGTGATCTTTGATGTTACTACTATGACTCACTGAAGGTTCAGATAATGGTTAGGATTTTTTAGCAAAAAAGTACTTTCAAATTAAGGTAGGTATATTGATTTTTAGGCATAATTCTACTGCACCTAATACACTAAAGTATAACGTAAACATAACTTCTATATGCACTGGGAAACAAAAAAATTCGTGTGACTCACTGTATTGCAGTGGTCCGGAACTGAACCCACATCTCTGAGGCATCTGGATAAGTGTAAGTCACTGAGGGAGAAACTACAGATGGTGCAGTGGAGAGGGACATGATGCATACAGGTCTGAAAGGTGGGGACAGTCAGAAACTGGAAATGACAAATCAGAAAAGTGTCAAGTATGCAGAAGAAGGTGTAGAAATAATTTGCGTCAAGTGGCACTTGCACCAAAACACTGGTGGACACAGGGTAGGTTCCTGGTATGATTAAACACAGCCTCATTTTCATGCCCTCCCCTCGCCCCCCCTCCAGTTTCCACTCACCAGGACCAGGTCTCCTCTGAGACCAACTTGCCATGTTCACCCTGTAAAGCAATCAAGGCTCTCCCCACACCCCCCCAGTTCTGTAACTACGTGAGACTGGAATGAAACAAGTCCTTAGGGAAAG
>NW_006785389.1:1455995-1467675 GCF_000442215.2 Lipotes vexillifer | reverse complement strand
AAAGACAGGACATATGAGTGGTCAGCACTGACTCAGAGCAACTCAAGAAAGAGCAGACCCCAGGAAAGGAAAGACTATTACAATAAAATCCCAAAACAGGGTCTTTCAAGAAAATCTTATATATAAATAGTGACAATGACAATGCCTGCAATCCTGATATAGGCAGTCACAAGGAAGTCTTAAAATTAAGTTTTCATCACAAGGAAAAAAATGTGTAACTCTATATGGTGATAGATGTTAACTAGACTTACTATTGTGAGCATTTTGCAATATATACAAATACCAAATCATTATACAATACACCTGAAATTAATATGTCCTATGCTAATTATATCTCAAAAAAAAGAGAAAAGGGAAAGAATCTGGGGCACAAGGTACCATAGATATGGACACAGTCATTTTGCCAAGGAGAGGACAAGAAATGTGAGCTCTATTAGGCTGACTGCTAGACCGACTCCCAGACACTTCCCTGCATTCCTCGGGGTATCAGACGTTGGGGCTGCTTGAGGAGTACAGTGCTCGGGGCAGTGTACACAGCTCAGCACTGGCATCCACAGCACATATGCCAGGTAAGTGGGGAAGTTAGCAGAGACAATGGTCTAGCCATGGAATGGAGAGAGCTGCCTCTTGGACAGGGGAAAGACAGAGGACAGTTGAGGACACCGGGAGGAATATGAAGGCCTTACCCAGGGATGTTGTAAGTGCAAAGTTCTCCAGCATCACATCATGGTACAGGAACCTCTGTGCCTCATCAAGGAGCCCCCACTCCTCCTGGGAGAAGTAAACGGCCACGTCTTCAAAGGTCACACAGGCCTGCCATGATGGGGACAGTTTGTTCCATGATCAGCTTCTCTCACAGGACCCCAAGTTCATCTACCCACCCACTCATACCCTGCTCACCACCCCCTGCCACTTCCTCATCTCAGAGGAGATACCAGGCCCTGGTGTCACTGATGTGCACACTCTTCTCATGGTCCCTTTGATTACCCTGTCCACCCACAGCACCAGGCAGGTGGACAGACAGATGCTATCTATGCTCTGGGCCTGGCACACAGGGAAGGACTCCCTCTTACGAGGAAATGCTCCTAGGATGTCCCAGATCATGCCTCCCAGACATAACCAAGGGTGTGGGCTCACATTTTACCCTTATGTCCTCAGTGCCAGGGCCCTCAGGCCATCAGCTCACACTCCCTTTCAACATCACTCTTTGTACAACGTCTCTCTCAGTGACCACCTCTTTCCTGCCCTGCAACACAGGCATCTGCCTCTCCTTCCTACGTGTCACGGAACACGTGGCATATAGAGTGCTCAGAAAATTCAAGCAGGATCCAACTACCCAGACCTCCACTGGTCCCCACTGCCATTGGCAGTCCTGCCTGACTCTGCTCCTTGCTTCAACCTCAGCCACCCAGAACCACTTGTGCATCTCATACAGTCATGTCCCTCTTCCACATGAGCTACACTTGATGTGCTCTCCCATCAGACTTCCTCTCTTTTCCTAACCATCATTCAAAACAGAGTCCCAGACACTTTCCACCCCAGGTCCAGTGACTCTCCCAGATGACCACTTGTGCCTCTTAAACTAATCCACCAACCTGACTAAAACCCCCCAGAAACAGAAGGTCACAGCAAAACCCTGGTGAGCCCATAGAGCAGTGAATAAGCAGTAGACCTGGCTTCACTGTCAATCTTGCCTCAACTGCTCCTTTGCCACCATTTCTGTCTCATGTGCACTCATCCCTCAGAAATCTAAATCACCTAGTAGCTCATCCTCTTTCCCACACTGTTCCTACGACCACTTATCTCCTTCACCTATGTTTGTGATGTCTATCATCCTCCACCTTGGTGCCCAAGTACAAGGCCCAGCCCTCAGACCCCACTCTCCCCTTCCTGGGCTATTATTAACACTATCATGACCAAGATTATCACCACTAAATGTGACCCACAGTGTTATGGACTGAATGTATGCATCCTCCCAAAATTTGTTATGTTGAAGCCTTAACCCCAAATGTGATGGTAGTTGGAGGCATGACCTTTGGGAAGTAATCAGGTTTAAATTAGGTTGTAAGAAGGACCCTTATAAGAGGAAGACAGGCATCTCTTGCTCTGTCCACCTCCTTGTACCAAGAAAATCTACGTGAGGATACAGGGAGAAGGGAACCATCTGCAAGACGGGAAGAGAGTCCCCCACCAGGAATCTAACCTGCCAATACTTTGATTTTGGATTCTCAGCTTCTAGAACTGTGAGAAATAAAAAGTATTCTGTTCTAGCCATCTAAGCCAAGACACACAGCTCCACCCTGGTCCACATACTATCCACCACCTTCTTCAGGTGTCTGTCCTGAAACCCTCCCCAGAGACCTAGACCTGTGTGTCCAGCTGCCCACTTAATACCTCTACTGATTTCTTCTCTGAAACATCTCATACACTTAACATGCCAAAACAAAACCCCTAATACCGATTGAAAATTAATCCTGGGGCTTCCCTGGTGGCACAGTGCTTAAGAATCCACCTGTCAATGCAGGGGATAGGGGTTCGATCCCTGGTCCGGGAAAATCCCACTTGCCACGGAGCAACTAAGCCTGTGCACCACAACTACTGAGCCCGCGCACCACAACTGCTGAAGCCCGTGCACTCTAGGGCCCACGAGCTGCAACTACTGAAGCCCGTGTGCCTAGAGCCCATGATCCGCAACAAGAGAAGCCACCACGATGAGAAGCCCGCACACTGCAACGAAGAGTCGCCCCCCACTTGCCACACTAGAGAAAGCCCAGGCACAGCAACGAAGACCCAATGCAGTCAAAAAAAAAAAGAAAAAAGAAAAAGAAAATTAATCCTACTACCAAATTCCAGATCCCAACTGATGGAGCTTCCATCCTTCTGGCTGCTACACCCCAAAACCTTACAGTCATCCCTGACTTCTACTCTCACAAAATCAGAAAATCTGAGATCTAATGAAAAAACTGAATTCAGAATCTAACCATGTCTACCACCTCCAAGGTCACCACACTGGTCCACATCATCAAGACTCTCCTGGACTGTTGCAGTAGCGTCTTCCCTGGTTTTCCAACCACCTTCCTCACCCCGCGCCCCATTCGGTTCTCCATTCTGCAGTCACAGGGAGTCTGATAAGAGCTGGGTCAGATCACCTCCCTCCTCCGCTCCAAACCTCCCATCGTTCCCATCACCTGCAGAATAGACACTCAACTTCTCAGAGCGCCATTCCAGGTCTGACTCCTGCCCCCTTGCTCTCTGTTCCCATGAGAAACAAAGGAGACTTGAGATTCCCTTGAACTAGCTCAGTCTCCCTTGCAAGCACCTGCACATTCTGGTACCTATACGCGAGGCAACCAGTCTAACACTCTGAACAGCTTTTGGAAAACTTCTGAAAGCCTAAATCAGGAGAGTCCTTTTCTGTTCACAACTGTCAATGCTCCCGGCCTCCTGAAAATGGCAGCCTGGCATTCCAAGCGCGACTCTGCCTCACCTTCTCTGTTCCCTGAACACACAAGGCAGATCTCGGCGTTCCCGAATCCTCCCGGCTCAACCCGACCTCCAAGCCTTTGCACCTGCCGGTCCCTACGTCTGTGACCCTCTGCAACGCGCCATCAAACCGTCTGTCAGAAACAGGGCCCCACCCACGGCCGCCTCACCATCCTGAATACCGGGGTCTGGGCTGCGGGCACGTGAGCCGGCGCCCCGCACTCGAGGCTTTAGCGTCTTGTGGGGTGAGGGCGGTGAGGGCCGGAAGACGAGCGTTTACCTGAGGCGGGTGCCTCAGTGCCGCCGCCGCCATTGGACTGTGGACGGGGCGGGGAACGGCGGGAGAGGAAGGGGGACGCGGGCACAGTGGACCCTATCCCAGGCCTGGCGCGGACAGCGTCTCCTCTGCGACCTTCTCGGTCTCGACTCGCCGCTGTGGAACCTGAGGCCGAGCGAACATACCCCAAGCGCCTACAAAACGACCGCCACGAGGAGAATGCCGGAAGTCCTGCCCCTACGCGATGCTCTCACAGGGAAGTTCCCTCCTCCTGAGCTTTAATTGGCTTAACGCCGAAGGCCCCCGGCGCAGCGTCCTCTGGGAAATGTAGTTCCAACAGCTCTGAGACCGAGCGTGGAGCGCTGCTCACCTGGACCGCCCGGTAAAGTGGCCCGGTTAGAGCACCTGTGCAAAGATACCAGAACCCTGAGATAAAAGTTTGGGACATCGGCCTTTCTGTTTCAACCATCTTGAAGACTGTGGAGGCCCGCTGAGAACAGGACTTCTGAAAGGACAAATATGCCTGGAAGGCTGTGGTCCAAGGCCATTTTTGCTGGCTATAAGCCCAGTCTCCGGAACCAGAGGGAGCACATAGCTCTTAAAATTGAAGGGGTCTGGGACTTCCCTGGTGGCGCAGTGATTGAGAGTACGCCTGCCGGTGCGGGGGACACAGATTCTGTCCCTGGTCTGGGAGGATCCCACATGCCGCGGAGCGGCTGGGCCCGTGCGCTGCAACTACTCAGCGTGCATGCCGCGACTGCTGAAGCCCGTGCTCCTGGAGCCTGTGCTCCGCAGCAGGAGGGACCACCACAATGAGAAGCCAGAGCACCACAATGAAGAGTAGCCCCCGCTCACAGCAACTAGAGAAAGCCCACGCACAGCAACGAAGACCCAATGCAGCCAAAAATAAATAAATAAATTTATATTAAAAAAAAATTGAAGGGGTCTATGCTCGAAATGAAATAGAATTCTAAATATCTAGGCAAGAGACGTGCTTACGTGTACAAAGCAAAGAAAACAAAGTAACTCCTGGTGGAAAACCAAACAAAACCAGAGTAACCTGGGGAAAGGTAGCTTGTGTTCACGGAGACAGTGGCATGGTTCGTGCCGAATTCCCAAACAACCTTGCTGCCAAGGCCGTGGACAAAGAATCTGTGTGATGCCATACACCTCAAGGATTTAAACTTACTGAAAAATGAATAAATTAAAGTATGGAAAAAACAAAACAAAAATTGGGGGGACACCAAAATCTGATCTCTTTGATGAGAAGTGATTATCATTCTTACCGTTATAGCAGGGATTGCGTGAGCATTGGGAGTTGAGATTATTCCAGAAAAAGTTGTGAAATGAAAATCACTGAAAGCCACTAATGATTATGTACTTATTTAAAGATAATGGCTGGATAGCTCTGGGAAAATATCAGTAGAGATTAAAAAACAAAAGTTAAGATCTCAAAGAAAACTGAACAGGACACACTGGAGTCTGAGAAGAGAGTTATCTGAGCAGTGGCTATGCTGAAACTTTGGCCACTGAGGATTTTGTTTTAGAAATGTGATTATTTTTTCATTCGTGAAAACATTAATACTTCGAAGTATAGCTTAAAAGGACTTTCAAAGTAGCCTTAACAGTAAAAAGCAAAAATGGATGTGGAATCTAGGGTGTCACGTTTAATAAACTTTTTTATTTTATTTTATTTTATTTTATTTATTTTTGGGTCTTCATTACTGCGTGCGGGCTTTCTCTAGTTGCCCAGAGCAAGGGGTACTCTTCATTGCGGTGCGCGGGCTTCTCATTGTGATGACTTCTCTTGTGGAGCACAAGCTCTAGGTGTGCAGGTTTCAGTAGTTGTGGGTCACAGGCTCTAGAGCGCAGGCTCAGTAGTTGTGGAGCATGGGCTTAGTTGCTCCATAGCATGTGGGATCTTCCCAGACCAGTGATCAAACCCGTGTCCCCTGCATTGGCAGGCGGATTCTTAACCAGTGCCCACCATGGAAGTCCCTCAGTTCTTTAATAAATGTTCAGTGAGCATCTACTGAGTTTCAGGCACTACTGTAGGTGCACAAGAAAAGTCAGAAAACAAGACAGACAAGCCTGCCCTTGTGAGTTTTCGACCATTTAAAGAACACAGACAGGAAACATGAAAGAAGTGCTAAATTAAAAGTACATTAGAATGAAAGAGAATAGGTGAAGATGTCCTCTTAGGGTCCTGGGATGCAGGTAAGTCTGGGTTGCAAGGTTGAGGTGGCATTTGGCCACAGTACTTTGAGGATAGCAGGAAGCCTCGGTGATGGTTACATTGTCCTGGACAGGTCCTGCTCCCTCAGGCCAGTCCCGAGATTGTCTCAGCAGTTGTGTGGTAAAGGGCTGGCACTGTTCTCAGCCAGAGTCCAGGGCTCACCCTGGTGGCTTGACCCCCACACAGGACCGCTCTGCCAGCTTGGACAACTGGGAAAATTGGAGACTATGCCCCAAGTGTGACAGGTGGTAAAGGAATTGGACAAAGCTTAATGGCCTAGAAGTCACTCAAGAGGCAGGTGGTGCTGAGGGAACCCCCTCTGCCCATTCAGTGTAAATAGAACTTTACATCCAAAATCATATAGGCAATATTGCCATCCAAAAGCTGCTATTATCTGAGGGATTTCTTTGGAGGGAAAGCACCAAAGAGCTGGCCATGACCAGCTGATTAAGAATCAAGTCAGTGGATGGAAGAATGTATACAGAGATCAAAGTGAAGTTATACAGATAAAGGAGTGAGAAAGTTCCAAGCATGCCAGCCTTAGTCTGAGTGAGGAAATTAATACGCATATTTAGATTAGTAAAAACCATTATTTTTAAATTTAGAGGGAATGTTGGAGTTTGATATTATTGCAATCAGAGAACTCTGGAGACTGTAAAATATTGAGTACCTGTTATTAGAGCCAGTAAATTTGTTTGCTCTCCTAACAATTATTCCAACTTTATATAATGTTTATATAAATGTTAAACTTTATATAAATGTTAAAAGCAGGGCTTCCCTGGTGGCGCAGTGGTTGAGAGTACGCCTGCCGATGCTAAGGGACACGGGTTCGTGCCCCGGTCCGGGAAGATCCCACATGCCGCGGAGCGGCTAGGCCCCTGAGCCATGGTCGCTGGGGCCGCGCATCTGGAACCTGTGCTCCGCAACACGAGAGGCTGCAACAGTGAGAGGCCCGCGTACAGCAAAAATAAATAAATAAATAAATAAAATAAAAGTTAAAAGCAGATTTTTTCACAAGCACAGAACAATTTTTTCAGCATTTTTGGTAATAACCAAGATTGAATAAATCAGGATGCATCCTCCTAAGACAGCACTGGGCAGCTGTGGACATGAGGAGTAAGTTATTTCAACTATGCAGACCTAAACTGTCAGTAACTATCAGAATACTTTGTGCAGTTAGCTTTATTTTGGCAAGAAAGTGAATATAATTCATATAGTTTATGCATTTCTATATATTTATGCATTTATATCTTAATAATGGAAAAATAAAAACTGTGTACAAGGGGCACCTGTGAGATGAGGAAAAGGAAGAGGACAGAGGAGAAAGGATGAAACTATAGCACTCAGAATGTACTTGTTTTGTTTTTGTTTTCGAATTATGTAATTATAGTGCCTGAATAGATATAACAAAATAGTTTAAGATATAGTCACATAAATGAAAACAAAACTAAAATAAATCTGTGTACCAAACTTCGGATTTAACCAAAAAAGAGGAATTATTTCCAATGAAAACTAAAGTCAATATGACAGTGTTCTACATTAATAAATAAGAGAATTAAATAAAGATCAAACATTTCCATGATAATATTTTGGGTAAAAAATTTATTTAAATTTTGAAATTACATACATGTTGTTTCTAAAAACTCCTTAAAAGAAATGGCATATGGACAGATGCACAAACAGGAAAAGGTAAAAACATAGTGTGCTCTTTTCCCTAGTTTTTTCCTAGTTCTGACCAAGTTTCTACTGTGTCACCAGGTCATCCAATCCAGATTGCTAGACCCATTCTTTTTTTAAGTTAAAAAAGTTTCAATTAAAACACTATGTGAGGAGTGACATCAGCAAAATGGTGGACTAGTAAGCTCCAAGCCCTCTTTCCCCCAGAGACTAAAAACAAAACTGTCAACTGAGAATTCTATACCTGGCAAAACTCCCTTTAAAAAATGAGGGATGGTCTTTCCTGGTGGCTCAGTCATTAAGAATCCGTCTGCCAATGCAGGAGACATGAGTTTGAGCCCTGACCTGGGAAGATCCCACCTGCCACAGAGCAACTAAGCCCATGTAACACAACTACCGAGCCGGCACGCCACGACTACTGAGCCCGCGTGCCTGGAGCCCATACTCCGCAACAAGCGAAGCCACCACAATGAGAATCCCACACACGTAGAGTAGCCCCTTCTCGCTGCAACTAGAGAAAGCTTGTGCACAGCAATAAAGACCCAATGCAGCCAAAAATAAATAAACAAACAAACAAACAAATTTATTTATTTTTTAAAAAGAGCATATATGTATTTAAAAAAAAAAAAGAGGAGAGGTCTTCCCTGGGCATAGTCTCCACTTTTCTCAGTTGTCCACATGCCACAACTACTGAAGCCCGCGAACCTACAGCCCATGCTCCGGAACAAGAGAAGCCACCAGAATGAGAAGCCCGGGTACTGCAATGAAGGGTAGCCCCCACTCGCCGCAACTAGAGAAAGCTGCGTGCAGCAACGAAGACCCAACGCAGCCAAAAATAAATAATAAATTCGTTTTTTTTTTAATGAGGGAGAAATAAAGACATTACCAGATAAACAAAAGCTGAAGGGAGCTCATTACCACTGGACAGGTAGGGATTTTTATGTTTTGTGCCCGACTATATCCCCAGTTTTAAAACATACCTGCATTTGATGGTAACACATGACATATATGTCAAGTTTAAATATATATTCCAGGTGGAGAGGTTGAGGGCTTAATGGGAAGTAACAGCAGTGCAGAGAGGAGAATCAGAATGAATTGCAGAAGAATGTAGGGAGTAGAAACCTCAAGACTGCTTCAGCACCCTGCCAAGATGATGAACCTATTAACATTCTTTAAAATTAAACAGAGGGGCTCTTTCCCATCTTGCAAGATGACAGGTGAAAAGGCTGAGAAGCCAGATACTAAGGAGAAAAAACCTGAAGCCAAGAAGGCTGATACTGGTAACAAGGTTAAAAAGGTGAAGCAGGTTAAGAAGGGGAAGCCCCACTGCAGCTGAAACCCTCTCCTGGTCAGAGGAATTGGCAGATATTCCCGATCGGCTATGTATTCCAGAAAGGCCTTGTACAAGAGGAAGTATTCAGCATCTAAATCGAAGGTTGAAAAGAAAAAGAAGGTGAAGGTCCTTGCTACTGTCACAAAACCAGTTGGTGGTGACAAGAATGGTGTTACCCAGGTGGTTAAACTTCGCAAAATGCCTAGGTATTATCCTACTGAAGATGTGCCTTGAAAGCTGTTGAGTCACGGCAAAAAACCTTCAGTAAACATGTGAGAAAACTGCGCCAGCATCACTCTTGGGACCATCCTGGTTAACCTCACTGGGCACCACAGAGGCAAGAGGGTCATTTTTCTGAAGCAGCTGATCAGTGGCTTGCTACTTGTGACTGGGCCTCTGTCCCTCAATCGAGATCCTCTGCGGAGAACACACCAGAAATTTGTCATTGCCACTTCCACCAAAATTGCTATCAGTGGTGTGAAAATCCCAGAACATCTTACTGACGCTTACTTCAAGAAGCTGCGTAAGCCCAGGCACCAGGAAGGTGAGATCTTCAACACACAGAGAGAAATACAAGATTACAGAGCAGCTCAAGGTTGATCAAAAAGCTGTGGACTCACAAATTCTGCTAAGAATCAAAGCTGTTCCTCAGCTCCAGGGCTACCTCCGCTCTGTGTTTGCTCTCACAAACAGAATTTATCCTCACAAAGCAGTGTTCTAAACTTCTTACAAAGAACCTAATTAAATAACTCAGTCCATTTCCTTTGTGTCTTTTCTCTCTCCCTCTCTCTTTTTTTAATCTGCCTGAAGGTGTGGTATGACTCAGCAAATTTGATGGGATGTTAGCCTCTACTAAGAGGAGTGGGATTGGAGGGGAGTGCTATCAGCTGCAGTGGAATTCCCTCTTTGGATCAACATTCTTAGCTTCCTAAGTGTCTTCTCAGCTTTTTCATAAAGCACCTACCAATATAAAGTAGTGGCATTTCCCCAGCCATCACTGAACAAGTCAGTACTAACTGTACATGGATAAGAAACAACTGTGGGCTCTTCAGGCCACAAACTTCCCTCCCTTTCCATGAATTAACATCCATTTCTGCCCAATTCAGTCCTTCTCCATAGTCATTACTATTAGTTTCTTGTGTATCTAGTTTCTTAAAGCATACACAACAAATTAGTATAATTACCTTTCCCCGTTTTTAACCAAAAACCCCATGTGCAGTACATGCTGTTATACAGATAACAAATGAATTTGATTATTCCATAGGAAGTGTCCATCTTTACTGATGCATAGTATAGTAGTGCATTCTATGGATATTTGGGTTTCCATCATTTGTAATTATACAGGTTTCCCCTGCTATCCAAAAGTAGAGTATGCCTCTGAAACCTTCTGTAAGCCAAAATGGCAAAAAGTGAAGAAATTACCTTATGACACATCTTGCTAACAGAGGCATAAAATGGGATAAAACACAGATGCTCACAGACAATTCAAAGTGATGGTTCTGGATGTTGAGATGCCAGAGTGTAGTGCCACTCCCACTGCTCAGACATGCTGCCGTCTCTAGTGGCTCTCAGCAAAACAAACTGCTGTTTTTCCCCTCTGCCTTTTTTCATAAATGTGAAAATCTTGACTTTTTTCCAGTTAACAAAGACAGGTACAATGAAGTTCTTTCGGTTAAAGCAAACTTTCAGAAAGTACTGGGTATCGGAGTGCGATGTAGTAACTTGAAGTGTGCATACAGATGAGCAAGTACCAGGTAAGAATTAGTTTTTTGCTGAGTCAAAGGATTTAGGCAGTTTTGGTAGATGGCGCCAAACTGCTTTCCATGGAGGTTGTACCAATTTATACTCATGTATAAGAGTGCCCGTTATCCTACAGGCTCCCTAAAATGATGGGTCATTAGACTTGGGTTTTTGGCAATAGATAGGTGAAAAATGACTGATGGGTTTTTAAAGTTGGTTTTATTGATAATTTACATTTGGTAAAATTGATTTTTTTGTGTGCAGTGCTGTGGCATCTATACAGTTTGGGAAGCACCACCACCACCACCAAAGTTCCTTCATGTTTTTTCAAAAGTCAGCTTCCACTCCTAGTAACCACTGATCAAATTTTTGTTTTCCTAGTTTTGTCTTTTCCAGAATATCATGTAATATGTTTTCTGGCATAATATCTGTGACATTGTTTCACATTTTAATGGTTCAGTAGTTCTTTTTATTGTCAGTCAGCATTCTATTGTATCAATGTATCACTGTTTATTCTAAAATATACCCATTGAAAGATATTTGGGTTGTTTATAATTATTGGAGATTATGAATAAAGCCACTATAAACATTCACATACAAAAAAAAATTAAACAGAGGGGACTTCCCTGGTGGTCCAGTAGGTAAGGCCCCGCACTCGCAACACAGGGGGCCCAGTGTTGAATCTCTGGTCAGGGAACTAGATCCTGCACACTGCAACTAAGATTTCACATGCTGCAACTGAGAAGTCCACATTCCACAACAAAGACCCCACGTGCCAAAACCAAGATCCAGAGCAGCCAAAATAAATAAATAAATAAACTAATTAATTAATTAAATACTAAAATTAAACAGAAAAAAAGAGAAATGACTAGTAGAATAGTAATACCAAAAAATTATATTGATGAAGTGAAATATAGTAAGAGCTATAGGGAAA
>NW_006785389.1:1438808-1455959 GCF_000442215.2 Lipotes vexillifer | reverse complement strand
GGAAAGAAACAGAACTACTGTTAAGAGAAATTAGGAAATAAATTTGTTAAAAAGTTTGACCATCTTAGAGTAAGAATAAACAGTTTGTATTAGAGACAAGAAAGGCTTTTAAATCCAAAACTTGCCCTCCTTACTGACCACAGCTGACCCTTAAGAACTGCAGTCATTCAATAACAAATAAAGGCTCTTAACCTTCCTCTGATTAAAAAGATTCTACAGGAGTGTAATTGGAGTTAATTAAGAAAATTCCGGACTTCCCTGGTGGCACAGGGTTAAGAATCTGCCTGTCAACACAGGGGACATGGGTTCGAGCCCTGGTCGGAGAAGATTCCACATGCCGTGGAGCAACTAAGCCCATGTGCCACAACTACTGAGCCTGCGCCCTAGAGCCCGCCTGCCTAGTGCCCGTGCTCCGCAACAAGAGAGACCACAGCAATGGCCCATGCACTGCAACGAAGAGTAGCCCCCGCTCGCCGCAAATAGAGAAAACCTGTGCACAGCAACGAAGACCCAACGTAGCCATAAAAAAATAAATTTATTTTAAAAAAATGCCTCTCTCCAAAAAAGGGATATGAAGATACTCAGCACAGTGTTTGTGGTCTGAATATTGGTTAAACCAAACTGTTTAATATCCTGTAAGTGGTACACTAAGAACCAAGAAGTATCTGAGATCTTTATACTGAAGGGAGGTGAGATATTATTAGAATTAAGATATTAAGTACATATAAAACATGCTTCTATTTCACAGTAACACTTATACCTGGGAATTCTTCACATCCCTGATCATTCCTGCCATTTGAAACTTGCAAACATTCAGTCATGTTTTTCTTATGTGACTCTTTCAATTCACAAAATGGGAAAGGACGATCATCTCTTTCAGTGATGAGAGAAATTTAGAGAAAAACTCCTATCAACTTCCACTAGCAAATGGCACCTGGAAAAGAATTTTTAATAGTGTATGTAAACAATGGCTATAGAGATGCTAAAACAATGCTCAGCGGTGATTTCAACACACTCTTTACTGATCTTCAATGCATGTGTAGTGAAGGCTTTAGAATGGATGTGAGAATCAGTCAGTTTGGTCAGAAATGAAAGAGGAATTCAGACAGGCTATCAGAGAGAATGTGGAGAAGAAAGTCAGGCAGCCATAAAGCAAGTAGACAAGGGTGACATATGTCTCTGGGTCCCTCTATTTACTCACAGCTCTGGGGGCTAGAAGCCTGAGATCAAGATGTCAGCAGGGTTGGTTCCTTCTGAGAGCTGTTTCATGACTTTCCCAAAACTTCTGATGATTTGCTCACAATCTCTAATGATTCCTGTTACACAGAAGCATCAACCCAATCTCCGCCTTCATCTTCACCTGGCATTCTCTTCTAAGGACTGTATCCAAATTTTCTGTTCTTATATGGATTCCAGTTATATTGAATTAAGGGCTTACACTACTGCATTCTGACCTCATCCTAACTTAATTCTGGTATGTGTAACAGACGAATGCCACAGACATAATAATGTTCAAAATAAGGAAGACACAAAAGAGAAAATTTTGTAGGTCACCATTTACTTCAACTCAATTACAGTCAAAACAAATCCATGGTGATAGTGTAAATAGTGGTTACCATTGTAGGAGGAGCTATTGACAAGGATGGGCCACCAGGAACCTACAGAAGTGTTGGAAATATTCTAAATTTTGATCTGAGTGAAGAATATTTTGGTCTATACATGTATAAAAATTTAAGTGAACCCATAAGATTTGTGTGCATCATTGTACATTTTAGTTAAAAAATGAAATAAAGAGTAAATGGAGGGCTTCCCTGGTGGCGCAGTGGTTGAGAGTCCGCCTGTGGATGCAGGGGACACGGGTTCGTGCCCTAGTCCGGGAAGATCCCACATGCCGCGGAGTTGCTAGGCCCGTGAGCCATGGCTGCTGAGCCTGCACGTCCGGAGCCTGTGCTCTGCAATGGGAGAGGCCACAACAGTGAGAGGCCCGTGTAACACACACACACACACACACACACACACACACACACACAAAGAGTAAATGGAAGGAATTCCCTGGCACTTCAGTGGTTAAGACTCCACACTTCCACTGCAGGGGGCATGGGTTCAATCCCTGGTCAGTGAACGAAAATCCCGCATGCGGTACAGTCAAAAAACAACAACAAAAACAAAAAACAAAAAGAGTAATTGGGATTTAAAAAAGGAACAACACACTTCCCTTTCAAGAACTACTCAACTTCTACTTCTTCTAATAGCTTGATTTTATGAGTAAAGTCAAGAATTTTTTTTTTTTTGCGGTACGCGGGCCTCTCACTGTCGTGGCCTCTCCCGTTGCAGAGCACAGGCTCCGGACGCGCAGGCTCAGCGGCCATGGCTCATGGGCCCAGCCGCTCCGCGGCACGCGGGACCCTCCTGGACCGGGACACGAACCCCCATCCCCCGTATCGGCAGGCGGACTCTCAACCACTGCACCACCAGGGAAGCCCCGAGGAATATTTTTGTTAGCTTTATTTTTCATCCAATCGGAGCACAGTTTTTGTTGAGTAGAGCTGATTAAGATAGAGAAGATCCAGGAAATAAATGAAGCAAATTCACAGAGAAAACATGAGAAAGTATGATGCATACTCTGTTATAGCAATTGGCCATGGCCTGATGCAAGACTTCTACTGTGGAGGATAAGAAAGGAAAGAGAGGTCTATCTGTCTCCCTCTGCTAAGGAGAGAGCTCCTTGAGAACAAGGAATTTACCTGATTCATGTTGACATTTGACACGTAATTGAGAGCCCATAAGAGGCACTCGATAAATGCTGGTTGAACAGAAAGGAAAAAGACATGCTGAGAGCAAAAGAGTAAGGATCTAAACCTTCACCTTCCTTGCTGATGCTGAAAGGAGAGCTTGTTTATGAAACATGCTCTTGCAAAATTGTTTGGCAGATTGTGACAAAGATGAATGACCAGATCCTGTAATTTAAATTTGAAAATAAGCCGAGTGGATGAAAGGCTCTTGCTGCTCCAGCCAGGAGTCAGGACTCTGCCTCTGAGGTGGGAGAGCCAACTTCAGAACACTCGTCAAGAAGAGACCTCCCAGCCCCACATAATATCAAACGGCGAAAATCTCCCAGAGATCTCCATCTCAACACCAGCACCCAGCTTCGCTCAACGACCAGCAAGCTACAGTGCTGGACAACCTATGCCAACCATATAGCAAAACAGGAACACAACCCCACCCACTAGCAGAGAGGCTGCCTAAAATCATAATAAGTCCACAGACACCCCAAAACACACCACCAGACGTGGACCTGCCCACTAGAGAGACAAGATCTAGCCTCATACACCACAACACAGTAGAGACACGTTCTCACACGTTCACCTATTATTAAAATAATTGGGCAGTGAACTCTGTAGAGCTGGAGCTGGCCTGTGTTTAGTTTAGGCCTTTGTGAATACTGAGTAATCAACCAGATACTCACGTTTCCACAAGCCGACTTGGGCTGGGAGCTTATCTGGTCCCTCAACTTCTCTTTCTCCAGTTCTTCTGCGAGGCCACAGGTGCTGGGGGAAAGTTAGCAGGTGATGAGTGGGACCTGCCACCACCCAGGAACTCCAAATCCTTGACAGACCTTTTCCCTGGGAGTCTTCACAGATATGGAGCATTGACCTTTCCTGGCCTAGTCAGCTTTGGGCTCCACAATTCAATGATGTACTGTTTGGAGATTCACACACAGACAGTAAACTATCGAAAAAGCCAGCAAAGATTAGCACAAATTTGGGAGAATGGTAGCCTCTTGTAAGGAGAGGGAGGGAGATGCAGCTGAGGGAGCAGGCAGAGGCGACTTCTAAGGAACAAGTCATGTTCCTGGTACTTAAGCTGGGTGAGCAGTACATGGGTGTTCATTTTATTGTTCTTTAAAATGTACTTATTTAGCATACTCTTCTAACCGTCTGATACATTTTACAATAAAACATGTTTTAGTAATTGTGAAGCACAGCGATTCCTTGACAATCAGAAGCCGCTGGAAGCAGCCTGGCAGCCTCTTCTCACCCCAAGGCTTACCAGTTCTTGCAGGCCTTCCTCTTTTTCCCTTCCCCACAGGAGGCAGCCCGCAAGGAAGCTGGGTCTGGCTTCTTCATATCTTCTGGATCCAGCAGTTCATCTGAGTCAATGAGATCCTGGAGAATGTTCGAAGCCATTAATGACCCAGTCATGGTCTCTGCTAATGAACAGGTGAAGTGGCCACAGTCCACAGCAGCAGTTTGCCCATCTATGTAGAAGGCAGCCATCATCCTACCTGGGCTTGATCATCACGCCCAAGCTGACCACATAGTGAGTACACTACGTGCACAGAAGCTGTGTTAGGCTGTGAGGGGGCTGGGGACTCATTTATGATGTGCAGAGAATATGTGTGTGGAGGGCAGGGAGGGAGGGGGCAGGAAGAACAAAGAGAGAAGCGTTATATTTATGCGAATATATAAAGGGCTGTCGTGTGAGAAAAGGGAATGGAATATTTTCTATATAATTCCAGAGGAAAAGGCAGATAATGATATATACACTTGTGTGATTCTTCGATAAACGTGTAGACAGTTAATCTGTAAGCTCTGTGAGGGCACAAACCGTCGCCTAGTTTGCTTACCACTCTAACTTCAATAGTTGTAGGAATGAAGAACTTTATTACAGAAAGCATTGATCTGAGTTGGAAGAGCATTACTGTTAAGACAGTGAGCATTTGGTGACTTGCCCAGACGAAGGAGCCAAAAAATATTTTAGCTGACAAACTCTTTTCAGGTTTACGCATGCCCACAAGAGTCTTTAATATATCACATGAAGTGAGAACAAGAAAATCTGCGGGGGGAAAGATGCTGAAAAAGAAATTTAAAATGCCACTAATGAGGAGTTTCCTTCTGAGTCAAAAAATGCCAATGGCAGGCACAGCCACAAGGCTGGGCTTTAAATGCTTTCACACCTACAAACCCAGAGAGGCCACTCCAAACAACAACATTCCCACCCAAAGTGGGGCCTGAAAGAAAGCAATCAGGTGACCACAGTGCTGACTCACCACGCTCTCATCCTCCATATCATTGGCTGAGAGGGTCCAGAGCTTGGCAGCTGCAGGGTCCATAGCAGGCTTCCCTGAATCCAACCAATGAAAGAAAACAAGCTCCAGAAAAGCAGCTGGAAACAAACTCCAAGCACATGTAAGTGCTTTCTACTGAGGCTGTGCAGGGAACACACTGGACCTGGGTTCAAGGCCCAGCTCTATCACTTATAAAGGCATGAGAGGGACCCATCACTTTATGGCAATAAAAGCCATCATTTGTTAAGCTTTGTGCCAGATACTACATTAAACATTTTACATACATGATCTAATTTAGTCCTGCTCACCACCTTATGAGGAAAGTTCTTGTCATCCTAATTTTATAAATGAGGAAAGAGGTTTAGATACTTAGGCCAGTTACACCCAGCCACAAATACACAAGTACAGACAGAGTCTACCTAACGCTTTTAACTTCCACTCCATATTGCTTTCTCCTCCTTCTCTTAGTTCCCATCCCTAGAACATGGGGCTAATAGGATTCCCTATGCCCACTGCAGGAGATTTGAATATGAAACAAGAAACTGTACCAAAAAGCATTATAAATAGCAAAGCTCCGGTCTCATGTAGACCTGTTACAGACAAGAAAATGGGCTCAAGAGCTGATGGCGGTGGCGTAACAACAAATCAGTAGCAAATCACACCTCCTGATTCTCTCTCTGGGCCCGAAAGAGCTGAGGGTTCAGTGTGGGCCAGTCCACGAATGGGCCTTGGCGGGTAAGTGCACCCCCCAGAGATCACTGTCACACTGGATGCTCAGATCTCCCACAGGGCAGGCCATCTAAGCTGCTCCTACCCATTCTGGAACTGTGACTCCAAAGGTTAGGATGCTAAAGGATTTCTTGAAGATTTAGGCTGGACAGTCAAAACAGAGCAGTGTGAATACCTGTAAATTTTTGCATACCTCACAGCTAGGACAATTTTTCTCAACTCAGGCATTAAAAAATAGTGATAGGAAGGGTGAGAATGGTGAAAAAGGGTGGAGTGCAATCTTCTGAGAGGAGATATTTTTATAAGTGTCTTAAGATCCTCAAAGAAAAGCTGAATTCAGTGGCACAGAGAAAAGGACACATGGGAAGAGGAATAGCACACTCTTATCCGCCATGACCGTCACTGTGAGGTCTTCTGAGGGTAAATGTCATAATTCTGGGGTCTGGAAAGACTTCATTAACTAATGAAACTATGGGAGTCTGACCTCTAGTATCTGGAGACCTCAGTGTCCTCTGGTGCAGAAGAAGGGGCTGAACTAGGTAATATCTACGCATCATTTCAGTATTGGATCCGAATATGCCCAGAACAACAGTACATTAAGCATTCTTCCACTTGGAAATGAGGGAAATTAAGGAAGGGAATGATCCTCTAAAGATATCACCACCTCATTCAGATCTCTGGCTCAGTTTTTAATACGGCTTTTCAGGCCCACTCAGACAGAACAATATCCCTAGGCCAGTCTCACCGGAAGACTTCTTGGTAGTAGAAAGCTTAAGTTGACTAGAAGAACCCACTTCAAAATTGGGCTTTTTTCCTGTGATCTGCACAGAGAGCAGGCTGTCACTGTGGTAACCCAGGTGTTCTCGGACAGACTGAATCTCCTCGGGGCTCAAGAACTTGCGCTGCAGCTGAAATTCAAGATATCAGAGGATTAGGCCACGCTTTTTCTACCGTATGGTGGTGTACTATGTCCCCCTCACAGGTGTCAAACGCTCACGTCTGCAGTAAGCGCATGACAGCAGGAGATCGCAGACGTTGCCTCGTGCCACACGTTCGGTTTCTCACTGATCAGGACCCTGGAGTGTAACTTCTGTCTACGTGTTTATGTTGAGCCTGCCCCTTGGAGAGTTTTATCAAATATCTGTCTATTAGGTACAAGGCACTGTGCGAGGCATTGTGGAGATTGTAATGATTATGATTATCAAGATGAATCGGACATGCTGAAGAGGCTGTTGAATGGAATCGAAGCCTGTGGCGGGGGAGCATGCCCACAGTAAAGATGCTAGAAATGAAATACGCAGTAGAGAAAGAGAACCACGGGGGGAGGGAAATGCTTTCTATGTTCCTTGGGAAGAAGCAGCAGACAGGAAAGGTCGGGAAGAAGCTGGGGGTGCTACCTCTATGTCCGACAATTATGGAACCGCTACATAAACCACAGTCCATCTAGAGCACTGAACGCCGTTCCATAATTAGTAAGAAAGTGGGTCAATACACTAAGATGGATAATGTCAAAGACAGCTAAAGGTGGGGGAAAGAGCTAGTGACTGAACACTGTATACATACGACCTTATTTACATTAAAAAATGTGTATACACACACACAAAACACACTTGTAAATACATAAAAAGAAGTCCGAACAGCCACACCAAAAAATGTATTGGTGGCTCCCGCTGGGGAGGAAAGTGTAAGCAAGGCCTGAGATGTCACTTTATATTCTTCAGTCTTAACTGAATTTTTATGAACATCCCATATTTTGGAATAAAAGATGGAAGAACTTTAACTAAAGAGAAAAATAAGAAAGGGTAGGTGTGAAGAAACTGAGGCCCTAGGTCATGTACAGATCAATGGTATAACAGCTATTGTGGTATAACACTTCTCACACAAGAAAATTTCAGCATTGGAGAAGAATGGAGAACCATAAATACCTCTATTTAATGTTAATATTTCTAATGAATTGTCAGAAAAGGATTTCCCCCTCCAACCTATTCTAGCCTCCCACCCAAAAGCTGAGGAAAATACAGGCAACTGCCCTTCACTTAGGCCTAAGATTCGTGTCCACTAAGAGATGCCTCAGTGGTCACCACTAGTACTGAGACCAAAATATGTCCCAACCCACATGGGCCCAAGCTGAGTCTCTTCAGAGGAGATTGATTTCAGAGGTTTCGTCCTTCGAGGCATCTGGTTTCTCCCATGCAGAGCCCTTCTCAACTTGTTTCCTAGTTGAGTGACACTGATCACCTCACCTTCAGGGTTGTTATTTCTCCCAGATTCTCTCTGTATCGTCTGACAAAAGAGATACTGGGTTTAGTCACCCAAGGCTTAAATTCCCAGCAAAGAAGGTCGTCTACAAACATACCTCTTTTACTTCCACAAGACCAGAAAGAGTCAGGGCTGAACACAGCTTAGATGCCGTCTTCACTTTGCTATTGTTAACTGCTAAGAGGAAAACCCCAGTTAATAGCTTTATAGGCCAAAGCAGGAAAAATAATAAAGGCTCTCTCCTATTCAGGTCAGCAGGCATTAAAACAACAATAACCTATTCTGTTCAATATATATATATTTTAGTGATAATATTTTAATTGGACAACTCCTTTTGGTTGTTCAAAGTGCTCTTACTGATGCTCTTAAGTGTCATATAACCGTCTCGGTTCTTTGTGGCTGTCTGGAGGGGTGGGATAGGGAGGGTGGGAGGGAGGGAGACAAAGAGGGAAGAGATATGGGAACATATATATATGTATAACTGACTCACTCTGTTATAAAGCAGAAACTAACACACCATTGTAAAGCAATTATACCCCAAAAAAGATGTTAAAAAAAAAAAAAAAAAGAAAAAAGAAAGGAAAGAGAAGTTCCGAAACAGATATAGGTGAATCTTTAAAATTGATGACCAAGCATTAGAAGTGCATAGACTTTATTTCCACAGGTGCTGAGATCAGGCAGGATGATCACAATGCTAATGACAGCAGGGATAAAAACCACTAATTCATCCACAGCATCAGGCTGTGTTCTGTACTCTTCTCTTAAACATTTTATCCTAATAACAATCTTGCACAGTAGATGCCATATTACCCCATTTTAACAAGAAGGAAACTGATGTATAGAGTTCATTAACTTGCCCAGGGTCACACTGCTCAAAAGTAGCAGAGCTGGGATTTGACACCATGTGGAATGGCTCCAGAGATGTGTTCCTGGGTACTACACTAAGGAGGAAACAACTCATAGCAGCTGTGTGGGGCCAACAGCCATGGAGGAAGGTAGACATGAGGTAAGGGGGAAGTGTGAGGGGGAGGATTTAATGGTCGCAGTGGTCGGGGAGAGGATGATTTGCTGATGATTTTGGTCCAAAGAGGACATCTCGCAGACATCAACTATCATCTACTCTCACCCACATTTCATAAAAGAAAGAACTTTTGTTTTTGTTTTTTTGGCTGCGTTGGGTCTTCGCTGCTGCGCGCGGGCTTTCTCTAGTTGCAGCGAGTGGGGGCTACTCTTCGTTGCAGTGCGTGGGCTTCTCATTGCGGTGGCTTCTCTTGTTGCAGAGCACAGGCTCTAGGTGCACGGGCTTCAGCAGTTGCAGCACGCAGGCTCAGTAGTTGTGGCTCGCGGGTTCTAGAACACAGGCTCAGTAGTTGGGGTGCACGGGTTTAGTTGCCCCCCAGCATGTGAGATCTTCCCAGATCAGGGATCCAACGCGTATCCCCTGCATTGGCAGGTGGATTCTTAACCACTGCGCCACAAGGGAAGTCCAAAGAAATGACTTTTACCACCAATCACATTCTCTGCAGATCTAAGACCTTTCTTAAGTGTGAACTTTCTATTACTAAAAAAAAAGTTAGACCTGGGAATGATGATTTCCCACATTTGCTTTTATGGGGCCTGTCCATGGTGTGACATTTTCAGTGGGGAATGACGCTGCAATGTTTTCTAAATGACTTCCCACATTTGCTGCATGTATAAGGCCTTGATCCAGTGTGAATTCTCTGGTATTTAACGAGGCTGAAGTTTTGTCTAAAGAACGTCCCATATTAGCTATACTCTAAAGGCCTTTTGCTGCTGTGAGTTCTCTGGTGCTGAACGAGTTTGTATTTATACATAAAGGTTTTGCCATACTCCCCACACTCATAAGGCCTTCTCCAGTGTGAACTCTCAAATGGTCATTGAGATAGGAGCTTTGGCTAAAGGATTTCCCATATTCACTGCACTACCAGTAAGGCCTTTCTCCAGTGTAGACTGCCTAGAGCTGATCACATGAGAACTTGCTGCAAAAGGCTTCCTACATTTGCTAGACTCTTAAAGCCTTTCTCCAGTGCAGACTCTCAGATGGTGATCAAGGATGTCTTTGTGTGTTTTTCAAATCCTGCATTTTAAATTGTTTCAGTACATATGTGAGCTCTGGATCCTTCCCTGCTATATTATCAGAAATAACAGCTGACTTTAACTCTTACCTTAAAATTATATGCTTCTGGGCTTCCCTGGTGGCGCAGTGGTTGAGAGTCCCCCTGCCGATGCAGGGGACACGGGCTCGTGCCCTGGTCTGGGAAGATCCCACATGCCGCGGAGTGGCTAGGCCCGTGAGTCATGGCCACTGAGCCTGCACGTCTGGAGCCTGTGCTCCGCAATGGGAGAGGTCACAACAGTGAGAGGCCCGCGTACCGCAAAAAAAAAAAAAAAAAATTATATACTTCTCTCCTGGGCTCATGTTCTCTCAATTTTGATGCATAAGAATTGTCGAATAAAGAGAGGCTCTGGGGGACTTCCCTAGTAGCACAGTGGTTAAGACTCCACGCTCAGGAGTCTTAACCAGGGGGCCAGGGTTGGATCCCTGGTCAGGGTGCTAGATCCAATATGCATGCCACAACTAAGGAGCCCACCTGGCGCAACCAAATAAATAAATTAAATAAATATTAAGAAAGAAAAGAGAGAGGATCTCAGTAGTTCTTGACCATAACAGATCATGAACTCATAGTCAGGAATATTAATCATTTGTATCTAATAAATATTTTATATTTTTTCGGAAAGATTTTTAAAAATGTCTTTGTGGCTGGGAAGCAGTGATGTGATCAGGCGCCCCTCACTCTTAGGACACGAGTGGGGGTAAGGTAGGGTGAGGACCTGCAGGATGCTGTATTTACCTGAGCTGGGTATTACCCAGCGTTCATTGGCTTAGCGTCTCTTCCGCTTAGCAGAAGGCATTCTGGGCTGTTCCCACAGCTCCACAGGCTTCGGCGAGCGGCGCGCCGCATTAGTGACGGGGAACACAGGTTAAACGGCCCCACTAGGGACACTGGGAAGTGGAGCTGTCAACTTCCGGGCGTAGAGGCGGAGCTTACCTCCTTCTTAAAGAGACCGAAGGCTGATTTCTGGGAATCTTGTCTGCAGATCTCAACACCTAAGGGTTGAGAAAGGAATCACTTCAGCCTTCTTCAAGCTCAACTACTTCTGAAGGCTAAAGATATGATTTCAGCGGCTCCCAAAATGATGCATGGACATGGACACATTCTACAGAGTCGCTCAGACACGACGTGGGTCTGTCCCTCCTAAGTTGAAGAGGATAAATGTTATCTCCTTGCTCTTCACTTGCCCATAGCCTGAAGCATTGGAGTCAGTCCTTGGAGGGGTTCAGTGGGTTGGGTCAGGACAAGAGAGAAAAAACTCCAGGCTGGTTCCATCCCAGACAAAAACATAGAGGTATGCACCAGCCACTGGCCTGGAATAGCAAATAGACTCATCCAAATAGACAAAAGAGAAGACAGTGAGTAAAGGGGGAAAAGGAGCTCATAATGATCGAGATAGTGCATGTGGCTATGACCTCAGCAGAATATCTGGAAGATGTGTTGGACTCGCTGCTTGTGCTTTTGCGTATGCAGGCAAAGGACGATGGAGCCACTAGTGAAGACCATTAGGCCTAAACACACAAAGTCAATTGTGAAGAATATTACTACAACTACAAACTTGGTAAGTCTGTCTGGATTCAGTGAGAAACAATATTCATAATTTATTTTCACACTAATTTTTTTAACTTTTATTCTTTTATTTTTATTAATTTGTTTTTTGGCAGCGTTGGGTCTTCGTTGCTGAGCGCGGGCTTTCCCTAGTTGCTGTGAGTGGGGGGCTACTCTTCATTGCAGTGCCCGGGCTTCTCATTGCAGTGGCTTCTCTTGTGGAGCAGGGGCTCTAGGCGCGCGGGCTTCAGTAGTTGTGGCATGCAGGAATAGTAGTTGTGGCGCACGGGGTTAGTTGCTCCACAGCGTGCGGGATCTTCCCGGCCTGGGGCTTGAACCCGTCTCCCCTGCATTGGCAGGCGGATTCTTAACCACTGCGCCACGAGGGAAGTACTTCACACTAATATTTTTGCTGTGCTTTGGGCCATTCAGATTGATAGAAACAAAGATATTTACCAATAGATGCAGGACCCAGCAAGGGAAACAGCAGAAACCAACGTACCTTGGGGACCTCATTCTGAGCTCCAACCACCTAGAGAAATTGGGGCAAAGCTTTATGGTCTGGAAGACACTGAAGAGGGGAGTAGTGGTGAGGGAAACCCCTCTGGCCACTCTGGAAATAAAAGAGAAGTTTACACCCAGACTCATTCAGGAAATACTTTGTGTTTTTTTTGTTTGTTTGTTTTTTTGTTTTGCGGTACGCGGGCCTCTCACCGCTGCAGCCTCTCCCGTCGCGGAGCACTGGCTCCAGACGCGCAGGCTCAGCGGCCATGGCCCACGGGCCCACCGCTCCGCGGCATGTGGGATCTTCCCGGACCAGGACACGAACCCGCGTCCCCTGCATCGGCAGGTGGACTCTCAACCACTGCACCACCAGGGGAGCCCTGGTGTTTTGAAATAAGCTGTGCTCAGTGTTCTGAAACTCAGAGATATCTTCTGCCTTTTGGAGAGCAGGTCCTTGGCTGGGCTTAAAATCTGTATTTGCTGATCTTGGGTCATCCCTGGATGGTTCACATAGAAATGAGGTTCTGAGGTTGTAATCCATTCTTGGCAATGTTTCTCAGAGATTCAACTTCCAGGATTTAGTTCTTGAAGTCCTGTGTTTCTGGAGATCTGTTTCAAAACAACATCAGGACATTTATAAATAATATTTGATATGTTTTCTGGCCTTATTTCACTAGTTAGGTAACAATCAAATGTTGCATGATATGTTGATAGTGGTGGACGCTTAAAGATCATAAGATAGAAACAGAAGAGATTTATATCTAATTATATCACAAACATAATTAAAAAACAAAAAGAAAGCATACATTTCAGGCTCAGATTACTTCATAGGTAAATTTTGAGAAATTTAAGAAAGTAATAATTCTAATAATACACAAATTCTCACAGAGCATAGAGAAAGAAGAGACACTCCTATTTTAATTAATTATCCTTCCTGATAACGAAACTTTACAAATACATTAAGGAACACAATAATTTATATGTGCATAGATGCAAAAATCATAATCTAAATATCTGCAAATCAAACCCAGTCATTTATAAAGAAAATATATCATGTATTTATCTTCTACATGCGTTTTGGGTTAAATTTCAAAAAGCAATATAATTTACCACATTAATAGACTTGAAAGAACATGCTATCATATTAGCAGATACAGCAAATATGCTCAATAAAAGTCAGCACTCAATCCTGAGAAATACTCTTATTCAGCTAGGAATAGAAGGAAACTTTCATTGTAATAAAGTATTTACAAAATAACTACAACAAAAATTATTCTTAAAAGTTTTATCCTTGAGATTGAGAGATGGAAGCCCATTGTCAGCTCTATGCAACATATGACTGGTACCCAGCCAGTGAAATAAGATCAGAAAATGTATCAGGGAATCCCCTGGCAGTCCAGTGGTTAGGACTCCATTCTTCCACTGCAGGGGGCATGGGTTCTATCCCTGGTCAGGGAACTAAGATCCTGCATGTCGCATGGCACAGCAAAAAAAAAATTTTTTTTAATTAAAAAAAAAATAGAAAAAAGGAAATGTATCAACTATTATTTATAGATGGCCCGATTTTGTTTGAATAATAATCCAAAATATTCTACAAATATTAGACTAGATGAATTTAGCAAGGTGCTTTATACAGGTCGGTATTCCAAAATCAATTTTCTAATGAAAGATATACAAGACCTCTATACAGATAACTACAAGATATTAATAAATGTATGGAAAGAAAAGCTATGTTTACAAATTGATAGAAAGACTCAATATTGTAGGAAATGGCAGTTCTCTCCAGATTGATTATATAGTCAATGCATTTTCAAGGAAAATCCAGAAGATGTGTGTGTGTGTGTGTGTGTGTGTGTGTGTGTGTGTGTGTGAAAATTGACAAAGCAATTCTAAAATGACATGGATAGCAAAAGGCCAAAAAATAGACAGGGCATTTCTGAAGAATAAATTTGGAGGATTTACACAATCAGATAGTAAAATTTTATTGAGATTATCATAGTTAAGATGGTGTCATAGTGGCACAAAGATAGACAAATAGAGCAACAGTACAGAGTAGTGTCCCAATACAGAGTGACATGTACTCAGTCACTTGATTTATGAAAAACATGACACTGGTTCAATATAATTAAATAAAGGCAATGATCTGTATGAAGTATGTTCTTTCAATTACTGTAAGAAAATAAAGTATTAGAAGAAGTGTAGAAAAGTAAACAAAATAGAAGCAATAGGGCAGAATCCATAAAAATTACTTCTCTGTGCTGAAAACTTCATCAGGTGCAGACATCTGTCTGGCCACACCAGCTACACCACTGCATCAGTCCAATGATACAACCTTAGGAAAATTTCCCTCATCACATTTCCAGTTTTTTCTTTCTTTTTCTCGAAAGTTACTCTTCCATGTGAAAAACATTTGTTTCTGCTTCACTGTGTTTATCAAAGTTACAACTTTATGTTTATCTGTGTGTTTTTAATCCCTGTGCTTTCCCACTGGACTGTGGAAGTGTGGAGTACCGTGTCCTTTTCCACTGTACTTTCATCAACTACAGATGAAATCGAATTTCCATTACTCAATGTTTATATCTATTTGCAAATCACATTATCTGGGCAACTATAGGCACAACACTTGGAAGGATCAAGTTAATAAAAACAAGATTAAGAGAAAAGGGAATCCTTGTGCACTGTTGATGGGAATGTAAATTTGTGTACCCACTATGGAAATCAGTATGAAGACTCCTTTAAAAATTAAAAATAGAACTACCTTATGATCCAGCAATCCCACTTATAGGTATTTACCTGAAGGAGAAAAAACACTAACTCATTGCATTGCTGAATTATTTACAACAGCCAAGATATGGAAGCAGCCTAAGTGTCCATTAGTGAATGAATGGATAAAGAAGATGTGATAGATAGATAGATGATAGATAGATAGATGAATATCAGTCAACTGTAGAAAAGAATGAAATCTTACCATTTGTGACAACATGGATGGGACCTGAGGATATTATATGCTAAGTGAAATAAGACAGATAATGGCAAATACTGTATAATCTCATATGTGGAATCTAAAAAAAGGAAAAAAAAACCAAAACAAACCCAAGCTCATATATACAGAAAACAGTTATAAGTTGCCAGAGATGGGGGCTGGGCACAATGGGTGTATGGGTCTAAAAAGATAAGAATAAAAACAATAAAATAAAATTCTGACTAGAGAACTTGATTAATAGCCAGGTCCACATCATTTTCTCTGAGAACAGGAGTCACTTAATTTAGAGCCTCCCTTTGCTACCCAAAACCCCGTGATCAGGGAAATATTATGATTTTGTATTGTCATGTATTGTCATGTATAACCGCAGCAACTGCCAGATCTATAGGATCCTGGCTTTCTACTTAAACAAGTGTTATTAATTTGCATACCATGTCTTCTTACCTGTTTTATATTTAATTTAATTAATTAATTTATTGGATGCATTGGGTCTTCGTTGCTGCACGTGGGCTTTCTCTAGTTGTGGTGTGCGGGAGCTACTGTTCATTGCGGTGCGCGGGCTTCTCATTGCGGGGCTTCCCATTGCGGTGGCTTCCCTTGTTGCAGAGCGTGGGGTCTGGGCGCTCAGGCTTCAGTAGTTGTGGCACCAGGCTCAGTAGTTGCGGCACACAAGCTCAGTAGTTGTGGTGCATGGGCTTAGCTGCTCCGTGGCATGTGGGATCTAACCGGAGCAGGGATCAAACCCGTGTCCCCTGCATTGGCAGGCGGATTCTTAACCACTGCACCACCAGGGAAGTCCCTATATTTAATTTTTTGATGTCTCTTCCTAAAGATTCCCAAGTCTTTGCCTTTGGGCAAAAAAATAAATGCTATTTCATATTTTTTATTTCATTAGTTATACCCAAATTTTCTCCTTTCAATCTTAAGTGGTGTTTTCCAAATTATAAAATTAAAAATTTTAATTGTAAAATTATAAATTTCATTGTGAAAATTTTAACAAATCTATAGGTGTATAATTTTTTTTTTTTTTTTGCGGTACACGGCCTCTCACCGCTGCGGCCTCTCCCGTTGCAGAGCACAGGCTCCGGACGTGCAGGCCAGCAGCCATGGCCCACGGGTCCGGCCACTCCGCGGCATGTGGGATCCTCCCGGACCGGGGCACGAACCCGTGTCCCCTGCATCGGCAGGCGGACTCCCAACCACTGCGCCACCAGGGAAGCCCTAGGTGTATAAATTTAAGGTGAATCTTCACTCTGACACCCGCTACACTTCTCCTTTCCACCGTCTCACCTCAGATAGGTAACCCTGCTTCACCTAGTGAAGTATCCTTCTGGCGAATTTATATTCAGTCACAAAGATTTCTCTTAAATCACACCTGCTGCTTTATGGCTGAGTGAATTTATCTTTTTCATGTCTTACACAACATACAAATCAATGTCTAAGGGATATGAATGGACATCAGTAATAAGATATGTTCTTCTCCTACTCACCCACCCCACCCCCAGCTAGATCATTTTATCACTAGTGTTGTAGTTTGTTTACCGAGGCATGTCCTCACACTTAAATACAAATTGTTCTCTTTATTTCAGTTACCGAAATATGATTGATATATATTTTACAAAGCATTCAATTTACTGAATCCTAAAGTGCACAATCATTTTGGAAACAAGATTAGAAAAATATATCATATAAAACTGTATGTATTCATCATGCTAAATGATTTTCAAAACAAGTTAAATTTGTGGTTGTTTTGTAACCTTTCATATGTTCTGTCAGATGCAGCTACAAAACGGAACGTGCGAGAGGCCCAGGAAAACAAATTTTATTATACTCACAAGCCCTAGAGACACAGGCACTCATGGCAAGAGGAGGCCACATGGGGAGAGCTCACCAAGGGAGTGGGCTCAATCAAGTAGGTAGGGAGG
>NW_006785389.1:1436358-1438798 GCF_000442215.2 Lipotes vexillifer | reverse complement strand
GAGAAGGAGGGGGATAAATCTGTGGGCTAGTGCCTTTATTGAGTTTCAGAGGGGACAAAGGGTGAAGGAGGATTTCACTGGAAGGTTTGAATGTTCCTTCGTCATAGTCAGGGGAGGGCAAAAAGGGGAATTTGTGGCAGGGGCCAGCCTCCACACTGGTGCACCTGGTCACTCTAGTAGGATGTTTATGCCCAGCCTGTGAGGATGTTGAGACACCAGGAAAACCTGAATTTTTACAGTTTACAATGTAGCAAGCCCATTTTTAAAAATATCTAAAATTTAAATCATTTGACTATTGGTTGTTTTGTTTTGTTTCGTTTTGTTTTGGCTGCATTGGGTCTTCGTTGCTTCATGCGGGTTTTCTCCAGTTGCGGCGAGCGGGGGCCACTTTTTGCTGCGGTGCGTGGGCCTCTCATTGCTGTGGCCTCTCTTATTGCAGAGCTCGGGCTCTAGGCACGCGGGCCTGAGCAGTTGTGGCTCTCAGGCTCTAGAGCACAGGCTCAGTAATTGTGGCTCACAGGCTTAGTCGCTCCGCGACATGTGGGATCTTCCCGGGCCAGGGCTCGAATCCGTGCCCCCTGCATTGGCAGGCAGACTCCTAACCACTGTGCCACCAGGGAAGCCCTGACTATTGTTTTTGATACAAAAGACAGATGATATAATTTTACAAAAAACAGATTATATAATTTTTTTTTTTTTTTTTTTTTTTTTTTTTTTTTTTTTTGGCCACACTGCCTGGTATGCAGGATCTTAGTTCCCTGACCAGGGATCGAACCTGTGTCCCCTGCAGTGGAAGTGTGGTGTCCTAACCACTGGACCGCCAGGAAATTCCCAACATAATTCTTTATTAGAGGAAACTGACCCTAATATCAGTTTCCAATGTATATATGAAACATTCAATGTTCTTTTCAATGTAACTTGGCTTTTTCTGGTGTTTATGAGAAAATCATATTTTATAATGTGTGATTTTTGTTCTAAGAATTACTTATTCATATACATTTCCCCCCAAAAAAGCACTGAGATTATAATCACCTCTTATTGTTCTGTATATTTACATGTTTTCATTGAGTTTTACTTTTTTATTTGTTTTAGGAATCTTTCAGCAATAGGTATGATAAAAGTGAAAAAAGTTCTAATTTTTATAAATACAAATGTGCTAAAGATGTTTTAAGTCCACAGGTTTGGTACATGCTTACTAATACTTTGTCCAGGCAAAATTATGAAGATATATCGCAGCATTTTTACCTAAGAGATTGGCTGTTCCTTATGTTTAGATCTAGTGTCTATTTATTTTCTCTAAGATTAAAGTTGGAAACATAGCTCTAATGTCTTAATTAAATCTCCAAATATTTTAACAGCATATATTAAATAAGTCATTTCTCCAAACTAATTCATCAACATTTATCATGTATAAACTTCTCTAGACTTATCATATAAATACCTGCAAACACAGATAATTTGCAAGCTCCTTGTTCTATTCTATTTTTTGGCTCTGCCAGTAGCATCCTTTAGTTATTATTATACTTTATACATAGTAAAGCAAGTTCATTTTGTTAAACTGATTTTTTTAACAAAATTTGTGTTATTTATTTATTTATTTATTTTTAATTAATTTATTTATTTTTATTCATTTATTTTGGCTGTGTTGGGTCTTCCTTGCTGCTCGCGGGCTTTCTCTAATTGCGGCAAGCGGGGGTTACTCTTCATTGCAGTGCGCGAGCTTCTCACTGCAGTGGCTTCTCTTGCTGCAGAGCACGGGCTCTAGGCACGTGGGCTTCAGTAGCTGCAGCATGTGGGCTCAGTAGTTGTGGCACACGGTCCCTAGAGCACAGGCTCAGGGGTTGTGGCGCACGGGCTTAGTTGCTGCACGGCATGTGGGATCTTCCCGGACCAGGGCTCGAACCCATGTCTCCTGCATTGGCAGGCGGATTCTTAACCACTGCGTCACCAGGGGAGCCCCAGCATTAACTTTTGTAGTTATTTTTATATAATTTATAGACATTTCATTTATATGAGTCAACTTTTTGGAGTTACTGCTGTACCAAAATTGTGCAGGAGCAGCTTCTTCAGGTGGAATCCTGTGACATTGGTGCTCAATTTCCTTGCTTCTCTTATATGACAAGTAGTTTCAGGATTATCTTGGAAAGCTGGTGTCCTAAATGTAATTAAGTTATTTTTTCCTCTCCTCAAGACACTCTGTTTACTTATACTGGGTCATATATTGAGTCCATAAACTGGGTGCTAGAATTAGACATTGTTGTATGGTTGTCCAAGTTTTCCAGGATTTTTTTTCAATGGAAACGGAAACGAAATACGTATCAGTTTAAAATCTAATACTATACTAGTTAGTGTTATTTTTATCATCTGTAGATTTTAAGTTTTATTAAAATTCTTTGGTTTTATATTTGCCTTTATTTTGTCTCACATAAAAACTCTTTCC
>NW_006785389.1:1407920-1436346 GCF_000442215.2 Lipotes vexillifer | reverse complement strand
TCTTTCCCATTTATTTTAACATGTTTTATTCCAAAATACTCTACCAATGCATTATAGTAAAATATACAAACAATACGTAAGGTTTCTTTGTAGGTAGTTTTCATAAATTTATTTATTTATTTATGGTTGTGTTGGGTCTTTGTTGCGGTGTACAGGCTTCTCATTGCAGTGGCTTCTCTCGTTGCGGAGCACAGTCTCTAGGCACATGGGCTTCAGTAGTTGCAGCACACAGGCTCAATAGTTGTGGCTCACAGGCTTAGTTGCTCCACGGCATGTGGGATCTTCCCGGACCAGTGATCGACCCCTTGTCCCATGTATTGGCAGGCGGATTCTCAACCACTGTGCCACCAGGGGAGCCCTGTAGGTAGTTTTGCCTCATATTTTCCCCTTAGGGATATATAGTCAAAATTCTGTATTTTCAATTCACGTGAAGTATTTCATTTACATATAGAGACCAACAACTGGATATTCAATCACTGTTTTTAACCTGTGTATTTAGTGGTTTTAAAACATTTACTTTGCTTTAATATAATTTAATAATTATGTGAAACATGTACACTTGTACAAATAAAACACTCTAACAAGTTTTTTCCTTAAAAGTCTAGCTTTAAATTCTGCCCCATCCTATACAAATATGTGTTCTGTGCCTGTATTTTCATTCCTTCATATAATTGAGAAAACTCCAGCAAACTCTGCACACAGTTTTGTAGCTGGCTTTTCAATGCAGAATGCATCCAGGTCATAACTGTAGATCAGAGTGTAGAGATTCTCTTCACTCCATCTACAGATGTAGAAAACTCTGTTTCACAGATGGGCCATAATGCATTCACTCAGGTCCCTTAAATAGGCATTATATGTTTCCAAGTAGAACCAGAATCTTCAGGAGTAACCCCTGCACCCATAAACACATACTTAAGGCTCATTTAAATTGAGAAAGTCTGTGTTACACTTAGCACTGGAAGTTACTGGGCATGGTGGTGATGGTAACATATTTCTTTTTGTTGGTTGAATTGCCCATTCCTCTGGCTCCAACTAAAATCAATGTCCCATAGATACTGATGTGATGGCTTCTTCAAAGTGGGAAATGGGAATTATCTTAGTCACTCAGATGGGAGTCGGAATCCTCGGGAACTCATTCCTCCTTTGTCTTTATAACTTCACTTTGCTCACTGGACACAAGGTCAGACCCACAGACTTGATTCTCAATCAACCAGTCCTAGCCAACTCCTTGGTGCTTTTCTCTAGAGGGATCCCTCATACAATGAGAGCTTTTGGATCAAAATATTTCCTGAGTGAAGCTGGAAGTAAATTTCTCTTCTATTTTCAAAGCGTGGTCAGAGGGATTTGTCTTAGCACTACTTTCATCCTCAGTGGCTTCCAAAGCATTAGGCTTTGCCCCAATTTCTCTAAGTGGATGGAGCTCAGAATGAGATCACCAAAGTGCATTGCCTTCTGTTGCTTCCTTTGCTGGATCTTGCATTTTTTGGTAAATATCCTTATTCCTTGTCAAATGACTAATCCAAGACACAGTGAAAACTTCAGTATTAATATAAAAGTAAATTATGTATACTGTTCCTCACTGAATCCAGACAGGATTATAAGTTTTGTAGTTACAGCCATATTCTTCACAATAGACTTCATATGTTCGGGCCTCATGGTCTGGACTAGTGGCTCCATGGTTGTTTCCCTGCACAGGCACAGGTATCAAGTCCAACACATTCATAGCAACAGCCATTCTTCCAGATCTGCTGCTGAGGCCAGAGCCACATGTACCATCTTGATCCTTGTGAGCTCCTTTTTCTCCTTTTACTCACTGTCTTCTCTTTTGTCTATTTGGATGAGTTTATTTGTTATTCCAGGCCAGTGGCTGGTGGATACCTCTATATTTTTGTCTTTATGTCTCCCAACATTCAGCCCCTTTCTGCTGATTTGCAGTGATACTCGTGTCACTCATAAGGCGGTTTTTTTTTTTTTTTTTTTTTTTTTATCTTCTAGGCAAGGAAAACACTTTTTGCGAATTTGGTTGTGACCACTTGATTCTATTCTCTAGAGAAATCCAATTTTTTTCCTCATCTATTAATATTTGGTTGACTAATAATTTTCATATTCTTGATAGGAAAGTATATTCTATATAGATGGGAACAATTAGGTCCTAAAATTCATATTCCTATAAGAGATCTAATATTGTGGGTGAATATTTATACAATAAACTAGCTGTTTTAGCTACATCAAAAAAAATTTCATGAAATTCTGAAATAGTCCAACAGAAAAATTTTTAATTTGGGAATTTGGACAAAAATCTGTCACTTTGCAGTTTTTGGTTTTTTTTACTTTGCAGTTTTTTGGTGTGTGTATATATACTAGTAAATTATAACAAGAAATTTGCGGGCTTCCTTGGTGGCGCAGTGGTTAAGTATCCGCCTGCCAATGCAGGGGACACGGGTTCGAGCCCTGGTCTGGGAAGATCCTACATGCCGCGGAGCAACTAAGCCCATGCGCCAGAACTACTGAGCCTGCGCTCTAGAGCCCACGAGCCACAACTACTGAGCCCATGTGCCACAACTACTGAAGCCCGTGTACCTAGAGCCCATGCTCCGCAACAAGAGAAGCTACCGCAATGAGAAGCCCGTGCACAGCAACCGAGAGTAGCCCCCGTTCACCGCAACTAGAGAAAGCCCGCGCCCAGCAACGAATACCCAACACAGCCAAAAATAAATAAAATAAATAAATTTATTTTAAAAATTTTGCCATTTCAATAATTTTCAAGTATACAATTCAGTGGCATTAAATATGGGCCCGAAAGTGCCTTCGGTTTTTTAAGTAAAAATAAAAGACACATTTTTCGTTTTCACCAAGAACTTTATTGAACAACGTATTCACCCTTTTGTTCCACTACCTTCTGCCATTTTTCAGGCAACTTCATAATTCCATCTTCCCAAAATTTTAAATCTTTTTGAGCAAAGACCTGTTCCAGGCGCCTTTTACAGTCTTCCAAGGAACTGACATTTTTTCCATTAAGAGAATTTTGTAAAGACCGAAATAAATGGAAATCCGAAGGTGCAATGTCTGTTGAATACAGCGGACGAATCAGAACTTCCCAGCCAAGCTGTAACAGTTTTTTCCTGGTCATCAAAGAAACATGCAGTCTTGTGGTACCCTGATGGAAGATTATGCGTTTTCTGTTGGCTAATTCTGGGCCCTTTTCATCGAGCGCTGCTTTCAGTTGATCTAATTGGGAGCAGTACTTGTTGGAATTAATCGTTTGGTTTTCCGGAAGGAGCTCATAATAGAGAACTCCCTTCCAATCCCTCCATATACACAACATGACCTTCTTTGGATGAAGACCAGGCTTTGGTGTGGCTGGTGGTGGTTCATTTCACTTGCCCCATGATCTCTTCCATTCCACATTATTGTACAGTATCACTTTTCATTGCCCGTCACAATTAGTTTTAAAAATGGAACATTTTCATTATGCTTCAGTAGAGAATCTCATGTGGAAATATGGTCAAGAAGGTTTTTTTGCTTAACTTATGTGGAACCCAAACATCAAAGCGATGAACATAACCAAGCTGGTGCAAATGATTTTCAACGCTTGATTTGGATATTTTGAGTATGTTGGCTATATCCTGTGTGGTATAACGTTGATTGTTCTCATTAATGTCTTAATTGATCGCTATCAACTTCAACTTGTCTACCTGACGGTGGAGCATTGTCCAGCAAGAAATCTCCAGCATGAAATTTTGCAAACCACTTTTTTTTTTTCTTAAAGAAGATGTTGGGGGTAGGAATTAATTAATTAATTAATTTACTTTTTTTTTTTTTGGCTGTGTTGCGTCTTCGTTTCTGCGCGAGGGCTTTCTCTAGTTGTGGCAAGCGGGGGCCACTCTTCATCGCGGTGCGCGGGCCCCTCACTATCGCGGCCTCTCCTGTTGCAGAGCACAGGCTCCAGACGCGCAGGCTCAGTAGTTGTGGCTCACGGGCCCAGTTGCTCCGCGGCATGTGGGATCCTCCCAGACCAGGGCTTGAACCCGTGTCCCCTGCACTAGCAGGCAGACTCTCAACTACTGCGCCACCAGGGAAGCCCCTGCAAACCACTTTTGACATGTTCAATCAGTCACAGCACCTTCTCCATACACTGCACAAATCTTTTTCTACATTTCAGTTGTGTTTTTACCTTTCTTGAAATAATAAAGTATAATATACCAAAAAGGTTGCTTTTTTTCTTCCATGTTCAATATTCAAATGGCTACACAAAAATTCACCAATTTTGATAAGTCTTTTTTAAAATGCATACTGATATGACAGCTGTCACATACAATCTAACAACATTGTTTCGAATGAAGTTAAAGACAACTAAGTGCTACTATAGCCATCTTACAGAAAAAAACAAACGAACTTTTTAGCCCACCCATTATTTTCAATATTTTGCTTCTACCACCACCAGCTTAAAAAAAAAAAATCAAACCAAATGGAAAATGTGTATCCATTGAGAAATAATCCCCCATTCCCCTCTCTGTCCAGCCCCTGGAAACCTCTACTTTCAGTCTGTACAAGCTTGTCTATTCTAGATATTGCTTACAAGTGGAATCGTACAATATTTTTCCTTTCATGTCCGGCTTTGTTTGGCATGTTTTAAAGGTTCATCGTATTGTGGCATGTATCAGAACTTTATTCCTTTTCATGACTGAATAATATTCCAATGTATGAATGTACCACATTTAAAAATCTATTCATGTGTTAATGGACACTTCAGTTGTTACCACCTTTTGGCTATTGTGAATAATGTTGCTATGAAAATTGTTTACACGAATGTGTTTGAGTCCCTGCTTTCAATTCTTTCAGGTTTCCCAAGGAGTGGAATTGCTGAGTCCAGTGGCATTTCTGTATTAAGTTTTTGAGGAGCTGCTAAACCGATTTTCATATTATTAAACTGTTTTTCACATTGCAGCATTTTACATTCCCATCAGCAATGTGCGAGTGTTCCAATTTCTCCACAGCCTCATCCATACTTGTTATTTCCCCTTTTCCCCCCATAGTCATCCTGGTAGATGTAAACTCGTATCTCACGGTTTTGCTTAGAATTTCCCAGGTGTATTAATGATGTTGACATTTTACTGAAAAACAGGAGTATTTTACTCCTGTTTTTATTGATCCTTTATTTTACAGTAATTTACTCCTGTGATCCTTTTCCTCCATTTTCCCCTCTCTTCTGACCTCCCATCGGTGAACAAACATGGACTGATACCTACTTTCTTAATGGGAAAACTCCCTTTCGCCCACCACCTCCTTAAAGCTTTATCTGTTCCATTTTCTGAGGCTCCCTGGCTCCTCTTCCCCCCTGCCCATCCCAGTCGGGCTTACCGCCCACATGTTAAATTCCTTTCCTCATAGTGTCTCTTCTATTCCCCAAATAAGTCAGGGAAAGCCATCTTTCTTTCTGTGAGTAAATTGCGCATAGCAAAACTGATTGCAATAGGATGTAGACATATCTTATTAGGAACAGAAGTAGTATATAATATGACTTGAGCCTGTCATTTTGGGATTTTCCTCCCCTCTTATTCAGCTCAAAAAATAATTTCCTTAACTCCAGTAAGTCTCTTTCTAGAAGGGGCTCCTACTCAAATCATATTTCTTCCAGCCTTTAAATTATTTGGAAGTTTCATGCTGTACTATGTGGATTTCCATGTAGTCAAATCTCAGGGCAGAGGAGGATTGAATTCCTGTGTGGACCTGACCGAAAATGGTATGTGAGCAATGAAGATGCCTCAGAAACCTGCATGGGGTCACCAGGGTGTCTGGAAGAAAGCTAAACTGTGCCTGTTCAGCGTGAAACTTCACAGGGATGCACAGAGAACTGCGGCTAGGGCTGAGAACTGGCCGGAGATTGCACAGGCTGCACAGCGCCGGTGATATTAGAATCTTGACCGACCAGAGTGGGGATACCTCCCTGAACAGCTTAGGTGGTCAGCGGAGACCCCAGAAAGGCTTCACCTAGGAGTAACAGGGTGCCCTAATATATATGCTCCTACCCTGGTCAGGCAGCATTGCAGCAGCTGGTGGAGGGGCAAGGAGGAAATGAGAGCAGCAACGATCCCCTAGCTGCCTGCATTTAGGCTTTGACGGTGGGCTACTTCTCCATAGGGGTTTCCTAGTCTAGGAATTCTCTTCAAGTACTTTACAACCCTCTCTTTTAATAACGGGATGAGTTATGCTTCAGCAGAATCGCGCATTGAATTGTGTTGCTTTTCCAGACACACCGACTCTGGGAAGACGTGCAGGTGGGGGCGGTGGGGGAACCTCTGCCAGCCTACCCCATCTGCAGCAGGGCCTCCCTCAGAAGGACCCTCGCCCAAGCGCAGGCTGGTCTAGGGTCCTCCCTGTGCTCCACGCTGGGGGGGTGGTTCTGCGACAATCTCTCCCTGCTCCCGTGTTCCAAGGGAACCCCGTTAGTTCTTTTCCTCCAGGAACAGATGCACTTCAAGGCAGCGAAGCCATGTGTGATCTGAGGTTGCATCTTGGAGAGGACAATGAGGCCTAGGCACAGTGGGTGTGGCAGGAGGGACAGGCTGCAACTCCGGACCCTACAGTGCCCGCTGGCTGCGGGCTCACAGTGACTCAGGCAGAGGAGGGGGGCGCGGGAGCCGGAGGAGACATCCAGGGAGAGTGGGCACCTCCGTGGACGTCTTTAATGGCACTCCCCTTGGGGTTGAGTCTCCATTCCTGGCCGCAGAGTCTGCGGTCCCCCCTTTTCACCTAAGGGCCGAATCCCAACTTTCACACGCAGCCGCCAGGGGGCGCCGGCCGGTCCAGGAGAGATGCGGGCTGCGAGTTGCCCTGGAGCCTTTCCCCGAGGGAGAACAGGGAGCTGTGGGGACGCTCAAAGGGCCTCCAGACCCTGCGGAGGCTCCCGGGTTCACCAGAGTCCTCCTGGGAAGGGTCAACCTGGAGCCCCCTGACGGTCTCCCCAGGCCCCTCTGGGCTTCAGGAGCGAGGTCTCTACTGCTGGTCCCAGGACGAAGGTCCTCACCCCTCCCCCTACAGAGGTCAAGCGCACACCCTGGTCGCCAGCGACAAGTCCGCGCTGCTCTCCGGAAGCCGAGTCCCCGCCTGACGTCCTCGAGACAGAGTCTCAACTTTTCGCCTACAAAGTCAACTCCCGACCTTTCCAGGCGACACCCCAGGAGGCGCAGCCAAACCTGCCAACCCTGATCTCGTCAGATCACGAGCCCGTTTTGCGGTCAGGGGTCGGAGAGGGGTGGGAGCGGCTCTCACACCAGGGAGGGAACTCAGGACTTTTCGCAAAGGGTGCTGACTGTGTCTTCCCCCAACCCCCGCGCCGGAGGAGACCTCCCATGTAGCCCGCGACCACCCGGGTCAGCGTAGGGGTTCCCATGTGGGGTCGAAGCGTCGCCGACCCCTCATCCGGACACTTTCCGGGCAACCTCCGTACAGGCCCACAGGGTAGACCGCCGCCCGGGCCATAGAGCCCTAACACGGCCTCCGAGACTCCGCGATCTCGGTGTGGGCGTCCTCCTCTGTGGCTGGTGGGGCCATGGGAACTACGCTACCCACAATGCCGGAGGACGGGGGCCAAGACTAGCAGCCAATGAACGCCCGAAAGCAGGGCGTTTTCTCGTTCGGACCAGAGGATGTGGGTGGGACTTCCGGCGCCGCTGTTGTGGCAGTCACTATGGCTGCTCCAGTGTCCAACCGCGATACGAGTACTTTAGGAGAGCGGTGTCAGGATCAGGGTGACCAGATCGAGGAGGCTTTAGGGGAGAGGTTGTCCCCACTGCGCAGCGGCGAGTCTGCAGAGCCGCGGCGGTAGATGATTGTACACGAGTTCCGTCTCTGTCGCCCACCACCTAAGACCCCTCTCCTCCCAGACTCCGATGGCGGCGGCCGCGCCGAGGGACCCGCCTCAGGTAAACGCTCGTCCTACGGGCCCTGACCACCCTCACCCCACCAGACACTAAAGACCCAAGTGCGGGGCGTCTGCTCATGTCTATGTAGTATAGATCCCAGTGTCCAGCAGAGTGAGGATCTCATGGGTGGAGTCCCCATATCTAAAAAACAGTGTGATGAGATGTTGGGAGAGTGTTACAGGCAGAGGGACCGGTTTATGTAAAGTTGTGCAGGGGCAATTGAGCCAGAATCATTCCCACTTGGAATGGCAAGTTGAGGAGTTTTAATCTCAGGACGGTATGGAGGGTTGTGAATAGAAGAGGCACATGGTGTGAGTTAGGCTTTTCAAATTTTCCAGAAGTTGCTCAGAGTAAGAACAGACTGGAAAGGGGATGAAAACACTGAGGCACAGGGCGGTTGAGTTTTTATCCAAGATCATACAGTTGTAAGAGCACTAAGAACAGAGGCTCAGAGATAATGCAGTCATCCCAGGTCACCTTGCTCCAGGGCTGGACAGGGGTACAGGGAGACCTGAGCCTACTGAGCCTGCCATGATTACATCCCTCTAATGACCTCCCTCTTCCTACAGACTCCCATGACTACAGAAGTGCTTATGGACTGTACAAAGGTGAGTGGAGGATATTCCAGGCCTTCAATGGTCCTGACCCACCCTTTGTCTCTGGGATTGTGTCCTGGGATTTTTCCAGTCCATGGACCTGGAGACCCTGAAGAAACCCCAAGCCCACATTTGGTTGTCTCTGGGAGGCACAATTTGGGACTCCAGGGGAATTACCTGACAAGAGGGTATATGCCCTAATGCCAGGCTCAGAGTTTAGATGGCGTCTCCCTACCCACGTGCTTGTTGTTGGTGTGGGCAGACACAGTGATCTTGATACCATGAGAAGAGAACAGGTATCTGAGGCCCCAGGGCCTGATATTTCCTCTAAGGTGGGGACACTGGAAGGAGGATGAGCAGGGGATGGATGTCTGGGTGAAGGAACTTGGGTCCTAGGAGAGAAGTTGATCATGGAATGATCTGTCCTTATCCTGGCAGGGCTGTGTGACCTTTGAGGACGTGGCCATTTACTTCTCGCAGGAGGAGTGGGGGCTCCTTGATGAGGCTCAGAGATGCCTGTACCACAAGGTGATGCTGGAGAACTTTTTACTTACAGCCTCAATGGGTAAGGCCCTCACCCAAGGGTCCTGGTCTCTATCTTACCTTCTGTCCCCCAGAGGCAGCTCTGCCCTTTCCACAGACAGACCATGGGCTCTACTTCCCCACTTTCTTGGCATATGTGTTGTGGGTACCAGTGCTGAGCTGTGTGCACTGCCTGCCCCAAGTAGTTCTGAATTCTGTTGCACCAAGCTTGCAGGGAAGGATCTCGGATTTCGGAGTCTTGCAGTCAGCCTAAAACAAAGCATCTCACCTTGTTTGCCCTCACCCTGGCAGAATGAATGTGTCCAGATCCATGACACCTGGTGTCCCAAGTTCTGATTGAGTCAGTAATTTTAATAATATATATAATTAGTATTTAACAATATGTATATATGATATATAATTTTTACTGATGTTAGGTATGGGGTCCTGATGGATGGGACCACAATATTATAGTAATCCACCATGAGGCACCTTTAATTTTTCCATATTTAAGGACAGACATAATTGGGCTTTAGAATGGAAAAGCAGTGAGGATAATCACCCCTTCATTTATTAGATTTTCTATAATAAGTTTTAATCCTTGAAGGCCCTGTTTTAACATACATTGGGCTATATTAACTATTTTAACTGGGTGGCCTGTGAAGTACCATTTTATTAAGCCAATTTGTGTCAAAGACATGTTAATTTAAATTTATTATTCAGCATGTTAGAGCAGCTGTGCCCAATATGGGATAGTTTTGGGTGCTATGACATTGGAAAATTTAAGAAAGGCTACAGTTCAAGTGAGACATACCTATTTTTCTCTGTTTTGTATTTAGTTACATTCCTAAGAGTATACAGTTATGCTGTGTAAAAATAGTGTAATCCTGGGACTTACCTGACTGTCCTGTGGTTAAGACTCTGTCCTTCCACTGCAGGGGGTGTGGGTTTGATCCCTGGTCGGGGAATTAAGATCCTGCATGCTGTGTGGCCAAAAAAGTAGTGGAATCCTCACATATAATTTGAGCCCCACTAATAATTACGTTTACGAAGTTTGACCATTGGTCCCTTTTAGTAAATGTTAAAAGTTATTTATTTATTTATATTTAAACCATTATATTTAAACCATTGTACTAAGGAATGATTGACATTTAAAAAGGTGTACACATTTCCTGGATACAACTCAATAAGTTTGGGAATAAGTATACATCCTTGAAACCATCACCACCATCAAGACCATAAACATATCCACTGCCTCCCACCCCTTTATTATTATCATCATCATTATTAATTTGTGTGTGTGTGTGTGTGTGTGTGTGTGTGTGTGTGTGTGGTAAGAACACTTAGGTTGCTTCCATATCTTAACTATTGTAAATAATGCTGCAATGAACAGAGGGGTGCATATATCTTTTCAAATTAGTGTTTTTGTTTTGTTCAGAGAAGTACCCAGAAGTGGAATTGCTGGATTGTATGGTTGTTCTATTTTTAATTTTTTGAGGAGTCCCCATATTGTTTTCCATAGTGGCTGCAACAATTTACATTCCCACCAATAGTGCATAAGCGTTCCCTTTTCTCCACATCCTCACCAGCACTTGTTATTTGTTGTCTTGGTAACAGCCATTCTGAGAGGTGTGAGGTGATACCTCATGTGGTTTGATTTGCATTTCCTTGATGGTTAGTGATGTTGAACATCGTTTCATGTGTCTGTTGGCCATCTGTATGTCTCTTCTTTGGAAAAAAGTCCATTCACATCCTCTGCTCATTTTTTAATTGGGTTGTTTGTTTTCTTTGATATTGAGTTTACATGTAAGTTGTTTCTTTTTTTACATGTAAGTTTTTAATCCATTTTGAGTTGTTTTTGTGTATGGTGTAAGGTAATGGTCCAATTTCATTCTTTTGCATGTAGATATCCAGTTTTCCCAGCACCATTTATTGAACAGGCTACCCTTTTCTAGTTTGTATTCTTGGCCCCCTTCGCAAACATTAGTTGACCATATATGCAGAGGGTTATTTCTGTGCTCTCTATTCTGTTCCATTGGTCTATGTGTCTGTTTTTATGCCAGTACTATACTATTTTGATTACTGTAGCTTTGTAATATATATAATTTGAAATCAAGAAGTGTGATGGGGCTTCCCTGGTGGCGCAGTGGTTGAGAGTCCGCCTGCCGATGCAGGGGACATGGGTTTGTGCCCCAGTCCGGGAAGATCCCACATGCCACGGAGCAGCTGGGCCCGTGAGCCATGGCCGCTGAGCCTGTGCGTCCAGAGCCTGTATGCCACAACAGTGATAGACCCGCGTACCGCAAAAAATAAAGAAGTGTGATGCCTCTAGGTTTGTTCTTCTTGCTTAAGAATGCCTTGGCTATTCAGGGTCTTTTGTGGTTCCATATGAATTTTAGGATTGTTCTTTTTCTACTTCGGTGAAAAATGCCATTGGCATTTTGAAAAGGGTTGCATTGAGTCTGTAGATAGCTTTGGGTAGTATATTTAAGAATATTAATTTTTCCAATCCATGAACAGAGGACCTCTTGCCATTTAGTTCTGTCTTTAATATTTTTCATCAATGTTTTATAGTTTTCAGTGTAAAGATCCTTTCACCTCCATGTTTAAATCTCTTCCTAAGGGTGTTTTTTGTTTTGTTTTTTTATTATCGTAAAAGGAATTGGTTCTTAGTTGTTTTTTTTGTTTTTGGGGGTTTTTTTTGCGGTACACGGGCCTCTCACTGTTGTGGCCTCTCCTGTTGCGGAGCACAGGCTCCGGACATGCAGGCTCAGCGGCCATGGCTCACAGGCCCAGCCGCTCCGTGGCACGTGGTATCCTCCCAGACTGGGGCACAAACCTGCATCCCCTGCATCGGCAGGTGGACTCTCAACCACTGTGCTACCAGGGAAGCCCCAATTCTTAGTTTCTTTTTTGCATAGTTTGTTTTTAGGGTATAGAAATGCAACTGATTTTTGTATGTTGATTTTGTATCCTGCAACTTCACTGAATTTGTTTATTCTAACAGGTTTTTGGTGTAGTCTTCAGGGTTTTCTGTATGTAAGATTATGTCACCCACAAACAGAGATGATTTTATTTCTTCCTTTCTGGTTTGGACGCCTCTTATTTCTTTTTCTTGCCCAGTTACTCTGCTTAGGACTTCTAGTACTGTGTTGAATAGAGGTGGTGAGAGTGGTCATCTTTGTTATGTTCCTGATCTTTGCAAAAAAGCTTTCAGCTTTTCACCATTGAGTATGATCTTGGCTGTGGGCTTGTCATATATGGCCTTTATTATGTTGTATATAACAAAAGCTTTCTGTATCAAGTTTGTTGAGAGTTTTTATTATGAAAGGATGTTAAATTTTGAGATATGCTTTTTCTATATCTATTGAGATGACTATCTGATTTTTATCCTTCTTTCTATTAATGTGGTATATCACATTTATTGTGTTTGCTGAAATGTCTTTGCATCCCAAAGGTAAATCCAAGTTGAACATGTTGTATGATACTTTTTTAAAAAAAATTAATTTATTTATTTATTTATTTTTGGCTGTGTAGGGTCTTTGTTGCTGTGTGTGGGCTTTCTCTAGTTGCAGTGAGCAGGGGCTACTCTTCGTTGTGGTGCACGGGTTTCTCATTGTCGTGGCTTCTCTTATTGCGGAGCACAGGCTCTAGGTGCGCAGGCTTCAGTAGTTGTGGCACATGGGCTCAGTAGTTGTGGCTTGTGGTCTCTAGAGCTCAGGCTCCATAGTTGTGGCACACGGGCTTAGTTGCTTTGCGGCATGTGGGATCTTCCCAGGCCAGGGCTTGAACCCGTGTTCCTTGCATTGGCAGGCAGATTCTTAACCACTGCCCCACCAGGAAAGCCCTGTATGATACTTTTAATGTGCTGTTGAATTTGGTTTACTGTATTTTGTTGAGGATTTTTGCATCTATGTTCCTCAGGGATATTGGCCTTTGATTTTCTTGTGTTGTAGTGTTCTTATCTGACTTTGGTGTAAGGGTGATACTAGCTTTGTAAAATGAGTTTTGATGTGTCCCCTCCTCTTCAGTTTTTTGGTATTAAATGTTTCATAGAATTTACCAGTGAAACCATCAAACACTGGGATTTTCTTTTGGGGGAGGTTTATTATTACTGATCCAATATCCTTACTCATTATTGGTCTCTGATTTTCTGTTTCTTCAAAATTAAATCTTGGTAGGTTGTATATTTCTAGGAATGTATCCATTTCTTCTAGGTTATCCAATTTTTTGGTGTATAATTATTCATAATAGTGTCTTATGATCCTTGTATTTCTGTGGGATCAATTGTGATGTTTCCTCTTTCATTTATAATTTTATTTATTTGAGTCCTCTCTTTTTTTCCTTAGTCTATCTAAGAGGTTTGTCAATTTTATCTTTTTCAAAAAATCTTAGTTTTGATCTTTTCTATTGTTTTTCTAGTCTCTATTTTGTTTATTTCCACTTTTATCTTTACTGTTTCCCTCCTTCTGATAAGATTGTGCTTTGTTCTTTTTCTAGTCTTTGAAGTGTGAAGATAGTGTGTTTACGATCTTTCTTTTTTTCTTAGTGTAGATATGTATCTGCTATAAAACCTTCCCCTTTTAGAACTGCTTTTGCTGGGTGCCGTAAGTTTTGGTATTTTGTGTTTCCATTTTCATTTGTCTCAATATATTTTTTGATTTCCCTTTTGATTTCATCTTTGACTTACTGGTTGTTCAAAAGTGTGTTATTTAATTTCCACATATTTGTGAATCTTCCAATTCTCCTCCTGTCATTATTTTCTACGTTTATCTTATTTTGGTCAGAAAAGATATTCGATATGATTTCAGTTTTCTTAAATTGCTTAAGACTTGTTTTGTAGCCTACCATATGATCTATCCTGGAGAATTTTCCCTGCAGTCTTGAGTAGTGTGTATTCTGTATTCGATGAAATATTCTATATATGTCTGTTAGATACATTTTGTTTATAGTGTTCAAATCCACTGTTTCCCTGGCCATGAAGGTTTTTTGGGTTTTTTTTGTTTTTTTTGGGGGGGGGTACATGGGCCTCTCACTGTTGTGGCCTCTCCCATTGTGGAGCACAGGCTCTAGACGTGCAGGCTCAGCAGCCATAGCTCACGGGCCCAGCTGCTCCGTGGCATGGGGGACCTTCCCGGACTGGGGCACAAACCCATGTCCCCTGCATTGGCAGGCGGACTCTCAACCACTGCGCCACCAGGGAAGCCCATGAAGGTTTTTTAAGATGTCAAAACATCATATTATACAGAAAGCTTAAAAAAGAACATTAAATAAAGCAAACTGTCAACAAGTAAAAATAAACACAATTATAAAAAAAAAAAAAAAAAGAACATAATTAATACTCTCCCACCATAATCAGCATGATTCACAAATATTTCTCTTCTTTCAGTTTGTTTGCATGGAACAGAGAAGAAAGAGACACCTTCTGAGCAAAATGTTTCCCTAGAAGTTTTGTCACAGGTCAGGACTCCAAAGGTAGGTCCAATCAGCCAGAAGGCTCACCTCTGTGTGAAGTGTGTCCCGATCCTGAAAGACATTTTGCACTTGGCTTACCTACCTGGGCAGAAACCATACTTGACTGGGCCATGTGCAAACCTACGACAGCTTCAGAAGCATTTCAGTGCAAAGAAAAGTGACATGGATAGGGCATCAATTGTAAAGAGTTGCATATTCCATGTGTCAGGGCATCCCTTCACCTGTAGGAAGGTTGGAAAGGACTTCCCAGCTACTTTGGGTCTTCTCCAGCACCAGATCACTCCCACTGGTAAGAAACCCAACAAAATCACCAAGTGTGGGGAGGCCTTTCATGGTAGGAAAAGTCATTACAAGTTGCGTGAATGTGGGAAAGCTTCCAGCTACAAACAGAGTCTTGTTTACCACCCAAGAGTCTCTACTAGGAAAAGGGTTTATGAGTCTAGCAAATATGGGAAAGCCTTGCGCAGTAAGTACTCACTTGTTCAGCTCCAGAGAGTCCACACTGGAGAAAGGCCTTACGAGTGCAGTGAATGTGGAAAATCTTTTAGACAAAGAGCCACCCTCATTATACACCAGAGAGTTCACACTGGAGAAAGGCCTTATAAATGTGGTGAGTGTGGAAAATCCTTTAGTCAGTGCTCCAATCTTATTGAACACTGCAGAATTCACAGTGGAGAAAGGCCTTATGGGTGTAAGGAATGTGGAAAAGCCTTTGGGTGCAAATCCAATCTTGTTCGGCACCAGAGAACCCACACTGGAGAAAAGCCTTATGAGTGCAGCGAATGTGGGAAATTCTTTAGACAAAGCTTCACCCTTGTTCAACACCGGAGAATTCACACCACAGCAAGGCCTTTTGTGTGTGTCCAGTGTGGAAAATCCTTTAGCCAAAGAGCCACTCTCATTAGACACCAGAGAGTTCACACTAGTGAAAGACCTTATGAGTGTGGGGCATGTGAGAAAGCCTTTGGATCCAAATCCAAACTTGATCGGCACAACAGAAGTCACACTGGAGAAAGGCCTTATGAGTGTGCTGAATGTGGGAAGTCTTTCAGACAAAGCTACAGCCTCGTTGAACACCAGCGAATTCATAGTAGAACAAGGCCCTTTGAGTGTGGCCAGTGTGGGAAGTCCTTTAGCAGAAGAGCCATCTTCACTAAACACCAGAGAATTCACACTGGAGAAAGGCCTTATAAATGTGGCATGTGTGGGAAATCCTTTAGTAGAAGCACCAGCCTTATTCAGCACTGCAGTATTCACACTGGGGCAAGGCCTTATGAGTGTGGGCAGTGTGGGAAATCCTTCAGGCAAAAGTCTGTCCTTATTCAACACCAGGTAGTTCACACTGGAGAAAGGCCTTATGAATGTGGCGAATGTGGAAAATCCTTTAGCCAGCGCTCCAGCCTCAATCTCCACCGAAAATTTCACACCAGGGAGAGGCCCCATGAACACAGGAAGTATGGGAAAACCTTTACTCCAAACAGCTAACATTGTTTAGTACCAGGAAGTCCACACTTTGAGAAAGGCCTTAGACCTCAAGGAATTGCTGTCTCCTCATTCATTGTAATAGCACTAGACAGCTTCTGTGAGGGAGCCGTCTGCCTGAAATTGAACCTCATACTTGCAAACATCCAGAGGGGTGAAATTCCCAATGAGTTCCAGGGACCTGTGAAGCTTACAGGAGCTACATTCCATGTTCTAAACTCCCCAGGGCCCTTGTCAGAGTTACATCTCTGTCATTTTCTCTGGTAGAACCCACCTCACCTCTCCTGCCTTTCACAGTATTTCATTGGTCACCCTGATGTGCTAACACAAGGCAGATGTCTGTGCTCTCTCCTATTCCCTGGAGGAAATCTTGAGTAGTCTGTGCCCTTACATTTTCCTATTTCCAATTGATTAAGTATGAGTCTGACCCTTCATCAAAATTGTTGGTTTCGGGCTTCCCTGGTGGCGCAGTGGTTGGGAGTCTGCCTGCTGATGCAGGGGACACAGGTTTGTGCCCTGGTCTGGGAAGATCCCACGTGCTGCGGAGTGGCTGGGCCCGTGAGGCATGGCCGCTGAGCATGCATGTCTGGAGTCTGTGCTCCGCAATGGGAGAGGCCACAACAGTGAGAGGCCCGTGTACTGCAAAAAAAAAAAAAAAAAAAAAAAAAAAAAAAAAAAAAAAAAAAAAAAAAAAAAAAAAAAAATTGTTGGTTTCACATGACATTTGTGGTTGATTTTCCTGCCTCAAAGTCACCAACTGGTACTTGCCTTGCCCCCCACCACCATTGCTCTGGTTTGTCCAGCAATAAAGGTCTTATTGTTTAATCTACCTTTAATCTCGGGGGTTGTATTCACTGTGGGGGGTGGGTAGAAAACAGAATTGGTCTGTTTGTATGAAGGGATGGGATTTCAGCCTCTTGTGCCTCAGCAGGGACAGTATAATGACAGGAGAATAGTTTTCATTCCAGTTTTAGCCTAATTTGCATTGCTCCCCAAGACCTCCTAGAAACTAAAATAATGCTTTGTGGTCCTAATTTGGGACCTGGAAGTCTACATATTGTATGACCACAGGTTACCCTGAGGAGGGGTCACTTATTTTGGCCAGCTCCAGGGCCTTTGGGACTGCCATGACTTTGTCTCATATTCCCAGAGGGTGTCCTATAATGCCCAGCACTGTTGAGGGGAAGTTTTCACCAGGTTCTACAAAGGAACCAAGTGTCCTGATGTTCATAATTCTGTGGACTGGTATCCCTCCTCACACTACAAGAGCCGGGTTTCAACCATACTTGGTAGTGAAATCCTGGGTGGGATTAATAGTGGAAGAGCATGCAGCAAATTAAATGGAGTGTGCCTCTTCTAATGTGCATCCATAAATCTTCCAGTGACTATGGCTGTGAGGAATCACAGACCCTCCAAAGGCTGTGTACCTCCTATAGCTGAATTCATTGTCAGCAAATAATCTAAAGGTTTTGTGAATTCTCATTGTCTTTCTGGGCTGGTCAACTCAAGTCCGTTGCTGTAAAGGCAGGGAAATGAGAACAGAGAATGGAGATCCTGTTGTCCAGGGATGTGTCTTTTGTGGTCCAGCCAGTGGTCCTGTTGTCCCAGACTGCAGCAGCCTCCATTGCTTGCCCATATTTCCAGCACTGATTCAGGACTGCCCTTCCCGAGGAAAGGGAAAAAATAAAGTGGAGTCAATATTGAGTTGTTAAACCTTCTGGTTTCCAGAAAGAGGGGGAGGTCCAGAATTTTTTTATTTTGAACCAATTGTTTTAGAAACTTTATTGAGGCATAATTGACATGCAGTAACCTATACATATTTAAGGTGTATAGTTTGAAATTTTTTTGCCATATGTATAAACCCATAAAACCATCAGAATCACGATATTGAACATAACCATGATTTACCTCATGCCCCTTTACAATCTCTCATTGCCCTTCCCAAGCCTACAGGAGTCCAGTGATTTACTGCCTTCAATAATAAATTAGTTTGCATTGTCTAGAATTTTAGTTGAATTGAAGTATAAAAGTGTTTGCTCTTTTTTTTTGATATTTTTCGTACTGCCTAATTATTTTGAAATTCATCAATGTTGCTTGTATGAATAGTTCATTTTTTTACTGTTGAGTAGTATTCTTGTCTATGGATATGCTACTATGTGTTTATCCATCCATCTGCTAATGGGCAGTTGGGTTGTTTCCAGATTGGTGTTATTAGAAACTAAGCTGCAATGAATATAGGCATACAGTTCTTTATATGAATATGTGTTTTAATTCTCTTGTGCCACTACTTCAGAGTATGTGAATGTTTCAATATTTAACAAACGGCCAAATTGTGATCTAAACTGGTTGAACCCTTCTGTGTTCCCACCAACAGTATATGAGAGCTCCTATTCCTCCACATCCTGCCAATACTCAGTATTGTCAGTCTGTTTAATTTTAGCTGTTTTAAGAGGGGTGTAATAGCATCTCACTGTGATTTTAATTTCAGTTCCCTGATGTTCATGATGTCCAGCATTTTTTTCCTGTTTATTTGCCACTTGTATATCTTCTTTAACGACTGTTACTACCAGTTGCTTATTTTGAAATGGATGTTGGCTGATGTTTCCTTTTCCACTAATAAATAAAAGACATATGTCTAACAAAGACAGGTGTTGGAACTTCACTCATTCCTCAGCAGTGATGTGTCATCTTTACTAAAAGGAAGTATTATTTTTGAATACTATCAGAATATTTTCTCAATTGTTTGTTGCTATTCTGGGAGTGTAACACTCCCAGAGGCTATATACTTTCAAGCGTTGTCTACCTTCCTAACATATTCTCCACCACTTTCGTAAGTCTAGCCATTCAAATAAACAAGGCCCATTTTGTAGAGTTTTTGTCAGTTTCTCTGGTGTATCTATGCCCATCCTGGACAATTTCAAGTTGCCAAAAGGATGGCACTAAACATGGATTTGGGAAGAGTGTGCAGTAGCACAATATTATAATGTATTTCCACCATGCTGATGGAGTGGTCACAAATAACCTCAGGGATATATATGAGTAAAACATAGTAAAATAATTTAGAAATGACAACTTTTTTTAAAATTAATTAAGTAATTAGTTTTATTTATTTATTTTTGGCTGCATTGTGTCTTTGTTGCTGCACGCGGGCTTTCTCTAGTTGTGGTGAGTGGGGGGCTACTCTTTGTTGCAGTGTGCAGTCTTCTCATTGCAGTGGCTTCTTTTATTGCAGAGCACAGGCTCTAAGTGCTTGGGCTTCAGTAGTTTTGGCACGTGGGCTTCAGTAGTTGTGGCTCGCAGGCTCTAGAGCGCAGGCACAGTAGTTGTGGTGCATGGACTTAGTTGCTCTGCGGCGTGTGGGATCTTCCCAGACAAGGGCTCGAACCCGTGTCCCCTGAATTGTCAGGCAGATTCTTAACCACTTCACCACCAGGGAAGCCCCAACCCCATCATTATTGATCAACTCATGGCCATTCTTGTTTCACCTGTCCTCACGCATATAACTGGGTTGTGTTACTTATAATCCCAACATCTTGTCATTCAATGCCTAATCTCCTCAGAATGTACTTCCAAAACGTAAGGACTCTTTCATAATCCTAATAACTTTCAGACAAAATTTTGAGTTGTTAAAAATATTTTTTTGGGACTTTCTTGGTGGTGCAGTGGTTAAGAATTCACCTGCTAATTCAGGGGACACGGGTTCTATCCCTGGTCTGGGAAGATCCCACATGTGGCAGAGCAACTAAGCCCATGCACCACAACTACTGAGCCTGTGCTCTAGAGCCCACGAGCCACAACTACTGAGCCCGTGTGCCACAACTACTGAAGCCCACGTGCCTAGAGCCCATGCTCAGCAACAAGAGATGCCACCGTAATGAGAAGCCCGTGATCTCTGCAACTAGAGAAAGCCAGCGCACAGCAACAAAGACCCAATGCAGCCAAAAATAAATAAATAAATAAATAAATAAATAAATTTTAAAAAATATATTTTTTTTCAGTGTTCAGTTTCTTTTTCAATTTTCCCAAAAATATGTTCGTTCTTTAAGGCAGTCAGATCCAAAATGGATCTATATGACTTTTAGTAGATGTATCTGGGAAGCCTCAATTCACTTATAGATACCACTTCATTTTTTAAAATTCTTGGGCCATTCATTTGTTGAAGTTGCTCAGTCGTTTGCCCATCAGGATTTGCCATGTTCTGGATTTGGGGTGTGCGTGCGTGTGTGTGTGTGTGTGTGTGTGTGTGTGTGTGTGTGTAAGTGTTCTCTGCCCTGTGCTGTGCTGTGCACGGTCCTTCCAGCGCCCCAAGTCCGCGCTGGAAAATCACCAGCTGGGGGCTCCCAGTCAGTCAGCCTAGCGCCCTGGAGGAACGAACCTCTCTCACCTCCCCAGCTCGGACTTGCGCTCCCCCAAGAAGCTCACCCCACCCGGTTCCCCGGAGCTCACTATCTTGTCCACAAAACGTGCCCCCTCCACGCGTCTCCGGAGCCCCAGCTCAGAACGAGGCTAACGATCTGGTCAGACATCCTTCATGCAGCTTCCGAAAATTCTGCCGGAATATGACAGTAACACTAATATCCTCACATAGTCCGCGAAAAATAATAATAAATGCGCCGTTTCCATTTAAAAAGTTGAACAAAACCCAGTATGGAAGTCGATTATCCTATTCTCTTATTTTGGACACCCCCCGACTTTCTGCTTCCAAACGCAGTGACAATCCTAGTATTGCTCGGGCCCGGGGGCTTGGGGCGAGGGGGTGTGTCTGCTTCCACCGTTCGCACTGAATTAGGACTAACATCAGAAATGAGGGTCGGGGCGCATTCCTTCCGGGACCGCGGCTTACCCCTTGCAGTCATGGACCTGTTTCTTCTATACATGAGACCCAGAATTGTTCCGGCTCTCTCCCTACACTGGCAAAAAGGCGCCCCCACCCGACCCGGGGCACAAGGGTCCGCCTTGAACACGTGCGAGCGTCCCGGGCGCTCTGCGCGGCCCCGTCTGTCCCACCCTGCATCTTCTGGCGGGCTGTACTCGGAAGCGGCTCCCGCCTGCTCCTCTCCCAAATTAGGTAATTCCCAAAGGAGTTCTACGTCAGCAGGCTTCACGGACGTTCCTTGCCTTCTTGGGGGAGGTCATCCCCGAAGTCGCACAATTTGGGGGCTTCACGGGACCCTAACACCCCATTACTTAAACGCTCCTATGATAGAGGAACACAGGCAGACGGGCGGCAGGGGCTGAGAGAGAAGCGAGGGCGGCAAAGAGGGCGCAGATGTGTCCAGGCCCGCACGCCACCCCTCCGGCGCCGCGATGGTTTACCCCCGTGACGTAAGGGCTCATGCATAAACACTGTTATAAAGAGTGGAGGCGGTGCCGGGTGCTCCTCGCCTCTGGGCTGCTATCTCCTCAGGCGGGGACTCAGCCGCCGGCCTGATGGGCAGGGACCGCGCCCCGCCCCGGCCTCGCTCCAGCCGCACCCTACCACCACACTGAATTCTTCCGGCTTCAACGCACGCCACGCTTCAACGCCCGCTACCGCGTAGCGTGCTAACGTGTGGTGTCCTCCCGCTGCTGCATCGCTTTCCGGGCCGCGGACGGTTCCTCCTGCTGTCACTCCCTGGCCGAGTCCTCCAGCACTGGCTCTCCCGACCATGCGCAGGAAGGCTGGGCTCGCGTGACTCGCGGTTCGGCATCCCTCCTTCGCCGGGGAGGGAGGCTGTCCCGGCCAGAGCATCCCGGTCCCGGGAGCCCTGGACTTGCTGGAAGCGCACGCACGCTTGTCCCGGTAAGAATGGTCCCTTTTCCGCGCCGGCTGTTTCGGAGCGCCCCGGCCCGGGCGCTGTGGCTTGTGTCCGGCGGGAGCCGAGTAAATGCGTGCCAAGCAGAGACTCGCTCACAGGACCCCGGCTCCCCGGGGAGGCGGCAGAAAGTGGGCGCCCTCTCTCCGCTGGCAGCCTGGAGCAGGCAGGAGGGGCGGGGAACAGGGGAAGCGGGCGGGTGGTAAGGCGGTTCACCAATAAAAAGCGAGTTCACTCGGGAGACTCTTGAGGGGCCCCTGCGTCAGTACAGAAGTCGGGTACATTTATAAGAACCCCCTTTCGAGCCGGTGTTGCTGAGGGAATAATGGGAACGCAGTCGCAGGATGGAGGAGAAAGGCAGTGCGCGGCAGAATTCTTGGGAGGAAATGGGAGACCTTCCATCCAGGATGAAGGGACAGAATTCTTGGGAGGAAAGGGGGAGATCTTCCATCCAGGATGAGGGGCATATAAAAAGAAATGAGCAGTCCAGAACAGTTTCTCCTCCCTCTCACCCCACCTGCATCCAGAACCTGCTTGGTCCCCTCACCTTTTCCCTTCTGTTTCCTTCTAGGACTTGTGCACGGACCTGGCCGGCTCCAGTGCCAACCTCATCCCAAGGGTGACTGCCATCCGGACCAGCCCAGACCTGCAGTGGCTGGTACGGCCCACTGAGGTGTTCTTGGTGGCCCCATCACAAAAGATTCCCCCACCCATACGGAGTTCTTCTGGCCTGGATGGGGGTTATCCCGTGAAGACCATGGCAGGAGGCAGAACTCAGGGCGTTGGCAGGAAGGGCAAGGTGGAACAGGTGAGGAGTCGGTGGGCACCTTCTCTCTGTAGGGAGGGCTGGGGTGGCAGTATTGGAGGAGATGGGGAGCACGTGGATAGAATGAGGCCACTGATGGAATTCACTACACATCCTGAACTGGCAACCCTGGCTCAAAGCCCTTTCCATCCCAAGTCAGACTCTGATAGTTCCACCCCAAGAAATAGCCTAATAGTTTATTCTTTAGTAGGTTCCTATCATGCTTGTAGACTGGGCTCTCCTTTCACTTGCTGAGGATCTTGTAAAAAGAAAAATTTTCGTATCTATTTTAATACTTTTGTTTGGTATGTGTATTTTCTTAAACAATGTATTTTTATGGTCATATAGTTGATTTACAATGTTGTGTTAGTTTCTGGTGTACTGAATCGCTTTGTAGTACATCTATCAAAATATGAAAAAATATGTAAAATATATACATATATTTTACAAAATTATATATGTAAAACATATTCTCTTTCAGATTCTTTTCCATTGCAAGTTATTACAGGATAATGAATATGGTTCCCTATGCTATACAGTAAATCCTATTGTTTATCTATTTATATATAGTGGTGTGTATCTGTTAATCCCATACTCCTAACTTATATACATCTTTATCCATTCATCTATAGATGGACACTTGGGTTGGTTCCATGCCCTGGTGATTGTATATAGTGCTGCTATGAACATAGCGGTGCACTATCTTGTCCAATTAGAGTTTTCTCCAGATGTATGCCCAGGAGTGGGATTGTTGGATCATATGACAGCTCTTATTTTTAGTTTTTTAAGGAACCTCCATACTGTTCTCCACAGTGGCTGCACCAATTTAATTCCCACCAACAGTGTAGAAGGGTTCCCTTTTCTCCACACCCTCTCCAGCATGTATTATTTGTAGACTTCTTGATGATGGCCATTCTGACCAGTGTGACGTGGTACCTCATTGTAGTTTTCATTTGCATTTCTCTAATAATTAGTGATGTTGAGCATCTTTTCATGTGCCTGTTGGCAATCTATGTACTGCCAGGGAATTCCCATTTTGTCCATTTCTCGATTGGGTTGTTTTTTGTTGTTGTTGTTTTGTTAATTTTTTTTGTTTTTTGTTTTTTTTTAAATAAATTTTATTTTTATTTTTGGTTGTGTTGGGTCTTTGTTGCTAAGCGCAGGCTTTCTCTAGTGAGCGAAGGCTACTCTTCATTGCGGTGCACAGGCTTCTTATTGCACTGGCTTCTCTTTGTTTTGGAGCATGGGCTCTAGGTGCATGGGCTTCAGAAGTTGCAGCACACATGCCCTACAGCACAGGCTCAGTAGTTGTAGAGCATTGATATTTGATGTGATATTAATTTCTTCTGCTTTCTCTGGATTTCTCTTTTCTTTTCCTAGATTCTGAAGGTGGAATCTGAGTTCCTTGATTTGACACATTTTTTTCTATAAGTGTTAAATGTGGGATAAATTTTACTTAAAGTACTGCTTAAGAAAACGCCAATAGGACTTCCCTGGTGGTCCAGTGGTTAAGAATCTGCCTGCCAATGCAGGGGACACGGGTTCGATCCCTGGTCCAGGAAGATCCCACATGTGGTGGAGCAACTAAGCCCATGTGCCACAACTACTGAGTCCACACCCTGCAACTACTGAAACCCATGTGCTCTAGGGCCCATGTGCCGCAACTAAGCCCATATGCTGCAACTACCGAAGCCCTCATGCCTAAAGCCTGTGTGTGCTCTGTAACAAGGAAAGCCACTGCAACGAAGAGTAGCCCCTGCTCGCTGCAACTAGAGAAAAGCCCATGCACAGCCATGAGACCCAGCGCAGCCAAAAATAAATTTCATAAATTAATTTTGAAAAGAAATCACCAATAAAAGGAATTCCCCGGTCGTCAGGTGGTTAAGAATCTGCCTTCCAATGCAAAGGACGCAGGTCCAATTCCTGGTCAGGGAACTAAGATCCCACATGCTGCAGGGCAACTAAGCCCATGCACCTCAACTACTGAGCCCATGCACTCTGGAGCCCATGGGCCACAACTAGAGAAGCCTGTGCAACTAAGAGCCCATGCACCGCAATGAAAAGATCCCGCATGCTGCAGTGAATATCCTGCATGCCACAACTAAGAGCCAACGCAGCCAAATAAATTAAAAACAAAAAAACAAAAAAGAAAACCCCAATAAACTGTTCCCTGCCAGGGCTGCTCCAACCCAGCCACCCTTCCAAGGCACTCACCAGGGAGTGCCCCTTGTCTGGGCCTGCTCCAGAACAATAAGCAGCTGTCCTCCTTTTTTTCTAATATGAATATTTAAAAAATTGATCAAAGGTATAGTATTTCTAATAGCTCTTTTAAATAAATTTATTTATTTATTTTTAATTTTGGCTGTGTTGGGTCTTCATTGCTGCATGCAGGCTTCCTCTAGTTGCAGCAAGTGGGAGCTACTCTTCGTTGTGGTGCTTGGCCTGCTCATTGTGGTGGCTTCTCTTGTTGCAGAGCATGGGCTCTAGGCATGCAGGCTTCAGTAGTTGTGGCACATGGGCTCAGTAGTTGTGGCTCACGGGCTCTAGAGCGCAGGCTCAGTAGTTGTAGTACACGGGTTTAGTTGCTCCGCAGCACATGGGATCTTCTCGGACCAGGGCAGGCAGATTCTAAACCACTGCACCACCAGGGAAGTCCCTCTAATAACTCATTGTAGATGTTTATAAGATCAAGAAGGATTGCTTCTATCCTTAGTTTAATATCTCTCTAACTGTAATAGCTATGAAAAATTGAGAAATTGAAATTTTTAAAAAAAGTTTCCATTCACAATATCATTCTATGTAGAAAATACCTGGGGATGTTTAAGTTATACGAGACTTATAAACAGAAAACTAAAAAACATTGCTAACAAAAATTAATCTAAGATCTAAATAAAAGAAGATATATCATGTTTATGAATTGGGACACTCAGTATGCCTTTCTAAAGATTAAATGCAATTCCAGTCAAAATCCAAGTTGGTTTGGGGATGTTCAAATTCACAAGTGGATTCTAAAATTCACATGGAAAGGCAAAGGACTAAGAATGGCCATAACAACTTTGAAAAAGAAAGTCCAAGGAGTACATGACCTTGATTTCAAGGCATATTATAACAACAAATTATTCAACACATGAAAGAATTGGCATAAATAAAGTAGATAAATGCAACAGAAGATGAAGTTCAGAAATAAACATATACATATGATTGACCTTCAATGAGGATACAAAAGCTATTCAGTGGAGAAGGTATTTAAGTCAGTATCACTGCAGCAACTGGGTATCCATATTTTAAAAAGAACTTCCAAAAATGAACTAAATATGAGTCATTTATATCAATAAAAAAAAACTAAACTTTAAAATTTCAGAAAGAAACACAGAAAAACTTCTGTCTTTAAATTTGGAAACATTTTTCATTTATTGATAGAACACCAAAAGCATAAGCAGTAAAAGAATAAATGCACAAGTAAGACTCCATTAAAGCTGAAAACTTTTTCTCTGGAAAAGCTACTGAAATGAGAAGACCAATTCTGGATGAAAATAATGTCAGATATTTTCATTAGAGAACCTTAATCAATAATCCATGAAGAAATGTCAAAACTCAGTAATTAAGATGACAAATCATATGAACAGAAATTTCAAAAAACTACGAATGAAATTATCACATGAAAAACCACTCAACATTATGTCAATAGGGAAATACTAGTTAAAATCACTACCACTATACACCTCTTACATCACTGAAGTAGGAAATCCTGACCATACCAAGTGTTGATAAGAATGTAAAGAACAGGAACTCACGTTCTGGTGCTTCTGGTAAGACCATAACAGGATACTACCAGTCTATGAAAGTTAAATTTTCACTTACTCTATGACACCTACTCTATATGCTGCTAGATATTAACTCAAGTGAAGGAAAGCTTAAGTCTGGAGGGCATTTCTCCAGTGTGAACTTTCTTGTTTTTTATGAGCCTGGAGCTGCCTGCAAAGAACTACACTCAAGGTTTTCCTCTAGTATGGATTCCCTGGTGGGCAATAAGACCTCTTCTATAGACAAAGGCTTCTCCACATTCACTGCACATATAAGGCCTTTCTCCAGTGTGGATTCTCTGGTGGACAACAAGACTTCTTCTGTAGACAAAGCCTTCCCCACATTTATTGCATGTATGAGGCCTTTCTCCAGTGTGGATTCTCTGGTGCTCAAGAAGACTTGTTTTGTAACTGAAAGGCTTGCCACATTCATTGCAATTAAAAGGCTTTTCTCCAGTGTGGACAGTTTGGTGCCGAACAAGTGTATACTTGAGCTTGAAGGCTTTCCCACACTGATTACACTCATAGGGTTTTTCTCCAGTGTGGGTTCTCTGGTGCTCGACAAGTTTAATTTTGACCTTGAAAGCTTTCCCACATTCACTGCACTCATAAGGCCTTTCTGCAGTGTGAACATTCTGGTGTTTACTGAGGGCAGAGCTGCTTGTAAAGGACTTCCCACATTTACACCCATAAGCCTTTTCTCCAGTATGAATTCTCTTATGCACAACAAGACTTCCTTTGTAGACATAGGCTTTCCCACATTCACTGCACATATAAGGCTTTTCCCCAGTGTGGATTCGCTGGTGATCAAGAAGCCTTTTTTTGAAGACGAATGACTTCCCACATTTGCTACACCCATAAGGCTTTTCTCCAGTATGGGTCCTCTGATGCACAAGGAGATTTTTTCTGTAAAGGAAGGGCTTCCCACATTCACTGCTCTTATGAGGATTTTCTTCAGTGTGGACTTTTTGGTGCCTAACAAGTGTATCCTTTTGAAGGAAAGCTTTCCCACATTGATTACACTCATAGGGTCTTTCTCCAGTGTGGATTCTCTGGTGCTCAACAAGTTTATATTTGTGGGCAAATACTTTCCCACAATTAGAGCACTTATAAAGCCTTTTTCCTGTGTGAACCTTCCTATGGTGAGTAAGACTGGAGGTGAGTCTAAATAACTTCCCGCAGTCGCTGCACTCATAAGGTTTTTCACCAGTGTGAACTCTCAGGTGCTCTGTGAATTTATACTTCTTACTGAAGGCTTTGCCACATTCGCTGCACTCATAATGCCCTTGCCCAGGGTGAGAGACCTCCCTGCTCTGCCTGCTTCTACCTGGGTGCTCTCCATCGTGGGAGGGCTGGTGCTGGGGAAAGCCCAAGCTGCCTAGGAAAGCCTTCTCAACCTCTCTGCATGTGAACATATTGTCAGGTAAAAAGACTTTGCAGCTCGTCACAAGCAAGGCCCCATTCTCCTCCCTTCTGAGGTGTTTCTCTCCACTGGGCTGCTTCTGGTGCTGTTGTAGGTGAGAAGTGAACATTTTCCCACAGGCCCCAGAAGAGGACGATTTCAGCCCAGGATGCACTCCTTGGTGCTCAGCCAGGTACAAAACATATTTCTCTACCAGGGCACATGTATCCGAAGTAAGAGTCTTCAGGATAGATGGGTCTGGATTTGGATTCCTGTCTTGTGTCTCTAGTTCTACAGAAACACATTGTTCAGAAGCAGGCTCCTCAGTACCTACTGCACGCCAACACCCTGAAAGCACAAAAATGCTGATAAACTGTATGGAGACGTTGGTGGTACAGGAGTCCACTACAAATCTGTGCATGACACATGTAGGTATAAGCCCATGGGTTTGTTATTAAAACAAGGGAGGAAGGCTCAAGTGGTAGAAGGGGATACTGTGCAATACTAGGGCTCTAATGGTCACAGAACAGAAAATGTCTCAAACCCGCAAGAATACAGGATACCACGATGTCGCACCATGCTGGGGAGAAGAGGCTAGAACAACCCACTCCTCAGCCAATC
>NW_006785389.1:1405940-1407910 GCF_000442215.2 Lipotes vexillifer | reverse complement strand
ATCAGGACTTTCTGGTGGTGACAAGTGTCAGCTCTGTAGAATGTGTTTCTCAATCCAGGAAAATGCAATTACACCTGACTATTAGTGTTCAAAGACAATATAAGTAAACATGTACCTCTCATGATACATTAAGGATATGCATATACAATATACAAAATTGGAGAACAGTGCAGACAGGGGGAAAGGAGAGGTGTGGAGGACACTAAGGTGGAAAACAGGAGTCAGAAATCACAGTAGAAATGAAAACTGGGCACAGTGTCAAAATGGGGAGAAGTGGAAGAAAGAAATGAAGTATGAGCATAATGAGTCATAACGTTGAAAGAGGAGAGAGCAAAGGACATTTCCCTGTAGGACTAGAACTCATCAATGATATCATGCCTTCCTACAGCTCCTGCTCACCAGGCTCAGGATGCAATTAACCCTCGTCCTATGACTAGAGAGGGGCCTACCTCGTCAGGCACCCAGGGTTGCCTCCACCTCTCAGCTCAGGCTGGGTGACTATGAGCCCTACCAGATCAAAGTCCTCAGAGGAAAATAGAGCCATTAGGAGAAAGACACTGGCCCAGAGTGAACCAACCAATGACAGACTTAAGGAAAAAAATATATCACTAGAAGAACCTTAAGGAGTCTTGCAAAAATAATCTAGGGTTGACCACAAATGCTGACCATGTAAGTGGCTGTAATTCCTGACACAGTGCAAAAAAAGAGTTAGAACGTGTGACACGGATCTTGCACACATCTGAACAGTCAACACACCTAGCAGTGGCAAAGCTAAGTGGCAGCAGCTGGACAGGCTTCAAGCCTCTGAGACCAAAGGCTTCTGTGAAAGGCTTCAGGGCCTATGGTACAGGGCTGAACACACACAGGGTGGAGGAATGCAGCTCAAGTGCCAGGAAATCAGGGAAGTAAGCAGTGTCCAAAGTCCAGGCTGGGAAGGATGGAGTGAGCCATGCAAAACGAAAGGCAGAGTCCCATACGGGGCAATGGTGTGGGAACAGTGGTCCTTACCCAGGGAGGCTATAAGTGACAGGTTCTCCAGCATCACGTCACAGTACAGGAGTCTCTGAGCATCGTTAAGGAGACCCCACTCCTCCTGCGAGAAGGACACAGCCACATCCTCAAAGATCACATGGCCCTGTCATGAGGGGGACAAGTGAGTTCACAGCAGCCTCTGCAACCAGGACCCCCAGTACATGGTCGTCCACCCCAGTGACCCAGCTCAGAGGACACACCAGGTCCTGATGCCACAGGAACCTGCTAATATGTCATTCAGTTAAAACAGAGAGGGAGACAGGTAGTCTTACAGATGCTTTGGGGCTGCCACACAGACCCCCAGCCACTCTCCTCAGAGTCCACTCTCCTGAGATCACACAGACCACCCCACATACAATGACACTTGTGCTCAGCCCCCTGGAGTAAAGCATGGGGACAAGGGCCCTGAGTCCATGCTCACACTCCTTCCCTCTCCATTGCCCAGCCCTGCAGGGTTACAACTCCCTCACGTGCCCGACCGTGACCCCCACCCCACGCCACGCCACCACCTCGGCCCCAGGCCTTCGGCACCTCATCGTGTTCCCCTTGTGCCACCCAGCACACAGTGCTTCCCCAGGCCTCTGCGGGACCCGCTGCTACAGGCGGTCCCAGTACTGCTTTCTGTCCCCCCACATGGCCCTGATCCCTGTTCCCATGTCAGCACCCAGACATCATGTGGGCTCAGATGCCCAGAGACCTCGTCCTCCACAGTGTCCCACGTGCTGACCCTGCACCACTCACCCCTTCCTCTCTCTACTCCTCTCATTCCAAGCCCAGCCCCCACCCCCCAGCCCAGCCCAAGACCCTGTCCCAGCTGCGCTCATCTGCCCTCAGCTGGTCTGTCGTCCAGTCTCACTCTCTTCAGGTTCCAACCATAGTCATCACAAGACTCTGTGCCTGTGGAGGCGAAACAATGCCCCAGGCCTTACCTCCCTGTC
>NW_006785389.1:1396613-1405930 GCF_000442215.2 Lipotes vexillifer | reverse complement strand
CTGCTTTGCTTCTGAATCCATACCTTATCCACCCCTTCGAATCCTGTGCCACGACCAGGACTTCCCCTGAAGCCACTTGCACCCCCCACACACTCATGGTCACTGCACTGCCTCATCCATCTTAGTGATGACAGCCACCCCTGTCCCCGTTCCCAGGGAGGTGAGCCAGTCCACGGAGAACCCCCTCCCCACCCTACAACTTTCATGGCACCCACACATGACCTGAGGGCCTGGAATCTGACCTGGACCACATGCCATCCACCTGCTAAGGGGTATCTTCAATCCTGAACCCCACCTCCCCTGAACTCCAGGTGTGTTTCCAGTGGTCCAGTTGACACCTCCTTTGAGACACCCCGGCAATATCTCAAACTCAGCATGGGGACACGGAACTCTGGACAGTCCTTCTCTCCATTACTCCTACTGCTGACTTCCCATCTCAGACATGGCGTCCCTACCGTCACCTAGAGGCAAACATCCTGGGGTCATGTCAGACTACTCTCTCTCATCCTGTACAGCAGAAAATCACCTGTACCACAAAGGAGATTGAGAAACTCACCTCTCCTGCTACAGAGCCGTTGCCAGGATCCAGTTACAATCGACATTCACCAGGACTGTGCCTTCCACTGGGCCCCTGGCTCCACCCTCACCACCCCCCACCATCTTCCTCCTCCCGGCAGGCAGAGTAGCCTCTTCAGACCCAGCGTCAGGTCACTTCCCTCCTCTGCGGCCAACATGGCATGGACCTGCCCCTTCAGGAGAGGCCCAGCTCCTCAGGCTGTCATCCCAGGAATGACTTATGACTTCAGTCTTTATCAGCCCAAGTCATGGGTCCTGCAGTTCCCTGAACACTCCCCTCTCAGTCTCATCTCCAGGCTGTGCCCAAGGACATGTCACCACTTGACCTTCTCCACTGGACACATGGGAACACCTCTGTACAACTGCTGGCTTTGATTAATGGTCCTGTGCCTGAGATGATGCCAGGGCCCAGACCTAAGGGCCCACAATCCCAGGACAACACTGTCTCCTCTATCTGTGTGTCAGGACCAGGGGTAGGGATGACGTCTGGGTAGGTACTGGGGCTTCTTCCACTTACCTGTCCAGGGACCATAAATGCTGCTGCTACCATGGGAACCTGTGAAGAGAGGGAGGATCTGAGGTAAAGGTGATTATGGTGAGGATGTAAAGGCTGAGCTCTTTCTTCCCTTCCTTTTCCTGGACATGAGTCATCTGAGGCTGACCTCTGACTTCAGATCCTCACTCTTCAGAGCTATAGCTTGACAACTCGATAGCCTTAGACAAAGACTCAACATCCTTGGGACTTCCCTGGTCCAGTGGTTAAGACTTCAATCTTCCACTGCAGGGAGCCCGGGTCCCATCCCTGGTTGGGGCACTAAGATCCCACATGCTGTGGGGTGTGGCTAAAAAAAACACTCACCCTTTTGAGTCTCGGTGTCTTCATGTAAACGGCAACACTTAGGATGTCTAACTCATAATGTGTACATACCAAATGCATTATTACCTCTCCCATGCTAAGATTCAGCTATTACAGAACACAGGATTAGGATTTCTATAAATGTTTTTGAAAATTAGGTTTTTCTTACATGTCTTTCGAGGCTTTCTGAGACAAAGTATCTTTTTTCAGCCACCAATTATCTAATTTTATGACACCACCATGGTGCCCTACAATTCATTCCTATTTTTACACTACCTGAACTTAGTGACAGAATCCACAGGTTTAAGGCATCAGACCCATAAACTGCCCTCTTTTGAGAAGCCAGTTCCGACCCCTGGTCCCCAGGCTACCAGGACTTCTGTCCCACTTGGCTACAAATTCAGGGTTTCCCATGAACCCCTTCTCGGTTTTGATAATTTGCTGAAATGACCCATGAAGTTAGGAAAACACTTTTCTTACTTTTTCTGGTTTACTGTAATGTATACAATTTAGGAACAGTCAAATGGAAGTGACGTCTACGTCAGGGTAGGGGGATAGAGGGCATCAGGGGGTTTCCAGGCCCTTTCAGTACATGCCAACCTCCCAGCACTTCCACCATTTCAATGTGTTCACCAATCTGAAGGAACCTTGAACTTCATTGTTCAGCAGTTTTTATACCTAATCTCCAGCTCCCCTCCGATCCTTAGGAGTTGCCGGGTAGGTCTGGAAGTTGAAACTTCTAATCACTTGTTTTTCCTAGAGAGGAGTCCCATCCTGAGGGTATCTGGAGAATCCACCCTATGTCACTTCATTATAATAAACTTCCACGTGATAAAAGGGGCTAGTTGTGAGTAACAAAAAAACAGTCCTAATTCCCAGGCAATTCTAAGGGGTTCAGAGCTCTATGTAAAGAACTCAAGACAAAACCTAAACATATATATATATTATTATAACACAGATATATATTCTCATTTTAAGCAGTTATTACTTGCTTACACAAGATTAACTTGCAAAATCTATACATTTTTAACCTTGTAGTTTCCTGGGAGAGCTGAGGCACGTGTGCCCTTGACTGGGCCTGGGCAGCTCCACCAGTATGGCTGACCTTTTTCTGACTCCACAAGGAGTGGGCAGTCGGCTGAGTGTTCAGAACAGTGAATCTATACAACCTCACAACTCCTTCTCTATCTCCATCTCAGGCAAGGCTCCTTACTCCTTATACCCTTGCTTCCCCAGAAATCCCTGGAACCACAGGACCCTCCCATCTTCAGGCAGCCTCAGAAAGTCCCACCCAGTTTGCCCTACCCTCCAGCCCCAGGTCTCTCTACTTTCATCTGAGGTCCCCTTGCACAGAAAAGTGACAAGACTTTCCCTCCTAAATTTGAGTCCAGACATGGCCAGAGTCCAGGACTTAGGCTGTCACCACATGGACATTGCTGAGCCAGCGACCTCCTCCCCCATTTCCAGATTAGGGACTCCAGCATCCCCTGTGTCACCAATTGGCCCCGACTGTTAACTCCTTCCTTTTTTTTTTTTTTTTTGGCTGCCCCACACGACTTGCAGGATCTTACTTAGTTCCCCCACCAGGGGTTGAACCCAGGGCCACAGCAGTGAAAGCACCAAGTGCTAACCACTGGACCACCAGGGAACTCCCTCCAAAATCCAATTTTAATCTCTCCCTGACATGTCTTGCAGATGCTCAGCCAAAAGAAAAACTTTATTGTCCTTTACTCTGTTCTTTTGCTTAGAACAACATTCATTGCCAATTATCTTGCAGATTTATTATGAATTATGAATCTTATTATTTGTATTCCTTTGTAAAAAATTAAATAAACAGAAACCTCAGTTAGAGGGGGAGCCCTCACTGACCTGAGACAATAACAGTATCCAAAAGGAAGAAGACGACTCTCTTCTCTCCTGGAAAGGACTCAGGCAATGAAAAGCCATGGACTCTTTGGTGACTATAGCCCTTCTAACTTCCCTCTTTAATCTCTATAAAAGTGTTAGTTCATCATGGCCGCACATCTCAATTGCAATTCCCTGATGATCCCGAGAAAAACTCATCTTTGCAGAAGAAATAGCCGGGAGGCTATTTGTTTTAGGTCAATAAGTTCCATAGGCACCACTCTGGTCCAGAAACCAACTTACTCTCTGGAGTGGAATGCACTAGGTTCTCCCAGGTCTCCCTGCCTCCACCCTCAGCTCCCCCTTCCCAGTCTGTTCTCCCCTGAGCAGCCTCTGAAATATTTTAAAACCAACTCAGTGTGTCTTCCTGATTTATTCACAACCCTGTATGACTTCCAGAATGCCGACTGTTGGCCCAGAAGGCCTCATATGACTCCTCCATAATGCCACGTCTCTGCAGAAGGGACTCCAACCCCAGGTTTCCGGAATGTTCCCGGCTCTTGTGACTCTCCAAGGATTTGCACGTGCCAAGCCCCCAGCCTTTAACACTCTCCACATGGCCTGTCAGAAATAGGGCCACCACAGACGCACACCTAAAGTTCTGGAGACAGAGGCCTGAACAGGTGACCCTCACTGGAGGCTTGAGGATTCGGGTCAGGATCTGGGGGGCCCCAACAGTCACCTGGGTCGGGTCTTGTAGCGCGCTGGTTGCCGTAGGACCCGTTGAGCGCGGCGGGATAATGGTGGTAACGTGGCCCGAATATTCCGGAAGCAGGTTCCGCATCCCGCTCACTCCTGCGAAGTGTGGACGGCGTCCTCTCGAGCTTTTCCCAGTTTCCGTTACCTGGGCTGCACCTAGCGATCTAGAGCTCTAGGTCCTGCAAACGCAGCAAAGACCCCAAACCGCCGCCAACAGAAAGATACCGGAAGTTCCGTCCCCTCCTATTTCACAATCCCGGAAGAACCTCTGTTTGGGGCCTTCATTGGTGCGGAGAACAAGCCGATCCGCGCACAGTCTTCTAGGTAATGTAGTTCCCCTCACGCCACCGAGTGCGGTGAGGACTAGACCCACCCTCAAACTGTTTGGGCATTAAAGGACCAAGCAGGTGCGGGAAGGACAAATTAAAAACGCGTCAAGAGATTTCCCTGGCGGTACAGTGGTTAAGACTCCGGGCTTCCACTGCAGGGGGGGCGGGTTCGATCCCTAGTCAGGGAAATAAAATCCCCCGAGGTGCATGGCGCGGCCAGAAAAAAAATGTATTTACAGCACCTGAAACTAAGGGAACCTTGTAAATCGACTATATTTCAAATTTAAAAAAAAAATTAGGGCTTCTCTGGTGGCGCAGTGGTTGAGAGTCCGCCTGCCAATGCAGGGGACACGGGTTCGTGCCCCGGTCCGTGAAGATCCCACATGCCGCAGGGCGGCTGGGCCCGTGAGCTATGGCCGCTGAGCCTGCGCGTCCGGAGCCTGTGCTCCGCAACGGGAGAGGCCACAACAGTGAGAGGCCCGCGTACCGAAAAGAAAAAAAAAAAAAATTAAATAAAACACATAAAATTAGACCCAGCAAAGCCTGTATCCATAACATTTATAAAATTCTGCTTTAGCTCGTATTTCTCAGCGTAAAACTTGATATAGGATTAGAAAAAAATGCATTCCAGTTGTGAAAAGACTGAGACAAGCCACAGTCCTTATTTGTTGCTTTTGTTTCTTTATGAAAATCTTGGAAGAGTTTTCAAGTAAGAAAAATCAATTCAATTAGATTTTGGAATGAAAAAGGGAATTATATACAACAAAATATCTCGGTGTGCTTCATTATTGGCTAAAATAATAACTACATAAAGTTAGATAACACTAGTCTATCGTTGATACTGTCCACCTCAGTAAACCTGAGAGGCAGTAATCAAGCACAACACATTTACTTGGGATCACAGAATTGCAATTCGGGACACGCATTCAAGTAGCAACCCAAAAGGTATTCTGCTAGGGAGTAAAATTCAGGGGATTTTAAATGCAAAGAGAGTTTTGTATTACAGAATTTTAATTGGAATTGGAGGCAGAAGCTAGTCTTTGTTGAACAGGATTGTGTACTAAGACTATCACTAGAGGGAAGTAATAGTCCATTAGTGTGACAAGTTGCAAGTGTTATTGCAGAGTCCTTGGAATATTTGCAGGTTGGCTCAGATCAAAAGTTCATGGTTTCACCAGGTGGGGAGGTGCAGGATTTCCACTTATTAATAGGCTCCCAGCTCCACGTTAAAACCCCTTGACATCAGTGATTCCATTTTATTTCACATTCTACAACACTATTAATTTGGCATGCCTTGCAGGAGTTCTCAAAGCAAATATAAAAATTTTCACAGCATATGCACAAACTATATGATAATAACAGGTTTCTTTTATTAAAAACAAATTAAAATTGAAACAAGAACAAAAACCCTTTAAGAAGATATTGAGCTACCTATAATTTTTAAAGAGTTAATATATAACTAATAAATTCAATAAGTACTGCTTTTTTTTTAAGTACTACAAATTAAAAAGAGGAAGATTTAAAACCTGAGAAGGCAATATTCTTTTTTTTTTCGCCCCACTGCCCGGCTTGCATGATCTTAGTTCCCCGCATAGGGATTGAACCCAGGCCCATGGCCGAGTCCTAACCACTGGACCACCGGGGAGCTACTGAAGGCAACATTCCTTTTTTTTTTAATTTATTTGTGTTATTGATTTATTATATTTGGCTGCGCTGGGTCTTCGTTGCTGCGCGCAGGCTTTCTCTAGTTGCAGGGAGCGGGGGCTACTCTGTCGCGGTGCACCGGCTTCTCGTTGCGGTGGCTTCTCTTGTTGCAGAGCATGGACTCTGGGCACATGGACTTTAGTAGTCGCAGCATGTGGGCTCAGTAGTTGTGGCTCACAGGCTTCAGTAGTTGTGGCTCGTGGGCTCTAGGCACACGGGGTCTGTAGTTGTGGCTCATGGGCTTAGTTGCGCTGCAGCATGTAGGATGTTCCCGGACCAGGGATCGAACCCGTGTTCCCTGTATTGGCAGGCAGATTCTTAACCACTGTACCACCAGGGAAGTCCCTAAATTTATTTAATTTTTAAATTATTTTTTTAATTTTTTTTTTTTTTCTGTATGCGGGCCTCTCACTGTTGTGGCCTCTCCCGTTGCAGAGCACAGGCTCTGGACACGCAGGCTCAGCGGCCATGGCTCATGGGCCCAGCCGCTCCGCGGCATGTGGGATCCTCCCGGACCGGGGCAGGAACCCGTGTCCCCTGCATCGGCAGGCGGACTCTCAACCACTGCGCCACCAGGGAAGCCCCCTAAATTTATTTTTAACATAAGCCCCACCATATAATTTTTCCGGGAAATTTGTTCAATATATTATCCTTTCCCCCTTACATGCCTTTGGCAACTTTACTGGAAATAAATTGACATTATTAGGGTTTGTATATATCTACATTCTCTACGCTTTCCCATTGCTCTAAAGTTAGTGTAGATATACAGTAAATTCTTAAGAAAAAAATATTTTCATATTTCTTGTTTTCAAAACATCCTTCATACTGCTCAGCCAGCTGGTAAGTGTCTGTGTCCAGCCCTAACTCAGATCCTAATTCTGTTCCGAATGCCCATCCACCTCCTCAATCCAATGTGTCCACTTGAATGTCTCAAACACACCATGAACTCATCATGAATAACAGAAATTCATTTCCAATTTCAGTGAATAGTCTTGCCATCTAGACAAGTTTGAAATTCAGATTCATCCTTTGGCCATAATACTCCACACACAATGCTAAGAAATTGTGACTGTATCACATAAGTCTGTTCTGATGTCTGGGTGTCTCTCTTTTGTGTTTGGTTTCCAATGTTATTAGCGTTTCTCTCCAGGTACCAAGGTTCCATGCATCTTTTATCTGTTGTATCATCATGCACTGATGATAATTGGGTCATTGATTATTTTATAACCTGTTGAGACATTTCACCTACTTCTACTGCTATTTCTGCATTTATTAGCTAGAAATCCTCTGTAAAGAAGAGTTTTTCCATAATCTTCCGTTCAGTTACCTCAAAATACAGTTTGTAAAGATCAAGGAGGCAAGAGCTTGATCCCTCAACTCTATTTAGCAATTTTTCAGGATAATTATTTGGACCACTAACATCATGCTCAAACAATAATGAAATGTTTATCTCAGGGATAAGGTGCACCTGTTGCACACATGCTACGACTGTGATCGTGGTAGCCACTCTCCTAGTAGGAAAAAACATTTAGTAAGTGGCTCTTCTTTTCAGATAAGTCTCTTATTTTATTTTATTATAAAAAAAAATTTATTTATTTATTTATTTATTTGTTTGTTTGTTTGTTTATTTAAGCTGTGCCCTGTCTTAGTTGCAGTGCATGGGATCCTCGTTGTGGCATGTTTAGTTGTGGCATGCGGGATCTTTTTTAGTTGTGGCATGTGGGCTGTTAGTTTCAGCTTGTGGACTCTTAGTTGTGGCATGGGAACTCTTAGTTGTGGCATGCATGGGGGATCTAGTTCCCCGACCAGGGTTCAAACCCAGGCACGCTGCATTGGGAGCATGGAGTACCCACGGGACCACCAGGGAAGTCTGTCTTGTTTTATTTTATTATTTATTTATTTATTTGGCTGTGCCATGCAGCAAGCAGGATCTTAGTTTCCCAACCAGGGATCGAGCCTATACCCCTCGCATTGGGAGTGCTGAATCTTAAGCACTCGACTTCCAGGGAAGTCCCAGATAAGTCTCATATTTTAAAATTAATTTTATCTGTTTTAGTCCATTCGAACTGCTGTAAGAAAACATCATATACTGGGTGGCTTATAATCAACAGGCGTTTATTTCTCACAGCTCTGGAGGCTGGCAGTCCAAACTCAAGTTTCCCATGGATTCAGTGTATGGTGAGAGCCCACTTCCTGTTTCATAGAAAGCCTCCTTTTTCTTGCCATGTCCTCACATTGTAAAAGCAGTGAACTTTCTGGGCCCTCTTTTATAAGGGCACAGTTCTTTTCATGAGGGTAGAGCCCTTCTGACCTAACCACCTACCAAGTATCCTATGTCCTAATATCATGATATTAGGCATTAGGTTTTGAACATAAGAATTGAGGGGAAAACAAACACTGAGACCATAGCAGTATCTATTTCAGGAAACTGAGTAAGAAATATATGGAAAAAATAGTTGGACTTGCTGGGGTTTCAACAGAAACACTGAGATGTACTCATGCAGGCAAGAATTATTTTGTGTGGGAAACAGGCAGAATACCACATAATCTACTTCCTACTTGGCACCCTGACAGATATCATCCATTTCCCCTGTCATGGTCTTGGCTTAACTCTTTTTTAATTGTTCCTTGATTGCACATACTGAAGCCTACAAAATTATCTCTGAAGCTTTGAGCTACATAGAGTTGAAGAGAAGTGCAGTTTATTGGGAATTCCCTGGCAGTCCAGTAGTTAGGACTTGGCACTTTCACTGCCATGGCTCCAGGTTTGATCCCTAATCGGGGAACTAGGATTCCCGAAATCCGTGCAGCCTGGCCAGAAAAAAAAAAAAAAGCATGCAGTTTGTGACTGAGTGACATTGCAGTGTGCGCATTCAGGTTTTCCTTTGTGTTCCTGTTGGCTGAATGCAGTCTACAAAACAATATCTCCCTTTAAAGGGAATGCCTCTTCAAAAAACAGAAGGGACAAAATAAAGATACTTGGATAATAACATATGCTTAAAATTATAATTTATGTCAAAGCACCCTCATTTAAAAATAAAATCTACCCTATATTTTCCCAACTTACTTTTGATGAACTTCATCAATTTATTTAAAAGTTTAGGGCTTTCCTGGTGGCGCAGTGTTTGAGAGTCCGCCTGCCGATGCAGGGGACAGGGGTTCGTGCCCCGGTCCGTGAAGATCCCACCTGCCGCGCAGCGGCTGGGCCCGTGAGCCATGGCCGCTGAGCCTGCGCGTCTGGAGCCTGT
>NW_006785389.1:1387435-1396474 GCF_000442215.2 Lipotes vexillifer | reverse complement strand
ACAACAGTGAGAGGCCCGCGTACCGAAAAAAAAAAAAAAAAACGTTTATAGAAAAGATTTCACTACTGTCCATCTTTTTCAGGGACACCCAACCTCTTCCTCCCCAACATCCCGGTAATGGCCATGTTTCTCTCTTGACTCTGAGCAAACATACTAAAACTCAGAAAACTGATTGTAAAGCTTCCATCCACATGTATTTGAAAAGGAACAAGATAATGTTTATTAGTTTGCGGCTATGAGTGAAGGTACTTTGTATCTGAGTGATATCATATCATGTGTTACTCCCCCATATGGTGAAGAGAGAAGTAAGTCCCGCTTGTGGGGTCTTTATGGAGCACTACAACACAGTTGTGGACATTGTACCCTTAGAGACATATAAAGGATTTATTATATTCACAGGTCCTAGAAGAGACAGGCATGCCACCCCACACAGGAGCCATATAGGAGGAGCACCTAGAGAGCATTCTCAACGAAGCAGGAGAAGAGTGGGGCCCCCTAGGTAAGTGCCATTACTGGGGATCAGGGCGGAGTGCCCAGGCAGAAGTCATGAGGGGATTTCATTGGTGGGTTGGAATGTCACTAAGTCATGGGAGGACAAGAAGGGGAACTTGAGTTGAGGCCACAGCCTCATCACTCTGGTGTACCCAGTCACCTGGGGTGGGGTGGTGGGGTGGGGATGTGCTCACAGCCAGTCTGTGGGGATGTTGAGGCAGCAGAATACGAACATTAAAACATTACAATATTAAACATTAAAAAATTTACAATACAGTATGTCCACTTGTTATGTTCCGAGCATCTTAAATGACAAGACGCAAAAAACACAACAGGGAAATCTGGATCGTCCCCTTTAGGAACATCCCATGCCTCGCCTCCTTCATTAGAGCCTCTGCATTTCCTTTGCCAGCTCCTCTCCAGGCCTCTGGGCCCCAGGCTCCTAGAAGAAACAGAGATACCCTCTCCCGGCCGGCTGCAGAACAAGAACTACGCTACCACGCGCGCCACAACCAGAGAAGCCCGCGGGCCCCAACGAAGACGTAGCGCATAATAAATGAATGAATGAATGAATGAGTGAATAAATAAAATATTTTTAAAAAAAGAACCACACTACCCAGCAGGCTGTGCTTTGCGGGATGGCTGTGAGGGTCGGACTGATGGCGTCACAGAAAAGGGGCGTTACTGGCTCGCGTTGTCAGGGGCGGGACTTCCTGTGCCGGAGGAGCGGGCTTTTCTTTGTGGTGAGGCTGCTGTGTTCCCACCCACTACGAGCTCTTCCAGGGACTTAGGGACGGAGCGGGAAGGACAGCCTGGAGGGCCCACCTGTGCCTTTCTACGACCTGGGGGAGGGTCAGCTAAGCCCGCTGGACCCGCCGGTCTCCGGCGCCCTCACGTGGCCTTACGCTTTCCGCGGTGCGATGGCAGCGCTGGTGACCCCGGCGCAGGTAAGTGGATGGTGCGCCAGGCCTCGCCCGCTCGGACCCCACCCACGTGGCCGAGGAGCGCTGTTGTGCAGGATGGTAGTGACCTGTGAGTCGTCACCTTGTCCTCCCCAGGGCATTGTTTGTCGGAGCCTCGGGATGGGGTCTCTTGTGCTCCGGGTGGGAATCCAGGTTAGGGGCTTCACACGGAGGGTCCCATTTCTGTCAGTTAGTGAGTGGGGCGCTGTGTGGTAGGGAGAGATGTGGCTTCTCGAATGCCCCTGACCCCATACCGCTGGCGTGGAAGGACCCTTAGGGAGGAGCGCAGGCCGCACAGTCCGGAGACCTTTCTGTGTGTTGCGGCCCCGCCCCTTCCCGAGTCTAGGACCTTGAGCAGCTTTCCCTGTTGCCCTTGGTTTCTGTTTTCTCGGGTACAAAACAGGAATATTAAAGTTCCTCCAACTGGGTTTGAGGGAACTAGAAAAAGCACATGGGTGACGTGTATCCCCCCGCGTCCAGCAAGGTGCAGGGAGCATCGCTCTGGCTCTCTTTCCACGGAGGTGCCTCCTGAGCCTTTGTTGATGTTAGAGGCTCATCCCTGGGGGAATCTGACCCTTGGGCTTCCCAACTGTGTAACCTCTACAAAGATAAGGGCTGGGGTGGGGAAGAGGCAGGAGTAGCCTGCAGCAGCTTGGGGATTGCAGCCCTGCTAGGACAGAAAATGTGTCAGGAGAGACAGGGCGCCCAGAAGGCCAGGGAATTTGCCTTTCAGTTTACAGCCAGTCGAATTGGCTTCCCCCTGAATCTGTTTTCCTGTTTGAGGTTCAGTTACATATGCTAAGTGGTGATAGTGTGCAGGAGTGTGGTGTCCCTTTGGACATGAAAACACAAGAGGTCCTGGGTAATTCCATAGCCGTGGCCCTGAGTACCCTCATCATAGTCCTGATCGCTGTCAGGACTTGTCTTATTTGTTAACTTCCCATTCACTTGGCTCCTTCCTCACTTTATATCAGATTCACTCCAGTGTGCTGTCCTGAAAGAGGCTTTTCGTGGTGCCCTGTCTAAAGCAGACTGTAACCTCTTGTCATCTAGCGCTATTTTCTTGACTTTGGAATCTTTGGGTCCCTGTGACATTGTCTTGCTCATTTATTTAGTTGCTTGTTTAGGATCTCTTCCTAGCCCCTGAGCATGAGCACCTGTTGCTGCTCAGGACATAGAACAACAGCCTGGGCTTATAAAAGGTACTCAACAAATTGTTCAGTGAATGAATGGGTCTCCCCCTCAGGTGCTTGCCTCACACTTATAATAAATACAGTCTTTCTCCCAACTGTGTATGGCCCACAGGGCTCTCTCTACTTGATCTGCCCCTTGCTTACCCCCAAGCTATTTTCCCTCCATTTTTCCCTCACTCACCGCACACGGCCAGGCAGTCCTGAACTTGTAAAACTCCTGCCCAGTTTGCAGCTTCAACTTGCACTTCTCTTTGTCTGGAGCCCTGTTCCCAGATCTCTGCAGGGCTATCTCTCCCCACCCTTCCTGTGCATCAGTGTCACCTCTTAGGATAGTCTTTTCCTGGCTGTTTTATAATAATTCTGGCTAAGGTACCCCTGCCCCCACCTGCCAATCTTCTGGCAACTCTGTTCCCGCTTTTACTGGATGTTCAATTCCCACTTCTTAAATTTGAGCTTGTGGCTGATTTTCTAGAGCTGCCTGGGGCTCAGACCTCTGGCTGTGACACGGAGGTGATGATGGCATTTACCTCATGGGCTGTGGGAGGATTAGTAAGAGTCACAAAATACATTGAACCTGTAACTGTGCCAGGCAGTCCAGCATCTCACATGTAAACATTTTCTCTTTTGTTCTCCAAACGGCCTGGTGAAGTGGGACTGATTGTTCTATTGATGCAGAAATTGAGGCTTAGAGAAATGATGGGGTGTCCTCCCTGTGGTCGCACAGGCAGGAAGTGTCAAATTCCAGAGTCTTGATTCAAACCCTGGAAGTCTGGCTCCCGAGCAAGGAATCTTATTGTGTAAGGGCCTCAACTTGGGGCAGGTGCACTGTGAGGACCAGGGAGGCTTAGGTGCTATCACTTTACTGTTATCATTGTTGGAATTATCACTAGGATCATTTTCCCAGAGCACTTACCATCTCTCACCAGTCCTCATGGAACACCACTGTCTGTGTTACTGTGACACTGTCTGTGTCATCTCCTGTGACTTCCTTCATGGTAGGCTTTTCTCTCAGCCACAGTTGCATTATGTCCCAAGGTTGCATCTGCTTCCCCCTTGAGCCAAACACAGAACTTGGCGATCCAGAGGCCTCGGTGATTCAAGCCTGGGTCTCTCTGCATCTTCACCAGCAACAGAGTGACAGGGTTGATCCCAGCCAAGTGCACAAGGCCAACACCACTACCTGTGTTTGACTCTCCAGGTGGTGGTGACCTTTAAGAATGTGGCTGTGACCAAGAGGAGTGGGAACAACTTGACCTGGACCAGAGGACTCTGTACCAGGAGGTGATGCTGGAGAACTGTGAGCTTCTGGTCTCACTGGGTAAGTGCTCAGCTCTCACACCTGTGGGGGACCCCACCCACCTTGTTTCTGGGCTGATCAGGAAGGACACAGGAGTCACCTTTCCTCCTCCCCACAGGTCCTGCAGTTTTCTGGTCCCTTCTCCTGCCTGGTCTCGCTGTGTCTGTAGCAGTGATTGGTGGGATAGAAACAATGTCCTTCTGAACACCAGCCCCGATCCCAGTGCCCAGCACCCTTGGGCCTCAGTCTGAGGTCCCTGTTCCTGATTCCACAGGAGGGAAGCTGACTGGCCCAGCCTGGTAAGGTCAGGTGTCCCCACAGCCCAGTTAGCAGGGCTGTTCTCAGAAGAGAGTGTGAGTCAGGCAGACCCCTACATGGCATTTGTCATCAGTGCCACCCAGGGATCTTCCTAAACAGCACAGTATTGGTTCAAAGGTCCCTGATGTCTACATGATCCTCACATGTTTCCTGTGGCCTGGGCAGATTGCTATGTGGCAATACTTGGAGGGCCAGGGAAAGATTCCCCAGGAAGCTGTATAGGCTCTGAATCATCAAACAACAAATAGGACTATTTGTCCCATAGCCTGGATTGATGTGTCCAGGAATCAAGGGGTAGATATGTGAGTGGCACCACTGACAGTTATCCATAGAGAGGCACTAGGAAAAATTTTTGCTTCCTGTCTTCATGAAGCACTGATTGTGTAGAGGTCTTAGTTGCAAAGGGAAGAGTGCTTTCACTACTGCAGTAGAATGATTCCGTTGTCCTGGAGAGTAACACTGCCAGTCTGCCACTTTGCACTACTCATGCTTCTGAATCAACAGGCAAAGTAAGAGTTACTGTGCTGGCTCTTGTGATTGAATGTGATTATCAGGTGCAAATTGGACTATACTTCCCACTGCTATTTGCACAAAGGAAGTGTGTTTCTGGAATGCAGAGATCCCTTAAGATGTCTTATCGTGATCTATGGTAAAGTCAATGGAAAACTATCCACAACCTACTTCAGGCAGGACAACTCATGGCCCAGACCCTTCAGGAAAGAATGCTTTGGTCACCCCACTAGGGAATAAAAAATGATCATTCGAGGGCTTCCCTAGTGGCGCAGCGGTTGAGAGTCCGCCTGCCGATGCAGGGGACACGGGTTCGTGTCCCGGTCCGGGAGGGTCCCACATGCCGCAGAGCGACTAGGCCTGTGAGCCATGGCCGCTAAGCCTGCACGTCCGGAGCCTGCACGCCACAGCGGGAGAGGCCACAACAGTGAGAGGTCCCCGTACCGCAAAAAAAGAAAAAAAAAAAATGACCATTCGAGGTGCTGCTGAGGACAAAAGGAACATGGAATGGATTGTGGAAGAGCTACATATTAGTTAACTCATGTGACCATTAACAGAAGTGAGGATAGTAATCAGTAATGTCGTGAGTATTTCTTCCTAATTTTTTTTTTTCGGTACGCGGGCCTCTCACTGTTGTGGCCTCTCCCGTTGCGGAGCACAGGCTCCGGACGCGCAGGCTCAGCGGCCATGGCTGACAGGCCCAGCCACTCCGCAGCATGTGGGATCTTCCCGGACCGGGGCACGAACCCGTGTCCCCTGCATCAGCAGGTGGACTCTCAACCACTGTGCCACCAGGGAAGCTCCAGCCAATATCTTTTTCTTCCTTCTTTCACCCCCTTGTCATTTAACAGATGATGTGTTGACTTCACATCACAGTATTTAAGTATTGTTAAATTTATATCATAGTATTTGGTTATAGGATATCAAGGAGGAGAGTGAATGTTACCCAAGGAATCAGTCTCCTTTCTGAAGAAAGAGTTATTGTACTTTTGGTTGTACACAGGATAGTTGTATTATGACCTTGTTGTTGTCTTTATTTGGAGATAAGGAGTGGTTTAAGTTTGTATGGTGCCAAGTTGACAAGAGGTGAACTTGTGATGATTAATTTTATATATCAACTTGACTCGGCTGTGATACCTGAATATTGTTCAAATACCCGTCTAGATTTCACTGTGAAGCTTTTTTTTTAATGGAGTAAATACCTATATTTTTATTTGTAATTTTTAAATATATAGACCAAACACATATGTGAAAAGAATGGCCTCAATTTAATGGTATGTTGTCCCTTAAAAAAGTAGAAAAATAAGACAAAGCCAAATTCAGCAAGACTTTGGTTCAGTATTATACTGGAAATTTTAATAAAACTAAACTTCTGTTCAATATTGAGATGGAGGTTATAGTCACAATAATGAGGCAATAAAAAGTAAATTTACTCACATTGTTAAGGAAAAAATAAAACTGATCTATGGAGAAAACTCTATGGGATCTCCAAACAAAGCATAACCCAGAATAAACATACACAATGGAATACTACTCAGTCATAAAAAAGAATGAAATTTTGCCATTTGCAAAAACATGGATGGACTTGGAGGGTATTATGCTAAGGGAAATAAGTCAGATAGAGAAAGATAAATACTGTGTAATATCACTTATATGTGGAATCTTAAAAATACAACAAACTAGTGAATATAACGAAAAAGAAGCTGACTCACAGATACAGAGAACAAACTAGTGGTTACCCGTGAGGAAAGGGAAGTGGCGAGGGGCCATATAAGGGTAGGGAAATCAGAGGTACAAACTGTGATGTACAAAATAAGCTACAAGGATATATTGTACAACACAGGGAATATAGCCAATATTCTATAACTATAAATGGAGTACAACCTTTAAAAATTGTGAATCACTATATTGTACTCCTCTAATTTATAAAGCATTGTACATCAGCTATACTTCAATAAAAAACAAAACATAACATTAACCAAAAAACCCTGCTAGAACGACTGAGTATCTGAAGCTTGAAGAATTCAAGATCCATATAAAAGAAACCATTCTGTTTGCAATAGCAATAAACAGTTGAGAACTTCAGATCCCCCCTCCCCGCCCCAAATGTCTGTGTTGAAATGTACCAGGGACTTGTTTTAATCATGCACTGTGAGACATGCAGACATGGAAGTTATTATGAAGAAGGACACTTGCACGGTTCCCTAGAAACAGGAAGCACAGCATGTCATAATGGGCCGCATATGCTGGGCCTCCACCTTCTGCTCAGGAGGCAGGTCAAGAAGAGCATGGCTCACAGCCTTGAAAAATTCTGGCAGACTCTGGGCTTCAGGGGTCATCCCTAGTTGCCACCCAGAAGAGGACCTTCACCCAATCATGAGGCATCTTTATGGCATCGGAGGACTTCCAGCCACCAGAATTGGGATAAATGAATGTCTTTTCTTCATAAATCACCCAGTCTATGGTGTTCTGTTATAGCAGACCTATAAGACTAAGACAGACTGACATTTTTCATCGGGCTCCGTTTTGGAAGGGTGGACCCTAGTTGTCCCGTACCTAGCTCTGGTATAGGTACCAGAGCTAGGTACGGTATAGGGCAGGGAGGATTATTGGTTTGGTGTGTGAGTTTGATAAGGTTATGGTTGGGGGTGCGGGCTCCAGATTGGTCGGTTTGTGTATAACAAGCATGCTTATAGGGGAGGGATTTGTTACCCGCAGGAATTAACTAGCTCTGAGAGAGATAGCCTCTCTAGGAATAAGGCCCCAAAGGCCAGAGTAGGAAAAATACAAAAAAATAAGAAAATATAGTCAATACAATTAAAATTTAACATACCATCAGATGTAGAAAATACATGCAAGATGGGTAAACAGAATTTTAAAAATTAGAGAAAAAAAATTAAGACCCAAGTAAAAGCAGAGATATCTCACATTTATGGATTGTAACGCTCAATATTTCCTTCTAAATTGACCTATGTGTTAAGTGAAATCCAAGTCAAAATCTCGGTAAGCTCTTTTTTTTTTTAATAGAAATTGCGAAGTGGATTCTACAATGAAAATGCAAGTGCAAAGGACCAAGAATAGCCAAACAACCTGGAAACAAGAAAGTGCTAGTGTAAATACAAATAGATAAATGCAAGGGAATAGGAGGTCTAGAAATAAACATACACACAACTGGTCAGTTGTTTTTCAGTGAAGGGACAAAAGCAATTTGGTATAGAAAGAATGATTTGTTAGATCAGTGTGCAGTAGTAGTTGGGTAGGCAATTGGGTATGCAAAGAGAACTTATAAAAATTAAATAACTATGGATCATAGACATATATAGAAAAACCTAAAACTGCGAGAGTTACAAAATACTGGGTTGGCCAAAAATGTTGGTTCGGGTTTTTTGGTAGCATCTTACGGGAAAACCTGAACGAACTTTTTGGCCAACCTGATAAAACAGGAACACAGGTTTTGACCTTGTATGGAAGTCACAAGCCCTACGTCCTCTCCAGTATTGCATGTGCTGACTCTACACCAGTCACACCTTTTTTCTATCTACCTCCTCTCATCCAAAGCCCAACCTCACCTCTCCCATCACAGCCCAAGCGACTCCCAGCTGGCCTCATTTACTCTTGTCTTTTCCATTATGGTTTATTACAAGATATTGAATATAGTTCCCTGTGCTCTACAGTAGGACCTTGTTGTTTATCTGTATATAGTAGTTTGTATCTGTTTATCCTAAGCTCCTAATTTATCCCTCCCTCCTTTCCCTTTTGGTAACCTTAAGTTTGTTTTCTGTATCTGTGAGTCTGTTTCTGTTTTTTTTTTTTTTTCCCTTGTAGAATCTTTTATTTCAGTGATTAAAAGAACGCACTAAACGGAAACTATGCTGATTTACATTAGACATGCACCTCTACCTGAAACTGCTGTTAGTTTTTGAGTGGCCTAAATCTTTATAACTTATTTTTTCATTTAGGCACATCTTTCAATTTTTTTGGACCCCAATATACAGGGTAAGTTAACTTCTTCCTTGTGGCAGTTTAGTATGAGAATTATGTTCACTGGCTAGATTCCTTTAACCAAAGGCCTCTAGACTCTCAGGTTACCTGTACTAGCTCAAGACTGTACTTTATGTAGATATTTAAGTGAATCACAGTATAAGGGAGAGAGATAATCTAGAAAGGTGAAATGTACTGTATGAATATTCAATACATCTTTTTTTCCAGCACTGATAGTCAAACACTAGATAAGGAGGGCTACAGTCAAGTACCAAATTACTCTTTC
>NW_006785389.1:1369108-1387408 GCF_000442215.2 Lipotes vexillifer | reverse complement strand
TTCCCCCACTGCTGCCCTTTCTGACAGACACAAAGATGTATGTCGATCCCTCTAGAAATCTGAAACGAATCCACACAAATAACAGATTATTACCTATGTGGTCCCACTATCAAATTATAGAACAGTTCCCCTATTAAAATTGTAGGAAACAGTTAATGGGACTATGAGAAAAGCTTCATCCCACATACAGTAATATACATCTAGTAGAATTTTCCATTCATCTGTCATTTGTTTTCCCAAGATTAGCATTAAAAAACACAATCCCAAACACATTTGACCCTCAGACACCCCCCCACACAAAAATTGGTCTTTGTTCATTCTCAGATGACAGGATGTCCCAAGAGTGACAAAGGTGGGAGCCGATCCCACACCTTTTCTTCAACCATCCCATCAACTGCTCTTCATTTCTTGAACTACCTTCCTTTTCCAAAGAGGTAATGCTGAAGTCAGTCAGAACAGCTTTCTGAGAAGACTGGCTTGGATTTCTGGGTCTGTTCCAGGCGATTCCAGTTGAATTGGCTTGTATCAATGAAGCACCCAATGCAGTTCACAAAACAGGCCTCAGCCGGACTGTCCAACTTTGGCCCAGGCTTGCCTATGCACTTTTCCCAACAAAGTTTCGTCATCTGGTGCACCAGCTGCTGGAAGCGCTGCTTCTGAGTCTCTACCTCCATGAAATGCTGCAGCTGCCAGTCAACCGAGCCCAAACCTACTGCGGAGGAAGATGAGGAGGAATCCATCCCAGCGCGGCCACGCGTGCCGAGATGAACTCCGCACCAACTCACCAACCTTCACGTCTTCTTCTGTTTTGTTTTGTTTGTTAAGATTTTTTAATATTTTATTTATTACCATTTGTTTTTGGCTACATTGGGTTTTCGTTGCTGTGCACGGGCTTTCTCTAGTTGTGGCGAGCGGGGGCTACTCTTTGTTGGGGTGCGCGGGCTTCTCATTGCGGTGGCTTCTCTTGTTGCGGAGCACGGGCTCTAGGCGCGCAGGCTTCAGTAGCTGTGGTGCGCATGCTTAGTAGCTGTGGTTCAAGGGCTCTAGAGCACAGGCTCAATAGTTGTGGTGCACGGGCTCAGTTGCTCCATGGCATGTGGGATCTTCCCAGACCAGGGCTCAAACCCATGTCATTGGCAGGCGGCTTCTTAACCACCGTGCCACCAGGGAAGCCCCTGTTTCTGTTTTGTAATAAGTTCACTTGTATCATATTTTAGATTCCACGTACAAGGGATATCATATGGTATTTTCTTTCTCTTTCTGGCTTACTTTGCTTAGTATGATAACCTCTAGGTCTATCCATGTAGCTGCAAATAGCATTATTTCATTCTTTTTTATGGCTGAGTAGTATTCCAGTGTGTGTGTGTGTGTGTGTGTGTGTGTGTGTGTGTACACGCCACATCTTTATCCTTCCATCTGTTGGACATTTATGTAGTTTCCATGTCTTGACTATTGTAAATAGTGCTGCTGTGAACATAGGGGTGCATGTATCTTTTTGAATTAATGTTTTCTCCAGATGTATGCCCAGGAGTGGGATTGCTGGATCATATGGTAACTCTATTTTCAGTTTTTTTTTTTTTTTGCAATATGTGGGCCTCTCACCGTCGTGGCCTCTCCCGTTGCCAGACGCACAAGCTCAGCGGCCATGGCCCACGGACCCAGCCGCTCCGCGGCACGCTTGATCCTCCCGGACCGGGGCACGAACCCGTATCCCCTGCATCGGCAGGCGGACTCCCAACCACTGTGCCACCAGGGAGGCCCTATTTTCAGTTTTTTAAGGAACCTCCATACTGTTCTCCATAGTGGGTTTACCAGCTTACATACCCACCAACAGCATAGGAGGGTTTTCTTTTCACTACACCCTCTCCAGCATTTATTTGTTGACTTTTTCATGATGCCCATTCTGACCAGTGTGCAGTGATACCACATTATAGTTCTGATTTGCATTTCTCTACCAGTTAGCAGTGTTGAGCATCTTTTTATGTGCCTATTGGCCATCTGTATGTTCTTTGAAGAAAAGTCTATTTAGGTCTCTGTCCATTTTTTTGTTGAGTTATTTGTTTTTTGTTGTTGTTATTGAGTTGTATGAGCTGTTTGTATATTTTGGAAATTAAGCCCTTTTCAATCACATTGTTGCAAATATTTTCCCCCAGTCTGTAAGTTGTCTTTTCGTTTTGTTTGTGGTTTCCTTTGTTGTGCAAGAGCTTATAAGTTTGATTAGGTCCCATTTGTTTATTTTTGCTTTTACTTCTTTTGCCTTGGAAGACTGACCTAAGAAAACATTGCTATGGTTTATGTCAGAGAATGTTTTGCATATGTTCTCTTCTAAAAGTTTTATGGTATCATGTCTCATGTTTAAGTCTTTAAGCCATTTTGAGTTTATTTTTGTGTATGGTATAAGGGAGTGTTCTAACTTCATTGATTTACATGTGGCTGTCCAGCTTTCCCAGCACCACTTCCTGAAGAGATTGTCTTTTTTTTCATTGTATATTCTTGCCTCCTTTGTTGAAAATTAATTGACCAGGGCTTCCCTGGTGGCACAGTGGTTGAGAGTCCGCCTGCCGATGCAGGGGACACGGGTTCGTGCCCTGGTCCGGGAAGATCCCACATGCCCTGGAGCGGCTGCGCCCATGAGCCGCGGCTGCTGAGCCTGCGCGTCCGGAGCCTGTGCTCTGCAACGGGAGAGGCCACAACAGTGAGAGGCCCGCATACTGCAAAAAAAAAAAAAATTAATTGACCATAGGTGTGTGGGGTTTTTTCTGGGCTCTCTCTTCTGTTCCATTGATCCATGTGTCTGTTTTTATGCCAGTACCATGCTGTTTTGATGACTATAACTTTATAGTATTGTCTGTGGTGTGGGAGGGTTATGCTTCCAGCTTTTTTCTTTTTCCTCAGGATAGCTTTGGCAATATGGGTCTTTCATGGGTCCATATAAATTTTAGAATTTTTTTGTTCTAGTTCTGTGAAAAATGTCATGGGTAGTTTGATGGAGATTTCATTGAATCTGTAGATCGCTTTGGCTAGTATGGCCATTTTAACACTATTAATTCTTCTAACCCAAGAGCATGGGATAGCTTTCCATTTCTTTGAATCATCTTCAGTTTCTTTTATCAGTGTTTTATAGCTCTCAGCATATAAGTCTTTTACCTCCTTGTTCAGGTTTATTTCTAAGTATTTTAATTTTTTTTAACCCCACATTTGTTTTTTTATTTATTTTTGGCTGTGTTGGGTCTTCGTTTCTGTGTGAGGGCTTTCTCTAGTTGTGGCAAGCGGGGGCCACTCTTCATCGCGGTGCGCAGTCCTCTCACTATTGCAGCCTCTATTGTGGTGGAGCACAGGCTCCAGACACGCAGGCTCAGTAGCTGTGGCTCACGGGCCTAGTTGCTCCGCGGCATGTGGGATCTTCCCAGACCAGGCCTTGAACCCGTGTCCCCTGCATTAGCAGGCAGATTCTCAACCACTGTGCCACCAGGGAAGCCCAAAGTATTTTAATTTTTTTAATGAAATTTTAAAAGGGATTGTTTTCTTACTTTCCCTTTCTGATATTTCATTGTTAGTGTAAAGAAGTGCAGCTGATTTCTATGTGTTAATCTTGTATCCTGCTACCTTGCTGAATTCATTTATTAGTTCTAGTAATTTTTGTGTGGAGTCTTTAGGGTTTTCAATATATAGTATCATGTCATCTGCATATAATGAGAATTTTACATCTTTCCTTTCAATTTGGATACTTTTTATTTCTTTTTCTTGTTTGATTGCTCTGGCTAGGACTTCCAATACTATGTTGAATAGAAGTGGTGAGGGTGGGCGTCCTTGTCTTGTTCCAGATTTTAGCAGGAAGGCTTTCAGCTTTTCACCATTGAGTATTATGTTGGCTGTGGGTTTGTCATAAGTAGCTTTTCTTTTTGGCTGCATTGGGTCTTTGTTGCTGCATGCAGGCTTTCTCTAGTTTCAGTGAGTGGGGTTTACTCTTTGTTGCAGTGCATGGGCTTCTCATTGTGGTGGCTTCTCTTGTTGCAGAGCATGGGCTCTAGGCACATGGACTTCAGTACTTGTGGCACACGGGCTCAGTAGTTGTGGCTCGTGGGCTCTAGAGCACAGGTTCAGTAGTTGTGGAGTACAGGCTTACTTGCTCCACGGCATGTGGGATCTTCCTGGGCCAGGGCTTGAACCCATGTCCCCTGCATTGGCAGGCAGATTCTTAAACACTGTGCCACCAGGGAAGTCTCATAAATAGCTTTTATTATGTTGAGATATGTTCCCTTTATACCCACTTTCGTGAGAGTTTTTATCATGAATAGATGTTGAATTTTATCAAATGCTTTTTCTGCATCTATTGAGATGGTCACGTGGTTTTTGTCTTTTCTTTTGTTGATGTGGTGTATTACATTGTTTGATTTACATATGTTGAGCCATCCTTGTGACCCTGGGATGAATCCAACTTGATCCTGCTGTATGATCTTTTTTATGTGTTGTTGGATTTGGTTTGCTAATATTTTGTGGAGAATTTTTGCATCTATATTCATCAGTGATATTGGCCTGTAATTTTCATTTTTTGGTGGTGTTTTTGTCAGGTTTTTGTATCAGGGTGGTGGTGGCTTCATAGAATGACTTTGGGAGTGTTCCGTCCTCTTCAGTCTTTTGGAAGACTTTGAGATGGATTGGTGTAAGTTCTTCTTTGTATGTTTGGTAGAAATTGACCTTATTTACTCTTTAGCTAATCTATCATCCAGTCTGACACTCTTTAGGCTTCACCAGGAGTTATCACAAAACTCTGAGCCTGTAGAGAGGAAAACAGCACCAGGTCTTATCTCAGTGTCATCTGATTCCATTTACTGCTTTGCCTCTCAATAAATCTCTTATTCACCTCCTTGGAATTTCGTGTCACTCCTGGATCTTCATCTGAGGCCAGCTCCCACACCACATGCACACGTGCGCGCACACACACACACACACACACACACACACCTCTCCCTCCCTCTCTCTCTCTCATGGTCACTGTTCTTCCTAACCTGTCTTAGTGATGATGACAGCCTCCCCCCACACCCCCCACACACACTCATGCAAACACACACACTCTGTCTCATGGTCACTGTACTTCCTAACCTGTCTTAGTGATGATGACAGCCACCACCCCTGTCCAGGGGTCCAGACAAGTGAGCCAGTCCATGCAGAATACCCTCCCTTCAGCCTTAATGGCATTACCACATAACCTGTGGGGTGTTCCTCTTAAGTCTGACATAGTCCACGTGCCAGTCTCCTGCTTATGGGTATCTTTACATGAACCCCCTCCTTCCCTGAACTCCAGGTGTATATTTCACATGCCCACTTAACACCTCCACTTAGAGGTGCCTGCAATACCTCAGACTCAGCATGGTGACACCTAACTCCTGATAGTACTGCTGGTAGTTACTCCTGCTATTGACTTTGCATCTTTCGCCTAAAGCCAAACTTCTTGGATTTATGTGAGACTTCTCTCACCCTTACAGCAGTGATCATTCCTACTAAAAAACTCAACCTAATACTACAGGCAACTTCTTAGAAAATATTTGGACATAAAGGTAAAAGTCTTTAGGGACTTCCCTGGTAGTCCAGTGGCTAAGACTCCGTACTCCCAATGCAGGAGGCCCGGGTTTGATCCCTGGTCAGGGAAATAGATCCCACATGCAGCAACTAAGAGTTAGCATGCCACAGCTAAAGATCCCACACGCAGCAGCTAAAGATCCTGCACGCTGTAACGAAGATCCCGTGTGCCGCAACTAAGACCTGACACGGCCAAGTAAAATATAAATAAATAAATAAATATTTAACAAACAAAAAGGTAAAAGTCGTTACCTCATGCTGGGAATGAAGCTATAATAAAAATTTTATGGCTACAATACTAAAGTGATTATGGTACCCTCCCAAATAATTCAAAATAAAAACAATATTCTGTTGGAAAATAAATTTTTAATTAATGCAAAAATGTAAATTCCATGAGGGAGAGAAAGATTGCTGTTTATCCAGTGATAGGGGCAGTGCCTGGCAATAGCAAGCACTCCATAAATAAAATGATGGGTACAGATTTCCTGATTTTTTTTTTTTTTTTAGCCACACCACATGGCTTGTGGGATCTTAGTTCCCCCAACAGGGATCAAGTCCGTGCCCCCTGCAGTGGAAGTGGGGAGTCTTAACCACTGGACCACCAGGGAATTCTCTTCCTGATTCTTTCTTGAATGCCCCATTCCCCTGTCCCTGCTTCCACCCCAGCAAATGATTACCTGGCTTTGTGGGAAATCCAGCCGTGATTGGCCGGAGCCAGGTCATTATTTGTTAATTGGAATGCACAGAACTGAAGAGGGGGAGTACCCCATACCACAAGATCACCTGAGCCAGGGATGCAGTGCCTACATCAGCCCCATCTGGACTGGAGCTGATCTCCATGGTTACAAATAGAGCACAACGTGTGTTCCTGTCCGTTTTAGTATTGTGGCCACAAAATTTTTATTATAGCTTCATTCCCAACGCTTCTGAACAAAAAGTTTGTTGGACTTTTACTTTTATATCCAAATATTTTGTAAGAAGTTGCTTGTAGTATTAGGTTTGTGGGAAAGAGAAGATCTGGGGTGTAACCTACCCAAGACCAAATTTCTCATTGTGCTGATCACTGTTTCTGAATGCTTCTCCCCTTGTTGTGTCCAGATATTTAGAATGAATAAATTAGAGGGCAGTGGCGGTACAGTCATGTGCATTGATGTGTGGGCAATGGCTGTCTTTCTCACAGGGCTAAATTACAAGGGTAAGTTTGATCATCATGAATCACTGGGTGGCAGGGGGGTGTTCATTATACACAGAGCCTGCACCCACTGAAAACAGCCTAAACCTGTTGTTATTTTCTCTTTCCCAAATTTGCCACTTCATACCCACAAATAAAAGACTCAGCCTGTTAGCCTTTACAAAGATTTAAAGAACATTATATAATTTCTAAGTACTCATAAAATATAATAATATATATTCACCTTGCTTGGATGAGGGCATTCATTCATTCATTTATTCAGTAGATATTTATTGAACACCTAGTATGGGCCAGGCATTGTGCTAGGTGCTCAGTGAATATTGATATATGAAAAAGAGACCAAAAGTGTATAGATCTTAAACAAGTGTAAGAAGGGGTTTCCCCAAAGTCCTTGAAGGATTTGACTTTGCTATACATGTTTTCCTGACTTCTGTCCTCTGCTGTGAGCACAACCCTTCACCACTAGAACCACTTCCACAAAAAAATGACTACTTCTGCATGTTGTCAATGGGTTGTGCATGACAATGGGCAGTATTTATGTAGGCAGCACAGACAGTAGCTTTTCACTTAATGTAGCAATAACACAATATTAATCAATGAGCACTGCCTTCCATAGCGATTGAACAAATGCTTGACGTGGGTCAGGTCTTTTAATCCAAAAGCCACAGAGAGAGTGCAAAATGGGAAAAGTCTGCATCTGATATGGAACACTGCTAAGGAAAAATGAATTTGTTTTCAATTTGGTTTAAATCAGGTGTGGGATTCTACCCTCCTTTTTGATCCCCAAATAGGAGAATCTCAGCACATAGATAATCACAAACTGTGTGAAAGTTGAAATCCCTGCCCTGCTGGAAGGCAGCGTCAGGCTCACAGAGGCACATATCTGTCTCAAAGTCACCCTGCCCTTTGCAAATGACAAAGATAACTTCACATGTTCCGATTTCCCCTTATTTCAAGGCTACATCATGTGAACTCCATTTAAAACAATGTGATTTTGCACTCCTGTAATGGATACCATGAACACATTGAGATGTGAGAGTATGGGACAGGGTGGGGGCAACTTTCTACCAGTGTGCGGAAACTAGGGAACAGTTCTGAGGCTCAGGATAGGAGAAATAGGTACATGGCCCCAGTGGCTTAAACCTCAGTCCTTGAAGGATGTGGCCCCACCACCATTCATAGAAGTCCTAGCCACAGCAGCTAGGCAAGAAAAATAAAAGGCATCCAAATTGCAAAGTGAGGAAACATTGGAATCATAATGGAGTAATTATAGTTCAGGTGTACAAAACGGATTGGGAAGACTATTGAGGTTCTAGTCTCAGACACATCCCTGTACCACTGAGAACTTGAACTTTTTGTGAAGTACCAAACCCCAGGACACCTACAGCTATATTTAGAACAACATCTGCTGGGTGTAACTTTATAGTCTCAAAGTTCCCCTTTGTCAGTGCAAGAATTTCAGACCCCAACCAATGCTTGTTTAGCAAGCACTCTTCTTGCTATCTCTAAATAATTCCTTACAAAAAACATATGTAACTAACTGTGCCCTTGCAGTTTTTTGCCTGTATAAGCTTCCTCCATTTTGTAATCCAGAGGAACATAGTTCAGGTGCTTCTTGAACCTGTGTCTCCCAGGCTGTAGTCTAATAAACCACAAATAAATGCCTCTTTATTTCAATAAGGTCTCCATTTCTGAAATTTAGGTTATCATTGCTTGGTGTAGTTGGTATTACCCAGTGTGACCTCTAGCACTTCTTCAGACTTGGTGTTGGCATTCAGTACCTACATGGACCCATTGCGTTTAGCCATATTTTCACTCACATAAAGACTGCAGAGAGTCCTCCTGAACCCAAAACTCTCATTTGGTCAAGGTTTAGATCATAAATAAAATTGGGTGTCTCTCAGTGTTGACTTTAGTCCTCCCTTTTGGGAGTGGAGTTTTTATGTTTGTTTGTTTTATTTTGTTTTATTTTAATCTGTGCCACTTGGTAGGAGATTCGGGTTTCAGGTTTCTTTTGATTTTGATGAGTACTCAGAATAATGCCAAGTTCTCATTCAAAACAAAACAAAACCCTGTCAGCTTTGTGTTTAACACCTATGGGCCCTCATCCTGTAATGACCTATCTAAATGGGTCCATTTAACCTGGTATGATTTTAAATTGCCCTGGCCAAAATGGGGAGCTTTTGACATTCCCAAATTTGTCAATCTTCATGCATGCCTAGAAAAAAATACCAGAAACAGAGAAAAATTAATGGAAAGCATATTTTTTTAAATTTATTATTTATAGCTGCATTGGGTCTTCATTGCTGCACACAGGCTTTCTCTAGTTGTGATGAGAGGAGGCTACTCTTCGTTGCAGTGCACGGGCTTCTCATTGCGGTGGCTTCTCTTGTTGCAGAGCGTGGGCTTCAGTAGTTGCAGCACGCTGGCGCAGTAGGTGTGGCGCATGGGTTTACTTGCTCCGTGACATGTGAGGTCTTCCCGGACCAGGGATCAAACCCATATCCCCTGCATTGGCAGGCAGATTCTTAACCACTGTGCCACGAGGGAGGTTGCAGAAAGCATGTTTTAATTTATATTTAGAGGCCTCTAAACATAATACTGAGGAGATTGCTTCCCTCCAATCTGTAATTTAAAATTGACTCAGGCTCTTTCTAAACTTAAGAAATCATGAAATTATTTACCCCACTCCTATTCCCCTCCCAATTCTGCACCTTCTCCTCCATTCCTTTACCCACCTCTTTCCAAACTCCTTTTTTATTTAACTTACCCCCTCTCTTCTCTTTCTCCACCAGATACCCTCCTCCTCCTCCTCCATCAGTTAACACTCCTGAGCCTAAACCCCACTCAACCCCCCTGTTCTGGCAGCCCCTATTAAAACGAAGTCCACCTGAACCTTTTATTGTCTTTGTCCCATGGAGTAAACGTGAACTTAGGGCTATAGCTAAAGAATTCTGTGATCCTTTTTGGACCTCATTTTCTTTGCCAAACAATTTAATCTTGTTATACAAACCTATGAACCAAGCTATTCTGATCCTTATCAACTTATACACATGCTGGTAGGGGAAGGCAGAGCAAAAGAATGGCTTAATAAGGTGGATTGGAAAAAACCTATAGAAGACTTCCAGAAGAAAACAACTGAAGATCAAGATAGGACCAAAGGCTTAGCCAAAACCCTTTACTGGTTATTCCAAAAGTTTCCCCAAATATTACTGATTGAAACATATCTAACTGTGTACTCAAAACCTAAGGAGGCTGTACTTGAATTCTTTGAAAGATTTCAAAAAACTTTCAAACAGTATTCAGGGATGGAAGATGTTAATACCAACTCATGAATGGTTTAGATTAAGAACTTGACACTTCAGTTAGAAAGCATCAGTGAAGTTGGGCAGCCATGGATGCCCGTGATTTATGCAGTTTGTCACAGCATCTGTCCAAGACCATACAAAAATAGCCAAGAAGAAGGCTAGTCAAATAATGAGTTTACAGCTTCAGCAATTGACTGGCCAGAAAAGGCCAACACGCCTCCAGTCTTAAAATGAAAGAGCCTCCAACACAGAAGACCTTCAAAGGTACCTTTGCTATTATTGCAAAAAAAAGCCTGGGAATTTTAAAAGAGCTTGCTATAAATTCAGAAAATCACTCAGAGAGAAAACAAAATCCTGCTAACCCTTCTCCAAACAAAGGTCCTATGCAACTCCCTTTCTGTCTCACCTAGGGCTGCTCCAAGGAAATACCTGGGGTTTTTCCCTTTCTTCTCACTAACATTCTGCAGAAATTGAATTCACCATTGTTTGAGAGCAGACAGAGCTTTAATTCATATGGGGTACCACTCTTTCTGTTCTCAATCCCAGCACTTTGAAACATTCTCTTCTGTGGAGTACTAAAACAATTTCAATGGTGGGAGTTTCTAAGCACCCTATGACTGTTTTTAAATCTCAACCCACTCCATTCCAACTTGGCCCTGTCACAGAGACACATTCCTTTTTCCTTCTTCCTTCCACTCCTTTACACATCCTCAGAAGAGACCTCTTAGAGGCCCATAATGCACATGTTTCCTTCTCACAAAAGGGGGAAATGTTTTAAATCTGGAAGAACATTCCAATCAACAAGGCACTAATGACACAAATTTAGGCCCTGCATGTGAAGCTGCCATCATTTTTCTCACATCAGTTATAACCCCAAGAAAGAATGAACTTGTACAAACACTACGGTCCCAAATCTCTGTGGATAGAGGGAAAATTCATTCAGCAACCCCAATCAAAATAGATGTAGACTCATCTTAACCCCTCCCCAACATCAAGTAATAGCTCCTCAAACAGGAACCTATAAAAGGAATTCAACGTATCATAAAAGACTATATTAAACAAGGTCTAGTGATTCCTTGCACCAGTCCTTGCAATATCCCCTTCCTCCCAGTTAGAAAACCTAATGGAAGAGACATTTTGTTCAGTATTAAAGAGCCATCAATAATATAGTCATATCCCGCCATCCAGTAGTCCTTAATTCCCATATCCCTTTATTTGCAGTTCCCACAGACAGCAAGGTTTTCACATGGCTGATTTATGTGGTGCTTTCTTTGTTATGCCAGTGGATCCAGGCAGCCAATTCTTGTTTGCCTTTACTTGGAAAGATCAACAGTACAATTGGACAGTATTGCCCCAGGGATATACGGAGAGTCCTATTTACTTTTCTCAGACCTTAAAATCATACCTTTCAGATGTTAGTTTCCCAAATGACTTCACTTTACTCCAATATGTGGATAACTAACTTCTTTGCTCTTCAGGCATGCAGGCTTCTCAAAAAGACAGCCTCTAACTACTTGAGCTTGCATTAGAGCAAAAGATCAAATTGTTAATATTTATACTGATAGACAATATGCTTTTTTTTTTAAACAAGAGGCATCAGCCACCATGTCCCCTTTTTTTAAAAATTTTATTTATTTATTTATGTCTGCGTTGGGTCTTCGTTGCTGCGTGGGGGCTTTTTCTCTAGTTGTGGCAAGTGGGGGCTACTCTTCGTTGCGGTGCACGGGCTTCTCATTGCGGTGGCTTCTCTTCTTGTGGAGCATGGGCTCTAGGCACACAGACTTCAGTAGTTGTGGCACACGAGTTCAGTAGTTGTGGCTCGCGGGCTCTAGAGCACAGGCTCAGTAATTGTGGCACATGGGCTTAGTTGCTCCACGGCACGTGGGATCTTCCTGGACAAGGGCTCGCACAGGACAAACTATTAAGAATAGTCAATATGTATTGGACCTTCTGGAAGCTATTAAAATACTAAAACTTCTGGCCATTATAAATATCTCAGGTTATTCAAAGCTTGGTTCAAAGGAAAGGAAATAATTTAGTCGATACTGTAGCAATGACTGCTGCTCTCTGACCCACTTCAAAAAAGCTTTAATTATTACCTAACCTTATGTTAGCTTACGGGATTTACTGGCAGAAACCTAAAACAATGTTTCTCCAGAGGAACAAGGCAAATCTTATACCAGGGATGTAAATTTTGGGAAGATCATAATTTATGGTACGGGTCTAACAATACTCCAGTTTTGACTCATAGCCTCCAGAACATATTATTGAACATACATGGGGGCGCAGATAAAATGATACGTGCAAAACAATGCTACTGAAAACCATCCCACAAAATAGCCACTGAAGTATATTTGAAGTGTAACCTTTGTCCAAAACGTAATCCAGGTAAACCCATCCATTTCTCTAAAGATTGTTTTCCTTTGCCTTCAGGACCCTTTGAGGTATGGTTAATGGAATTTATCCAACTGCCACCATCTCAGGGATATAAATATGTAGTTGTACTAGTATGCATATTTTCTCACTGGATTGAAACATTTCCATGTTGCAGGGTTATAGCAGTTTTGGTAGGCAAAATTCTTTTGGAAAAAATAATTTTTACATGGAGTATTTCATCTGAGCTTCATAGTAATCAACGAACTCATTTTACAGGGCAAATTATTCAGTCAATCTGTAAAACTTGGCCTTTTATTTCCCCCCCAGTTTTTCCACTGCCTCTATTATTCACAGTCCTCCAGGCTAGTGGAACTTACATATAGAGCCATTAAGGCTCAACTGGCTAACAAGACATGGAAACAACCTAAATGTCCATCGACAGAAGAATGGATAAAAAAGGTGTACATATATACATTGGAATACTAGTCAGCCATAAAAAAGAATGAAATAATGCCGTTTGCAGCAACATGGACGGAACTAGAGATTATCATACTAAGTCAGAAAGAGAAAGACAAATACCATACGATATCACTTTTATGTGGAATCTAAAATATGACACAAATGAACTTATGTATAAAAACAGAAACAGACTCACAGACATAGAGAAAAGACTTGTGGTTGCCAGGGGGGAGAAGGGGTTAGGGAGGGATGGATTGGGGGTTTGGGATTAGCAGATGCAAACTATTATACAATATATATTGAATAGAATGGATAAACAACAAGGTCCTACTGTGTAGCACAGGGAACTACATCCTGTGATAAACCATAATGGAAAATAATGTGAAAAAGAATATATATATATATATGTATAACTGAATCACTTTGCTGTTCAGAAGAAATTAACACAACATTGTAAATCAAGTATATTTCAGTAATAATAATTTTAAAAAGACTTAATTGGCTAAACTAGTTGAATCTTTTAATCTAACATGGCCGGAAGCCCTGCCCCTGGTATTGCTCAGCCTAAGGTCTACCACCTTTGGTAAGCACCAACTTTCTTCCTTTGAAATAATTATGGGAAGAACAATGAAAATATATAATGCACTACATAAGCCCAATGTGGTTAAAGGAGACCTCTTAACATATTGCCAAGAATTAACTAAAAACATTAAAGCTTCATGCTTACTAGTACTAGAATCTTTTAAAAGTGAGTAACCTTTAAAAAAAAAAAGTGAGTTACCACGAGACAAACACTAATGCAACCAGGTGATTATATTTATTGGAAAAGACACCTCCCTGGAGATGCTTTGAAACCTCAATGGAAAGAGGTTGTTAATCAGGTATTAACAGGTTGTTCACTAAGCCATGTGCAGCAAAACCTTTGGTGTTCAATCATGGAGTCACGTTTCTCATTTTTAAAAGGCTACCAATCCTGAGTGGACCTCCCAACCCATTGATGACCTTCGTCAGAACAAGAAAAACTTCCCTGGGTCAGAAGCAGATGACATCTGAGTAGACAGCTCATCGCAAGAGTCAAGACCAGGCCTGTAACCCCAACTTTGTTGATAGTTTCAGACTGTTTTTCTTTTTGTTAACTGAGGTACCTATACACTTGACTTTGTCACATTGAGGGTCAATAAGACTTTTTACCCCTTCCTCATGTTTTCTTTAATCCTGATAATCCTAATATTGGAATTATTCATCTGTCATAAAATCTTTACCTTGAGGAATGACAAATTGAAATTGTAATGGTGTAATCATACTCAGGCATAAAAAATGGAGTTGAGCAGCCATTGAGGATCAGATCTCAGACACATCCTTGCGTCACTGAGAATTTGAACTTTCTTTGAACTGTGCCAAACCCAAGGACACCATCAGCCATATTTAGAACACCCAGAAGCTTCACCCTTTTGGTCTAAAATTTCCCCATGTAACTCTGCAACCATTTTGGACCCCAACCAATCCTTGCTTAACAAGCAGCCTTATTTCTTGCTTGCTCCAATTATAATTCCTGACAGACAACTATGTAACTCACTATGGCCTTGCAGTTTTTGCCTTCCATTTTAACCTTTCTCCATTTTGTAGTGTAGTAGAATACAATTCACATGTTCCTTGACTCTGTGTGTCCTGGACTAAATACATTTTTGGGGGTGGAGGGCGGCTTGCAGGATCTTGGTTCCCTGACCAGGGATTGAACCCGCACCCTTGGCAGTGAAAGGGCAGAGTCCTAAAAACTGGACTGCCTTCCCTCCTGGACTACCTGGACTACCTTCTTAACAAACCCCAAATAAATGCCTTTTTATTTCAATCAAGTCTGTTTCTGAAATTTCGGTTTACAGAAGGAAGAAGTAAAACTCACTATTTGCAAATGGCATGACACTGTATATATAGAAACCCCAAAAACGACACCAAAGAACTGTTAGAGCTAAATGAATTGACTAAAATTGCAGAATACAAAATTAATACACAGAAATCCATTGCATTTCTGTACACTAATAATGAACTCTCATAGAAATGAAGAAAATAATCCCATTTACAGTTGCATCAAAAAGAATAAAATATCTAGTAATAAATTTAACCAAGGAGGTGAAAGTCTTGTAGTTTAAAAACTATAAGACACTGAGGAAATAAATTGAAGATGACACAAACAAATGGGAAGATATACCATGCTCATGGATTGGAATAATTGATATCATGAAAATATACATACTACTCAAAGCAATCTACAGACTCTGTGCAATCCCTATCAAAATACCAATGACACTTTTCACTAGAACTAGAACAAATATTTCTAAAATTTTTATGGAACTACAAAAGACCCCCAAATATCCAAAGCAGTCTTGAGACAGAAGAGCAAAGCTGGAGGTATCATGCACCCAGACTTGAAACCATACTACAAAGCTATCATAATCAAAACAATATGGTCCTGTTACAAAACCAGACACATAGATCAATGGATCAGAGTAAAAAGTCCAGAAGTAAACCCACAGTCATATGGTCAATTTATCTATGACAAAAGAAGCAAGAGTGTACAATTGGGAAAGGACAGTTGCCTCAATAAATGGTGTTGGGAAAACGAGGTAGCTACACGTGAAAGAATAAAACTAGGGGGCTTCCCTGGTGGTACAGTGGTTAAGAATCTGCCTGCCAAAGCAGGGGACACAGGTCTGAGGCCTGGTCTGGGAAGATCCCACATGCTGCAGAGCAACTAAGCCCGTGCACCACAACTACAGAGTCTGCAGTCTAGAGCCTGTGAGCCACAACTACTGAGCCCATGTGTCATAACTACTGAAGCCCATGTGCCTAGAACCTGTGCTCTGCAACAAGAGAAGTCACCACAGTGAAAAGCCTGCGCACCGCAATAAAGAGTAGCCCCCACTTGACGGAACTAAAGAAAGCCCACATGCAGCAATGAAGACCCAACACAGTCAAAAATAAATAAATAAATAAATAAATTTATTTATTTATTAAAAAAAGAATAAAACTAGACCACTTACACCATATACAAAAATAAACTCAAAATGGATTAAGGACTTAAATATTTTTTTCTTTCTTTTTTTTTTTTTTTGCGGTACACAGGCCTCTCACTGTTGTGGCCTCTCCCACTGTGGAGCACATGCTCTGGATGCACAGGCTCAGCAGCCATGGCTTGCCGGCCCAGCCACTCCACGGCGGGATCCTCCCAGACCAGGGCACGAACCCATGTCCCCTGCATCGGCAGGCGGACTCTCAACCACTGCGCCACCAGGGCCCCAAGGACTTAAATTTAAGACCCCGAAACCATAAAACTCTTTAGAAGAAAACATAGGCAGTAACCTCTTTGACATCAGTCTTAGTAATATTTTTTTGGATGTGTCTCCTCAGGCAATGGCAACAGAAGCAAAACTAAATAAGTGGGATCACATTAAACTAAATAGCTTTTGCACAGCAAAGGAAACCACCAACAAAATGAAAAGACAGCCTACTGAATGGGGGAAGATATTTTCAAATGATATATCCAATAAGGGGTTGATAATCGAAAATATATACAGAACTCATACAACTCTATATTTAAAATAAAAATTTGTTTTAATGGGCTAAAGAGCAGAATAGACATTTTTCCAAAGAAGACATACAGATGGCCAACAGGCACATGAAAATGTGCTCAACTTCATTAATCATGATAGAAATGCAAATCAAAACCACAATGAGATACCACCTCACGCATGTCATAATGGCTTATCAAAAAGAAACAATAGGACTTCCTAGTGGTGCAGTGGTTAAGAATCTGCCTGCCAATGCAGGGGACATGGGTTCAAGCCCTGGTCCAGGAAGATCCCACATGCCACGGAGCAACTAAGCCCATGCACCACAACTACTGAGCCTGTGCTCTAGAGCCTGTGAGCCACAACTACTGAAACCCATGTGCCTAGAGCCCACACTCCACAATAAGAGAAGCCACTGCAATGAGAAGCCCACACATGACAACAAAGAGTAGCCCCCACTCACCACAACTAGAGAAAGCCTGCATGCAGCAATAAAGACCCAACGCAGCCAAAAATAAATAAGTAAAATAAATTTTTTAAAAAGGAAACAAATGTTGACCAGAATGTGGAGAAAAGGGAACCCTCAAACACTGTTGGTGGGGATGTAAATTGGCCCAGCCACTGTGGAAAACAGTATGGAGGTTCCTCAAAAAACTAAAAATAGAATTATCAATGGTTGAACAATTACACTTCAGGGTATTTGAAGAAAACAAAAACACTAATTTGAAAAGACATGTGCACCCCTATGTTCATTGCAGCATTGTTCACAATAGCCAAGATATGGACGGAACATAAGTTTATCAATAGATGAATGGATAAAGATGTGGTATGTATGTGTGTGTGTATCTATGTATAACACACAGTGGAATATCACTCAGCCATAAAAAATAAGAAATCGTGCCATTTGCAACAACATGAATGGACGTGGAGGGTGTTATGTTAAATGAAATAAGTCAGAGAAAGAAATACTATATGATTTTACCTCTTTGTTGGAAATAAAAACCAAAACAAATGAACAAACAAAACAGAAACAGACTCATAGATACAGAGAACAAACTCACGGTTACCAGAGGGCAGGGGGCTGAAGGGTTGGACAAAATAGGTGAAGCAGTTTACAAGGTAGAAACTTCCAGATATAAAATGAATGTCATGAGGATGTAATTTGCACATAGGAAATATAGTCAATAATATTGTAACCAGTGCTCAAACATAGTAACTGGTCTTACTGAGGTGATCATTTCATAATGCACAAAAATAATGAATCAATGTTATACACCTGAACCTAATATAAACATAAAAAAATAATGAATGAATGCAACAAAAAAGAAACCTCTCACAAATTTTATTCTGTTGTTTTTTTCTATTCAGTTCAAAATACTTTTTCCAGTGTGTTTTTTGTTTTATTTTGGTTTTGCTTTTTTAATTGGTGTGTGTGTGAGGAGAGAGATGGAGAGGAGAGGGAAATCAAACTAATACAGAAGGGATCTTCTTTTATCTTATATAATGTTTCTACAAAAGTGCTATTGCAAATGTCATGCCTCTTTGTCCCTTATAAAATACTTCCCCGCACATTGTGAACTGCTCTATGCACTTTTATTCATTGTTACATTGGTGTTTCTCTCTAGTGAAATAAGTCAAGAAAATAAATATATAACGTTTGGGAAGGAATAAAGACTTTATCACTAACCACCTTAATTATTTCCTCAAATATCATCTACACCTGACTCCTACTATGGAGACCCAATTTACTATTACAATGCTTCCCTACTCCCTATACTTTTCTTCACCTCTATGTGGTTCTTTTCTCTTTCCTTAAGAC
>NW_006785389.1:1356296-1369098 GCF_000442215.2 Lipotes vexillifer | reverse complement strand
CTTTCCCTAAGAACTATTATTACCGTCTAAGATACTATGTAATTTAACAACTTAGCACTTGCTTGTTGTGTGTTTCCCTTAACCAGAATGCAGTTTCCATGAGGAAGAATTTTTTTTACTTATTCTGTGCACTCATATATATCTAGGAATGTGCCTGACAAGGTACACAATGAATATATGTTGAAGCACTGAACAAACATGAAAACCGGAAGTTCCTGTTCATTTGTAACATTGTTTGCTATTTTTTCCAACACTGCTCATTCCTGTCTCACCCAATCAGTTTCAAAACCTTCAAGGGTTCTCAGGAATGGAAAGAAGTCATATTTTGGATTCAAACCCTGAATTGACTAAGAAAGATGGATAGGATGTGCTCAGTTTTTTTCTTTCTTCTCTCAACTATTAGATTTCAGTGTCTTCTGCTCCTTTTCCATTAGGATTTTTATTTCCAAAATAAGTTCTTCCCTATCTGTTCTGCTCTCCTGTTAAGATATCTTTATTAATCACTTTTAATAGCTTTCAGTGGTTGCATAACTCACAAATGTTTTCCAGAAATGATCTCAAATCCCTTTGCAGACACTATTACTGCAATTACAGATGAAGTGATTAATCACCTTCCAGCAAAAAGATGAGATCATGGCATTTCAAAACATTTACCCAGGGTTCAGAATCCCCCCCTTTCCACACCTGCAGCCACTGTTCTCACAGCAAACAATTGGGTTAGTAGCTTTTTTCTTTTTTTCCTCCAGATAGGTTTCACATTCTTTTAAGGAATGTATTTCAGGAAATCTATGAAGATTATAGATTCATAGATTAAGAAATAATTGGGCGGGACTTCCCTTGATGGCTCAGTGGTCGAGAATCTGCCTGTCAATGCAGGGGACATGGGTTTAATCCCTGGTCTGGGAAGATCCCACGTGCCGTGGAGCAACTAAGCCTGTGTGCCACAACTACTGAGCCTGCACTCTACAGCCCTCAAGCCACAACTACTGAGCCCGCGTGCCTAGAGCCCCTGCTCTGCAACAAGAGAAGCCACCACAATGAGTAGATCCCACATACCATGGAGCAACTAAGCCCATGCACCACGACTATTGAGCCTGTGCTCTAGAGCCTATGAGCCACAACTACTGAAGCCTGCGTGCCTAGAGCCAGTGCTTGGCAACAAGAGAAGCCACCACAATGAGAAGCCTGTGCACCACAACGAAGAGTAGCCCCTGCTCGCCAACTAGAGAAAGCCTATGCACAGCAACAAAGACCTGACACAGCCAAAAATAAATAAATAAGCATTTTTAAAAATAATTAGGCTTTCTGAGGTTGAAATATAAAAAAATTTAGAGAGACAGATAGTAGACAAACAGACAAAAACAGGAAAGGAAAGACATTTGTTAAGGGAACCAGAGGCTATCACCACACTTGTCCACCTGCTTCAGGGCTGCTGGAGATTTTCCTTTCTCCTCCTGTTACCAACCCTCTATGAAAACATCTTTCACTTATCCCTAGTAAGCACACTGAACTTCACAGGTTTCACTCTAAAGACTTCTTCCTACAAGCATGTGATGAGCAGTAAGACAGGGAAGATGGGTTCCCAGATGCTGAGTTTGAGAATGATAGCTGCTGCTATGCATAAGTGCTTTTGGTGGTGTTCCTATGTTTTGCAAAGGGGGGGAGGGGCATGTATTGTTAGCCAAAATCTAGTGTGTTTCTAAATTTCTCTCAGTTGTAAAAGTTAACATTCATTCTCATTCAGAGAAAATAAAGTCTCGTTTATTTTGCATTTATAGAAACAAATTTTATGTGAAGAAAAACATGTTACCAAACCAGGTTCGTTTGCCCAATGTGCAGCAAGCCAAATACTGAGATGCGGAGGTTTGCAGCAGAGAAAGGGCTTATTTTTATTTGTACAAGGCAGCCAAGTGAGGAGACTGGAGAACAAATACCAAATACACCTTTCGGGAAATGGGGAACTTGGGCCATTTATGGGTGAAGAGTGTAGTGTGGTCAGTGGTATAGGGAAGGTGATTGGAGGCAGGAAAAGGTGAAATAATCATCGTTCTATGCAGGAGCTACATGCTTTCAGGGACACGTGCAAATTCAGGAGTTGGTATGAAACGTTTGGGGGAATTTGGGGCTGTAAAGTTGAAGGTCATTTATCAGACAACCAAGTCTATTCTGTGCATACTTGGTTTGGCCACATTGGTTTCATCTATTTTCAGCCACTTTTGTTGTGTTACAAGCCAAGGTGTTTTCAACTAGCTGCTCCATTATCTGCTGTTCTGTCAGACAAGTTCAAGAATTTCTGTTAGTCACCAATTTCTGTTAACCCTATGGGGCACGGTTTCAAGATGCGTTTTTTAACCCTATAGGGAACAGTTTCAATCCCCCATCTTTTTTTTTTTTTTTGAATTTTATTTATTTGTTTATACAGCAGGTTCTTATTAGTCATGAATTTTATACACATCAGTGTATACATGTCAATCCCAATAGCCCAATTCACCACACCACCCCCACCCCCCATCTTTTGATCATTACTCAATCTTAAGGGAAGAGGGGCAATGACTACTCTGGCTACTTCCTGCAGAAGAAAGGCATAGGCCTGATATGGGCTTGAGGAATGAAACTGTTTCTTATTTGATTGCAAATACTCATGATTCCCTAGATGAGGCCAAGGCTTTTGTTCTGGGCCTTTATGTTCATATGGGTTGGGGTTTTGGGTTTAAACATATGAGACAAACAGCAAGTAGAGTTCTGACAAGAAGGAATATAAATCCTAGCAAGCATAAAACAACACCACCTAGTTAAGTAATCCCTCTAATATAGACCTTATTCCTGATGGGATCCATGAGTATATATTTCCTAAGAGATTGGATCCAGGAAAATAGTTCTGGAAACCAGTTTGGACCCAGTACTTCTGGGATATTTGTTGTAGCCAGTAGTCTGTTGCCTGATTTTGTCTATATGAGTTTCCACTTCAGCTTAAGCATTAATGTATACATGACAAGAGGTATTAGCAATAGCACAAACTTCACCCTGTTCAGCTAGTATATAACCTGGAGCTATACAATTATCTAGGACTACTTTGGCTAATGAGTCAGCTTTTTCCCAGAGTACAACTGAAGTGTTTTTTTTTTAATCATAATCATAATGAAGTTCAGGATGGCCAAAAAACTCATGACAGGCACAACCAAGGGGTCAGCATGATTACATACAGAAAAAGGCTTTAGATGACTTAGCCAACATCTAGAAAGATTGCCTGTTTTTCCCAATGTTTGAGAAATCCTAATTATTCTTCCAAACCTGGAAGGATAAAATCACAGAGGAAATATAGCAAAAGAAAAGAACACTCATTCTGGTGATCTAGTGAGCTAATTATTTGTTGCTTGGCCTTGGGGCATTACCTTCTGAAGAATTTTACTTTGCCAAAGTCACCACTGTAGCCATCCCACTAGGAGCATAGATATCCCCACAAAGATTTAGAGTTCCTCAGTCATAAATGTCAGGCATGCAGTTAGGTTAACAGTACTATAAAGCCAGCAGACAATCCTATTGACTGAACAAGAGCTTTGGTACCATTCACCTTAATTTCCTTTTTTAAAATATTTTATTTATTTATTTTATTTATTTGGCTGTGTTGGGTCTTAGTTGCAGCACATGGGATCTTTCATTGTGGTGCATGGGCTCAGCAGTTGCAGCACACAGGCTCTCTAGTTGTGGTGAACGGGCTCTAGAGTGCGCGGGCTTAGTTGGCCCATGGCATGTGGGATCTTAGTTCCCTGACCAGAGATCGAACCCATGTCCCTTGCATTGGAAGGCAGATTCTTAACCACCGGACCACCAGGGAAGCCCCTCACCTTAATTTCTTTCTCGTAACTTCCTTCTGAAAGCAACTTAAGATCTGTTGGTGTTCACTGCCCATTCAGAGAAGTCAGTATCGGGGATCTGGAACCAGCCAGGATTTGGATATTGGTCATGGTTTTCTTCAACAGCATGGTTTCTGTTCCCTGTGTCGTTCCTTATGAGGTCTGGCCCAGCAAATATGGACTGGTCTTCTGGATGCTTAGTTTTCCAGTGTTTCAGTAGAACCCAGTCTCCAGGACGAGTTGCAGGGGAACATTTGTGGGAAATATTAACCTGCTGGAGGCAAACTTATATATAGCAGTTAGAGTGGTGCCCATTAATTGTACAGACTTGAAAGTGTCTAGTTTCTTAATTCGAGTTCCTTCCAGATTTCCTAAACCATTTCTGGAACATAGAAAGTGTCTCCCATGCAATATTTAAGGTCCTTTCAGCCTTGCCAAAAAAAGATTTCACTTTTTGCAGTACAGGGAAGAGGAGGTGCAGGGCTGACTGAGGGGTATTACCCGACTCCTCTGCTGAGGATGGAACCCCTGGACAGCAGCTGTAAGTCTGGCTGAGAATGGAACCCCTGGACAACAGCTGTAAGTCTGAAAACCAAGACAGCACAGAAATTCTTGCTGTGGCCATGTACACCAGAATATGGAGATACCTGAGGGTAGTTAATTTCAAAGTTTGAAGTGACATATTTATGCTTAGGATAGAATATGCCCCATAAAATGTTACAGGGAAGACAGAGACTGACTAAACAGAAATGATGGGGACTATTTAAATAAATTATTACAGGGCCCAGTGTTTGTAATTACACGTGTGCCAACGATAGAATGAAGGTCAAGGACCATATTTGTTACGGTATTTTTTTGTTTGTTTCTCAAACTTTTAACTTTTCAAACTGTGCTACCACATATATTAGGCTTCCATTTTATTTTTTATGTTTTACTGAAGGTATTTCAAGGGTCTCAATAGGCCTTGTGATTTTTCTGTTGGATTTTGCATAACTTGGTGTTTTTCAGGAACACATACAATGCATTGCTGTAGAACTGACTCTGTGAAGTTTTCTCCAGGATATATACATATATATAGAGAGAGAGAGGGAGAGAGAATGTATAATATTATATGTTTCAGGTGTACAACATAGTGATTCACAATTGTTAAAGGTTATACTCCATTTATAGTTATTATAAAATGTTGGCTATATTCTCTCTTGTACAATATATCCTAGTAGCTTATTTATTTTATACATAGTAGTTTGTACCTCTTAATCCCCATCCCTGTTTTGCCCCACCCTCTTCCTTCCGGTAACCACTAGTTTGTTCTGTTTATCTGTAAGACTGTTTTTTGTCTTATTCACTAGTTTATTTTTTATATTCTATATATGAGTGATATCATACAGTATTTGTCTTTCTCTGTCTTATTTCACTTAGCATAATGCTCTCCAAGTCCATCCGTGTGGCTGCAAATGGTAAATGTTCATTCATTTTTATGGCTGAGTAGTATTCTATTGTGTGTGTGTGTGCGCATGCGCGCACACACACACACACACATCTTTACCCATTCATCTCTTGATGGACACTTAGATGGCTTCCATATCTTGGTAATTGTAAATAATGCTGCTATGAATATTGGGGTGCATGTATCTTTCTGAATTAGTGTTTTTGGTTTTTTTCAGATATATACCCAGGAGTAGAATTGCTGGATCATATGGTAGTTCTATGTTTAGTTTTTTTGAGAAACCATCATACTATTTCCCACAGTGGCTGCAACAATTTACATTCTCACCAACAGTGTCAAGAGTTCCCTTACCAGGATGTATTCTTAAGTGAAAAACTATGGTCCAGAACAGTGTATAACAGTGTATATATACCATGTTTTTTGAGTCAAATAGAAGAGTATAAATATAGGGACAGAGATTTAACAGATTGGAAGGACAGGAACAAAAGTGATGAAATTTCCTTGTGTTGTAGTTTTGAGTTTGTACAAATTTAAGTATTTTCCATAAAGTTTAAACAAACAATGCTCAATCAAAATGGAATTTTAAAATCCATAACATCAAAAGTAAAATGGAAGAAAAATTGAGAGAGATTGTGTGTTGCCTTGATGGTATATCCAGGATAAAGAAAGTGGCTTAACCCAGAGGGATATCAACTAGACCCCAATATAAAATAAAACTTAAAAAAAAAAAAGGGGGCTTCCCTGGTGGCGCAGTGCTTGAGAGTCCGCCTGCCGATGCAGGGGACGCGGGTTCGTGCCCCGTTTCGGGAGGATCCCACGTGCCGCGGAGCGGCTGGGCCCGTGAGCCGTGGCCGCTGAGCCTGCGCGTCCGGAGCCTGTGCTCCGCAAATGGGAGAGGCCACAACAGTGAGAGGCCCGCATAACGCAAGGAAAAAAAAAAAAAAAAAAAAAAAAAGGGATAAAACCACACACCTGAGTACAACTAGAGGAATCTGAATAAGATCAGGTGATAGTATCAACATCAATATCATTGTTGTGATGTAATATAGTCTTACTATTGGGGAAAATGGGTAAAGTACACACAGGATCTCTCTGATTCCTTACCTTACCTTTTCCTTCCTTTGTCCTCTCCTTTCCGTGCCACAAGGTGTGCAGGATCTCAGTTCCCCAACCCGGGATTGAACCTGGGTCACGACAGTGAAAGCACCAAATCCTAACCACTAGACCACCAGGGAACTCCCTCTCTGCATTCTTACTCTTGCATATGAATCACTGATTTTCACAATAAATACTTCAATTAAAAAATCCAAGGGAGGGAATTCCCTGGTGGTCCAGTGGTTGGGGGTGTTCTCCGAGATCTTATGGAATATTTGTATGAAGTTGTCACTTCTGTCTGGAGAGATCCTCACCAATTGTGAAGTGTTGCTTCCCTGGGATGCGGACTTTGTAAGGGAGGAGGAGTGTAGTGTATCAATGTCATTATTCAGTTTAACTTTATACACCAGTGGGTTCATTCAAAATATTCATAGTAAACATTATTTTTATAATACTATTTAAGGTTGAAGTAAAAAATATCACCAGTGTGATGAAAATAGTTTACAAAACTAGAAAATGAAGCAAAATAAGGGACAAAAGAAAGAACAAGAAATCTTGATAAGAATCACAAGATGAAGTTAAGTAACAAAAACATATGCCAGTAGAATTTCCCGTGGGAATTTAGGAGTGTGCGTAAATCTGAGTCTAACAACCATGACATTGCTTAGGTTGTGGATCAGTCCACTCTTAATGACCTCCAGTGAGTCACAGGTAGTAATGATTGACAACTTCCCCTGATCATAGAGGTTCTGCAGAGACACAGGAAGGGTCTAAATTAAATGCCCTGTTCTCATTGAGTGCAGGGTGACTCCATTCTTCTAAGAGGATGTCTGGTCCAAATTTTTATTTTCTATTTAAGAAAATTATCTTATAAATGGGACATGTCATTGAGATGAAATCACAATAAGGCAAAGATGATAGAGATAGATATATAGATGATAGACATATAGGTGGATGATAGACATACAGATGACAGAAGAATGGATCCATTTTTATAGGTGAGGAATGGAAGCCAAGGCCCTGGGAGGGTAGAGAGTGTTGATTACTATGATAAAGAGAACATCCAAGTACTTGAGATGCAATGAACAGCCTTCCGCCAAGGATAAAAATTTAGACACATCATTAAAGTCTCCATGACACAACATGCCCCTCATCAGCAGATACCACACAGACACTAGGCCTCTACTCAGAGTAGGAGCTCATCTTCTTCACCTTATTACTCACAACCTACCTTATCATGAAGCCTCTACAGTGAACCCTGTTTATGATCAGTGTGTTTAGTGAGAAGCCAGTGAAACAAGTTTCAAAACAATGCAACTGAGGAGAGAGGGGAACTGTCAGGCACTCCTGATGCACGTTGATGAGGGGCAACATGCCTCTGGTTTTCTCAGCAAATGCCTTTCCTGTTTTTATGGCTTTGTTCTTATGTCTGTCTATATCTATATATATAACCTATATAAGGTGGTTCATTTTTTATTGTCCTGACCTCAGGAAGTGAAATTTATTTTAGAAAGAGTTAATTTCCAGTTTCCTGACAAAAATGTTTTCTAAGAATCAGATACCTGAAGAGATACTTACCAAATGTGTATTTGCTCCCATAACAAGGATGCCATGGCAGCATCTGAGAGTGCAATGGGGACACATAAGCCTGAGATAAAGGTTTAGAACCCCACGATGTCATCTGCTCCTTGGAAGTGATTACGTCACCTGTAAGTGCACTGACAGTGTCTGCATACAGAGAAGAGACAAACTCTGAAAAACATTTGAGACTGTGTTAACTACCCAGAGCTATTAAAAGTACTTAGGGTTTCCCTGGTGGCACAGTGGTTAAGAATCCGCCTGCTAATGCAGGGGACATGGGTTTGAGCCCTGGTTGGGGAAGATCCCACATGCCGTGGAGCAACTAAGCCCATGCGCTACAACTACTGAAGCCCACGCACCTAGAGCCCTTGCTCCACAAGAGAAGCCATCCCAAAGAGAAGCCTGCACACTGCAATGAAGAGTAGCTCCCACTGGCTGCAACTAGAGAAAGCCCACACATAGCAACGAGACCCAAAGCAGCCAAAAAGAAATAAACTAAAAAAAATAAAATAATAAAAGTGCTTAATGAGATAGATAACCATGAGGTCTGGCAGAAATTGATGGTGGAAAACTGGTTTTTGAAATAATCAAAATCCCACTGGAATGTGAGGAAAAAAAAAAACCACACCTGACATCTAATAAGTGAGAGAAGGAAACCACTAAAATGTCTACTGGGGATTTTTTAGTAGATTTAAAGGCTTTTCACAAAACATAATTTCTTCCTATAACTCAGAGCATTCATGGTAGTAAAACTGAAGGAAAAAGCAGGGTGAGGAGAGTTAGAAAGTACACACACAGTTGTGCAAATGAATGTTAAATGTGCATTATCATTTTGTTCCATATTTTAAGATGTCAGTAGGTACCACATGGGGGACTTGCCTGGCGTTCTAGTGGTTAAGACTCTACACTTCCATTTCATGGGGCAAGGATTTGATCCCTGGTCCGGGAACTAAGACCCCACATACCACACAGTGAGGCCAAAAATTAAAAAGTACCATATGTGTTTCAGACATGTTTCTAGGAATACAGAATGTATCAGTGCACAACATGTAAATACATATTTTCCTACTGGAACTTACTCTGTATTTGATAGAAAAATAAAATAAGCAGTTCTTCTATGATATTAAGTTGCATAGTGTAATAGAAGGTGATGGGTCCTAAGGAAGTAAGAAGGTCAGCGAAAGGGTGATGAAAAAATTATGAGTTTACGATGGGTTGAGGCACTAAAATGAGTGTCCATATTTGGATTCATAGTGAAGATGAAAACTGAGGATATATTTTAGGTGGTTTCTTCCTTTCTAATTGCTACATATTCATTATTTTACCGTTTTTTTTTTTTGTATTGAATGAAATTGGAACTCCAGGATGACACTGAATAAGAGAACAATGAGCAGCTGCCCTCCTTTTATTCTAATGGCAATAGTTTAATAATGGTTCAAAGGTATAGTATTTCTAATAACTCTTTGTAGATGTTGTAGGATTAAGAAGGCTCACTTCTATCCGTAGTTTGACATCTCTCTTAGTGTACTAGCACTGAACATTTCACAAAGAAAAGTTTTTTTAATTCCCATTCACAATATTATCAGATTTAGAAAATACATATGCAAGACCTATAAAAAGAAATCTAAAAACATTTCCATCCAAAATTAAATAAGATCTACATAAAAGGAGATGTATCATGTTTATGGATTGGGGCACTCAGTATTTCTTTCTAAATTAAAGATTAGGAGAATTCCCTGGAGGTCCAGTGGTTAGGACTTGGCACTTTCACTGCCCTGTCCTGTGTTCAATTGCTGATCTGGGAACTAAGATCCCATAAGCTGCATGGAACAGCCAAAAAAAATAAAAATAAACTGAAGACTAAATGCAATCCCAGTGAAACTCCTAGTAGGATTTTTTGTGCTGTATAAGCTGAAAAGTGGATTCTAAACTTCATATGGAAAGGCAAAGAACCAAGAAAGGCTATAATGACTGAAAAAAAAAGGAAGTCAAAGGAGTATACAACCTTGATTTCAAGACATACTATAAAAACAAATTACTTAATACATGAAAATACTGGCATAAATAAAGTAGATAAATGCAACAGAATAGAAATTCCAGAAATAAACATATACATAAATGATTGACCTTCGATGAAGATACTAAAGCAATTCAGGGGAAAAGGTATAATCTTTTAAATCAGTATCACTGCAGCAATTGGTTATCTATATTTTAAAAAAGCTCCCACAATTAATTGAAAATGATTCCTTTACATCAATAAAAACCCTAAACCATAAAAGTTACAGGAGGAAACAGGGGAAAAAGTATAAGAATGGACAAATTAGACTACACTAAAATTAAGAGCTTTTTCTCTGGAAAAGTAATTGAAAAGACAAGACCAATTCTGGAAGAAAGTATTGCTAAGTATTTCCATTAGAGGACCTTAATCAATAATTCATGAAGAAATGTCAAAACTCAGTAATTAGAACAAATCAAATGAATAGAAATTTCAATAACAATATATGGCTGGAAATTAACACATGGAAGACCACTCAGCATCATGTCATTAGGGAAATGCAAATTAAAATCACTTGATACCACTATACACCTGTGATGTCACAAAAATTAGAAACCCTGCACATACCAAGTGTTGGTAAGAATGGAAAGAATGGGAACTTGGGTTCTGGTGTTTCTGGCAAGACTGTAAAATGATACTACCACTTTAAAAAGTTTGACTGGGGCTTCCCTGGTGGCGCAGTGGTTGGGAGTCCACCTGCCGATGCAGGGGACACCGGTTCATGCCCCGGTCCGGGAGGATCCCACATGCTGCGGAGCGGCTGGGCCTGAACATCTGGAGCCTGTGCTCCGCAACGGGAGAGGCCACAACAGTGAGAGGCCCGTGTACCACAAAAAAAAAAAAAAAGTTTGACCCCACAAAAGTTAAACTTTCACCTACTCTACAACACAGGAGTTGTGGTGCTAGATATTAACTCAAGTGAAGGAACACATAAGTCCAGAAGGCATTTCTCCAGTGTGAACTTTCCTCTTTTTTATGAGCTTGGAGCTACATACAAAGAACTACACTCATAACGCCTTTCTCCAGTGTGGATTCTCTGGTGGACAATAAGACTTGTTCTATAACTGTAAGGCTTCCCACATTCATTGCACTGAAAAGGCTTTACTCCAGTGTGGATTCTCTGGTGGACAATAAGGCTTGTTTTGTTACTGTAGGGCTTCCCACATTCACTGCACTGAAAAGGCTTTGCTCTAGTGTGGACATTTCGGTGGCTAACAAGTGTATTCTTTAGCTTGAAGGCTTTCCCACATTCATTACACTCATAGGGTCTTTCTCCAGTGTGGATTCTCTGGTGCTCAGCAAGTCTGATTTTCCTCTTGAAAGCTTTCCCACATTCACTGCACTCATAATGCCTTTGTGCAGTGTGAACATTCTGGTGTTTATTGAGGGCAAAGCTGCTTATAAAGAAGTTCCCACATTTCTTACACCCATAAACTTTTTCTCCATTGTGAATTCTCTGGTGTACAATAAGACTTTTTTTGTTGACATAGGCTTTCCCGCACTCACTACACATATGAGGCCTTTCTCCAGTGTGGGTCCTCTGGTGGATAATAAGACTGGTTTTATAACTGAAGGACTTCCCACATTCGGTACACTTAAAAGGCTTTTCTCCAGTATGGATCCTCTGGTGCACAAGAAGTTTATTTCTGTAAAGGAAGAGCTTCCCACATTCGCTGCATTTATGAGGTTTCTCTCCAGTGTGGACCTTTTGGTGCTGGACAAGTGAATCCTTGCGGGCATAGGCTTTCCCACATTCATTACACTCATAGGGTCTTTCTCCAGTGTGGACTCTTTGGTGCTGAACAAGTTTACATTTGTAGATGAAGACTTTTCCACATTTACTGCAATCAAAAGGCTTTTCTCCTGTGTGAACCCTACGATGATGAGAAAGACCTCCCCTGAGTCTGAAGAACTTCCCACAGTCGCTGCACCCATAAGGTTTTTCTCCAGTGTGAACTCTCAGGTGCTCCGTGAATTTATACTTCTTACTGAAGGCTTTTCCACATTCACTGCACTCGTAATGCCCTTGCCCAGGGTGAGAGACCTCCCTGCTCTGCCTGCTTCTACCTGAATGCTGTCCATCGTGGGAGGGTTGGTGCTGGGGAAAGCCCAAGCTGCCTAGGAAAGACGTCTCAATCTCTCCGCATGTGAACATATTGTCAGGTAAAAAGACTTTGCAGCTCGTCACAAGCAAGGCCCCATTCTTTTCCCTTCTGAGGTGTTTCTCTCCACTGGGCTGCTTCTGGTGCTGTTGTAGGTGAGAAGTGAACATTTTCACACAAGCCACAGAAGAGGACAGTTTCAGCCGAGGATGCACTCCTTGGTGCTCAGCCAGGTACAAAACGTCTTTCTCTACCAGGGCACCCATATCTGAAGTAAGAGTCTTCAGGATAGATGGGTCTGGATTTGGATTCCTGTCTTGTGTCACTTGTTCTACAGAAACACACTGTTCAGAAGTGGCCTCCTCAGTACCTAATGCACTCCAACACCCTGAAAGCACAAAAATGCTGATAAACTGCATGGAGACGTTGGTGGTACAGGAGTCCACTACAAATCTGTGCATGACACATGTAGGAATAAGCCCATGGGTTTGTTATTAAAACACAGGAAGAAGGGTCAAGTGGTAGAAGGGGATACTGTACAATGCTAGGTCTCTGATGGTCGCACAACAGGAAATGTCTCAAACCAGCAAGAACACAGGATACCAGGATGTGGCGCCGTGCCGGGAGAAGAGGCTAGAACAACCCACTCCTAGGCCGATGGCTTTCA
>NW_006785389.1:1354232-1356215 GCF_000442215.2 Lipotes vexillifer | reverse complement strand
CAGCAGGACTTTCTGGTGGTGACAAGGGTCAGCTCTGTAGAATGAGTGTCTCAATCCAGGAAAATGTAATTACACCTGACTGTCAGTGTTCAAAGACAATGTAAGTAAACATGTACCTCTCATGATACATTAAGGATATGCATATACAATATACAAAATACATAAAATTGGAGAACAGTGCAGACAGGGGGAAAGGAGAGGTGTGGAGGACACTAAGGTGGAAAACAGGAGTCAGAAATCACAGTAGAAATGAAAACTGGGCAAAGTGTCGAAATGGGGAGAAGTGGAAGAAAGAAATGAAGTATGAGCATGATGAGTCTTGACGTTGAAAGAGGAGAGAGCAAAGACATTTCCCTGTAGGACTAGAACTCATCAATGATATCATGCCTTCCTACAGCTCCTGCTCACCAGGCTCAGGATGCAATTAACCCTCGTCCTATGACTAGAGAGGGGCCTACCTCGTCAGGCACCCAGGGTTGCCTCCACCTCTCAGCTCAGGCTGGGTGACTATGAGCCCTACCAGATCAAAGTCCTCAGAGGAAAATAGAGCCATTAGGAGAAAGACACTGGCCCAGAGTGAACCAACCAATGACAGACTTAAGGAAAAAAATATATCACTAGAAGAACCTTAAGGAGTCTTGCAAAAATAATCTAGGGTTGACCACAAATGCTGACCATGTAAGTGGCTGTAATTCCTGACACAGTGCAAAAAAAAGGGTTAGAACGTGTGACACGGATCTTGCACACATCTGAACAGTCAACACACCTAGTAGTGTCAAAGCTAAGCGGCATCAGCTGGACAGGCTTCAAGCCTCTGAGACCAAAGGCTTCTGTGAAAGGCTTCAGGGCCTATGGTACAGGGCTGAACACACACAGGGTGGGGGAACGCAGCTCAAGTGCCAGGAAATCAGGGAAGTAAGCAGTGTCCAAGGTCCAGGCTCAGAAGGATGGAGTGAGCCATGCAAAACGAAGGGCAGAGTCCCATACGGGGCGTTGGTGTGGGAACAGCGGTCCTTACCCAGGGAGGCTATAAGTGACAGGTTCTCCAGCATCACGTCACAGTACAGGAGTCTCTGAGCATCGTTAAGGAGACCCCACTCCTCCTGCGAGAAGGACACAGCCACATCCTCAAAGATCACATGGCCCTGTCATGAGGGGGACAAGTGAGTTCACAGCAGCCTCTGCAACCAGGACCCCCAGTACATGGTCGTCCACCCCAGTGACCCAGCTCAGAGGACACACCAGGTCCTGATGCCACAGGAACCTGCTAGCGTTACATCATTCAGTTAAAATAGACAGGGAGACGATCAGTCTCACAAGACGCTCTGAGGCTGCCACACAGACCCCCAGCCAATCTCCTCAGAGTCCACTCTCCTAAGATCACACAGATCACACCACACACAATGACACTTGTGCTCAGCCCCCTGGAGTAAAGCATGGGGACAAGGGCCCTGAGTCCATGCTCACACTCCTTCCCTCTCCATTGCCCAGCCCTGCAGGGTTACAACTCCCTCACGTGCCCGACCGTGACCCCCACCCCACGCCACGCCACCACCTCGGCCCCAGGCCTTCGGCACCTCATCGTGTTCCCCTTGTGCCACCCAGCACACAGTGCTTCCCCAGGCCTCTGCGGGACCCGCTGCTACAGGCGGTCCCAGTACTGCTTTCTGTCCCCCCACATGGCCCTGATCCCTGTTCCCATGTCAGCACCCAGACATCATGTGGGCTCAGATGCCCAGAGACCTCGTCCTCCACAGTGTCCCACGTGCTGACCCTGCACCACTCACCCCTTCCTCTCTCTACTCCTCTCATTCCAAGCCCAGCCCCCACCCCCCAGCCCAGCCCAAGACCCTGTCCCAGCTGCGCTCATCTGCCCTCAGCTGGTCTGTCGTCCAGTCTCACTCTCTTCAGGTTCCAACCATAGTCATCACAAGACTCTGTGCCTGTGGAGGCGAAACAATGCCCCAGGCCTTACCTCCCTGT
>NW_006785389.1:1344459-1354222 GCF_000442215.2 Lipotes vexillifer | reverse complement strand
CATCCCTGCTTTGCTTCTGAATCCATGCCTTATCCATCCCTTCGAATCCTGTGCCATGACCAGGACCTCCCCCGAGGCCACTCCCGCCCCCCACACACTCGTGGTCACTGCACTGCCTCATCCATCTTAGTGATGACAGCCACCCCTGTCCCCATGCCCAGGGAGGTGAACCAGTCCATGGAGAACCCCCTCCCCACCCTACTATTTTCATGGCACCCACACATGACCTGAGGGCCTGGAATCTGACCTGGTCCACATGCCATCCACCTGTCAGGGGTATCCTCAATCCTGAACCCCACCTTTCCTGAACTCCACGTGTGTGTTTCTAGTGGCCCACTTGACACCTCCCGCGAGACACCCTGGCAATATCTCAGACTCAGCCTGGGGACACGGAACTCTGGACAGTCCTTCTGTCCATTACTCCTACTGCTGACTTCCTGTCTCAGACACGGTGTCCCCACCGTCACCTAGAGGCAAACATCCTGGGGTCATGTCAGACTACTCTCTCTCATCCTGTACAGCAGAAAATCAGCTCTACCACAAACGAGATTCAGAGACTCACCTCCTCTCCTGCTACAGAGCCATTGCCAGGATCCAGTCACAATCGACATTCACCAGGACTGTGCTCTCCCCTGGGCCCCCGGCTCCACCCTCACCCTCAGTCTTCTTCATCTCGGCAGGGAGAGCAGCCTCTTCAGACCCAGCGTCAGGTCACTTCCCTCCTCTGTGGCCAACATGGCATGGACCTGCCCCTTCAGGAGAGGCCCAGCTCCTCAGGCTGCCATCCCAGGAATGACTCATGCCCTCAGTCTTTATCAGCCCAAGTCATGGGTCCTGCAGTTCCCTGAACACTCCCCTCTCAGTCTCATCTCCAGGCTGTGCCCAAGGACATGTCACCACTTGACCTTCTCCACTGGACACATGGGAACACCTCTGTACAACTGCTGGCTTTGATTAATGGTCCTGTGCCTGAGATGATGCCAGGGCCCAGACCTAAGGGCCCACAATCCCAGGACAACACTGTCTCCTCTATCTGTGTGTCAGGACCAGGGGTAGGGATGACGTCTGGGTAGGTACTGGGGCTTCTTCCACTTACCTGTCCAGGGACCATAAATGCTGCTGCTACCATGGGAACCTGTGAAAAGAGGTAGGATCTGAGGTAAAGGTGATTATGGTGAGGACGTAAAGGCTGAGCTCTTTCTTCCCTTCCTTTTCCTGGACATGAGTCATCTGAGGCTGACCTCTGACTTCAGATCCTCACTCTTCAGAGCTATAGCTTGACAACTCGATAGCCTTAGACAAAGACTCAACATCCTTGGGACTTCCCTGGTCCAGTGGTTAAGACTTCAATCTTCCACTGCAGGGAGCCCGGGTGCCATCCCTGGTTGGGGCACTAAGATCCCACATGCTGTGGGGTGTGGCTAAAAAAAACACTCATCCTCTTTGAGTCTCAGTGTCTTCATGTAAACGGCAACACTTAGGATGTCTAACTCATAATGTGTACATACCAAATGCATTATTACCTCTCCCATGCTAAGATTCAGCTATTACAGAACACAGGATTAGGATTTCTATAAATGTTTTTGAAAATTAGGTTTTTCTTACATGTCTTTCGAGGCTTTCTGAGACAAAGTATCTTTTTTCAGCCACCAATTATCTAATTTTATGACACCACCATGGTGCCCTACAATTCATTCCTATTTTTACACTACCTGAACTTAGTGACAGAATCCACAGGTTTAAGGCATCAGACCCATAAACTGCCCTCTTTTGAGAAGCCAGTTCCGACCCCTGGTCCCCAGGCTACCAGGACTTCTGTCCCACTTGGCTACAAATTCAGGGTTTCCCATGAACCCCTTCTCGGTTTTGATAATTTGCTTAAATGACCCATGAAGTTAGGAAAACACTTTTCTTACTTTTTCTGGTTTATTGTAATGTATACAACTTTGGAACAGTCAAATGGAAGTGACATCTAGGTCAGGGTGGGGGGGATGGAGGGCAGCAGGGGGTTTCCAGGCCTTTTCAGTACATGCCACCCTCCCAGCACTTCCACCATTTCAATGTGTTCACCAATCTGAAGGAACCTTGAATTTCATTGTTCAGCAGTTTTTACACCTAATCTCCAGCTCCCCCCGATCCTTGGGAGGTCCCATGTGGGGATGAAAGTTTAACCTTCTATTCACCTTATTTTCCTGGTGACCAGTCCAATCCTGAGGTTATCTAGGGGACCCAGGCTAAGTCAAACTCCTGTGTGATTAAAGAGGCTAGTCGTGAATAACAAAAAACAATCCTAAATCCAGGAAATTCCAAGGGGTTCAGAGCTCTAGGTGAAGAGCCCAAAACAAAACCTAAACATATGTATATTATTATAGCACAGATATATATTCTCATTTTAAGCAGTTATTACTTGTTTACACAAGATTAACTTGCTAAATCTATACTTTTTCTTTTTTTCTTTTTTTTTTTTTTGCGGTACGCAGGCCTCTCTCTGTTGTGGCGGCCTCTCCCAGTGCCATGGCTCACGGGCCCAGCCGCTCCACGGCATGTGGGATCTTCCCGGACAGGGGCACGAACCCGTGTCCCCTGCATCGGCAGGCGGACTCTCAACCACCGTGCCACCAGGGAAGCCCAAATCTCTACATTTTTAACCTTGTAGTTTCCAGGGAGAGCTGAGGCACGTGTGCCCTTGACTGGGCCTGAGCTGCTCCACCACCCTGGCTGACCGTTTTCTGGTTCCACAAGGAATAGACAGTCGGTTGCGTGTTCAGAGCAGTGAAGCTACACGTCACACCTTCTTCTGCATCTCCATCCCAGGTAAGGTTCCTTACTCCTTATACCCTTGCTTTCCCAGAAAGCCGTGGAACCACAGAACCCTCCCATCTTCAGGCAGCCTCAGCAAGTCCCACCCACTCTGCCCTGCCCTCCAGCCCCAGGTCTCTCTACTTTCATCTGAGGTCCCTTGCACAGAAAAGTGACAACTTTTCCCTCCTAAATTTGAGATCCTGGCTTGGCTGGAGTCCAAGACTTAGGCTGTTACCACATGGACCTCAGTCCGCCAGTGTCCTCCTCCCCCAATTACAGATTCCAGATTCCAGCAGCTCCTATTGTTACCTCAACTTTGGGATCTCAGAAACAGCATGTCTCGAATCCAGCTTTTAATCTCTCCCTAAAACTGACTTCTCACATCAGTCTGGTCTCAAGTCTTCCCAGATGCTCTGCCAAAAGAAAACCTTTATTGTACTGTAATCTGTCCTTTAGCTCAGAGCCACATTCACAGCACCAGGAAATCCTACCAATTACTTTTAAGGTTTACTGGGAATCTTATTACTTAAATTCCTTTGTAAAAAAATTAATAAACAGAAACCTCAATTAAAGTTGGCAAACCGGAAGTTGGAGCCCTCACTGACCTGAGACAACAGTATCCAAAAGGGAGAAGAAAGACTCTCTTCTTTCCTGGAAAGGACTTGGCCAATGAAAAGCCATGGACTCTTTGGTGACTACAGCCCTTCTAACTTCCTTCTTTAATCTCTATAAAAGTCTTAGCTCACCTTGGTTGCACACCCCAATTGCAATTCCCTGATGATTCTGGAGTAAAAACAAAAAAAAACCCCATCTTTGCAAGTGAAATAGCGTGCAGGCTGTTTGTTTCAGGTCAGCAAATTCCATAGGCACCACTCTGGGCCAGAAGCCACCTTACTCTTTGGAGTGGAATGCACTAGGCTCTCCCAGGTCTCCCTGCTTTCACCCTCAGCTCCCCCTCCCCAGTCTGTTCTCCCCTGAGCAGCCTTTGAAATACTTTAAAACTCAGAGGGTCGTCCTGATTTATTCACAACCCTCCATGGTTCCCAGAATGCTGACTGTTGGCTCAGTTGACGCAGTCTGTTGACTCCTCCTTAAATGCCCTGTCCCTGCAGAAAGAACCTCCTGCCCTGGGGGAGGAGGTCACTGGCGGACTGATGTCCATGTGGTGACAGCCTAAGTCCTGGACTCCCGAATGCTCCCGGCTCTTGAGCACCTCCAAGGCTTTGCACGGGCCAAGCCCACAGCCTTTAACACGCTCCACACTGCGTCACACAGCCTGTCAGAAATGGGACCACCACACACGCACACCTAAAGTTCTGGAAGCAGGGAACTGAACCCCAGTGCCCTGAGTAGAACCCTCCCATCTTCAGGCAGCCTCAGCAAGTCCCACCCACTCTGCCCTGCCCTCCAGCCCCAGGTCTCTCTACTTTCATCTGAGGTCCCTTGCACAGAAAAGTGACAACTTTTCCCTCCTAAATTTGAGATCCTGGCTTGGCTGGAGTCCAAGACTTAGGCTGTTACCACATGGACCTCAGTCCGCCAGTGTCCTCCTCCCCCAATTACAGATTCCAGATTCCAGCAGCTCCTATTGTTACCTCAACTTTGGGATCTCAGAAACAGCATGTCTCGAATCCAGCTTTTAATCTCTCCCTAAAACTGACTTCTCACATCAGTCTGGTCTCAAGTCTTCCCAGATGCTCTGCCAAAAGAAAACCTTTATTGTACTGTAATCTGTCCTTTAGCTCAGAGCCACATTCACAGCACCAGGAAATCCTACCAATTACTTTTAAGGTTTACTGGGAATCTTATTACTTAAATTCCTTTGTAAAAAAATTAATAAACAGAAACCTCAATTAAAGTTGGCAAACCGGAAGTTGGAGCCCTCACTGACCTGAGACAACAGTATCCAAAAGGGAGAAGAAAGACTCTCTTCTTTCCTGGAAAGGACTTGGCCAATGAAAAGCCATGGACTCTTTGGTGACTACAGCCCTTCTAACTTCCTTCTTTAATCTCTATAAAAGTCTTAGCTCACCTTGGTTGCACACCCCAATTGCAATTCCCTGATGATTCTGGAGTAAAAACAAAAAAAAACCCCATCTTTGCAAGTGAAATAGCGTGCAGGCTGTTTGTTTCAGGTCAGCAAATTCCATAGGCACCACTCTGGGCCAGAAGCCACCTTACTCTTTGGAGTGGAATGCACTAGGCTCTCCCAGGTCTCCCTGCTTTCACCCTCAGCTCCCCCTCCCCAGTCTGTTCTCCCCTGAGCAGCCTTTGAAATACTTTAAAACTCAGAGGGTCGTCCTGATTTATTCACAACCCTCCATGGTTCCCAGAATGCTGACTGTTGGCTCAGTTGACGCAGTCTGTTGACTCCTCCTTAAATGCCCTGTCCCTGCAGAAAGAACCTCCTGCCCTGGGGGAGGAGGTCACTGGCGGACTGATGTCCATGTGGTGACAGCCTAAGTCCTGGACTCCCGAATGCTCCCGGCTCTTGAGCACCTCCAAGGCTTTGCACGGGCCAAGCCCACAGCCTTTAACACGCTCCACACTGCGTCACACAGCCTGTCAGAAATGGGACCACCACACACGCACACCTAAAGTTCTGGAAGCAGGGAACTGAACCCCAGTGCCCTGAGTAGGAGACCCTCCCTGGGGGCTTGAGGATTTGGGTCAGGATCGGGGGGGGGCGCGGGGGGCGGGCGGAACAGTCACCTGGGCCGGGTTCTGCACCGCGTTGGTTGACATAGGACCCTGTGGGCGAGGTGGTGCCAGGAGACGCGCAGGATAATGGCGGAGACCTAGGCCGAAAATCCCGGAAGCGGGTTCCGCAACCCGCTCACTCCTGGGCAGTGTGGACGGCGGCCCCTCGGGTTCCTTCCAGTTTCTCTAAACTCCGCTCCACCGAGTGACCTAGAGCCTCGGGTCCTGCAGACGGCAGCAAAAGCCGCCAAACGACCGCCATCAGAAAGACGCCAGAAGTCCCACCCCTGGTTATTTCACAATCCGGAAGAGCCTTAATTTGGTGCCTTCATTGGAGAGGAGAACAAGGCCCGTCCGCACTGTCTTCTGGGTAATGTAGTTCCCCTCGCTGCCGGTTTGTGATATGAAAAGCCCCAGGGCATTAATGCACCTTGTCCTTGAGGGAAGTACAAATTAAAAACACATCAAAGTAGACCCAGCAAAGCCTTTATGTATAACCTTTCAAGATAAAAGTTGATACAGGGTTAGCAAAAAAGCATTCCAGTTGTGAAAAGGCTGAAAGTAGCCACAGTACTACTTGTTGTTTTTATAAAAATCTTGGAAGAATTTTCAAGTAAGAAAAATCAAGTCAATAAGATTTTGGAATAAAAAAATTAAAAAGGGAATTATATGCAACTAAATATCCCTGAGTTCGTCATCATTGGCTAAGAGAATAAGTATATAAAATTAGATCATGAAGTCTGTCGTTGATTCTGAGTACCTAAGTAAACCTAAGCGGCACTAATCAAGCATGACACATTTGTTTGGGATCAAAGATTTGCAATTGCGGACACACATTCAAGTGACAACCAAAAAGGTGTCCAGCTGGGGAATAAAAGTCAAGAGATTTTAAAGGCAAAGAGGGGTTTGCGTTACAAAGAATTTTAATTGGAGTTGGCTGCAGAAGCTAGTCTTTGCTGAACAGGGTTGAGTGCTAAGCCTATCACTAGAGGGAGGTATAAGCCCATTATTGTGGCAAGTTGCAGGTGTTTTTGCAGTGTCCTTGGAATACTTGCAGGTTGGCCCCGATCAAAAGTTCATGCTTTCTAAAAAGAAACGAAATTGAGTTATTTGTAGTGAGGTGGATGGACCTAGAGTCTGTCATACAGGGTGAAGTAAGTCAGAAAGAGAAAAACAGGGCTTCCCTGGTGGCGCAGTGGCTGAGAGTCCGCCTGCCGATGCAGGGGACACGGGTTCGTGCCCCGGTCTGGGAAGATCCCACATGCTGCGGAGTGGCTGGGCCCGTGAGCCATGGCCGCTGAGCCTGCGCGTTCGGAGCCTGTGCCCCGCAATGGGAGAGGCCACAACAGTGAGAGGCCCGCGTAACGCAAAAAAAAGAAAGAGAAAAACAAATACCGCATGCTAACACATATATATGGAATCTAAGGGGAAAAAATGGTTCTGAAGAACCTAGGGGCAGGACAGGAATAAAGACACAGACGTAGAGAATGGACTTGAGGACACGGGGAAGGGGTAGGGTAAGCTGGGACGAAGTGAGACAGTGGCATGGACATATATACGCTAACAAAGGTAAAATAGATAGCTAGTGGGAAGCAGCCGCATAGCACAGGGAGATCAGTTTGGTGCTTTGTGACCACCTAGAGGGGTGGAATAGGGAGGGTGGGAGGGAGATGCAAGAGTGAGGGGACATGGGGATATATGTATATGTATAGCTGATTCACTTTGTTACACAGCAGCAACTAACACAATGTAAAGCAATTATACTTCAATAAAGATGTTAGAAAAAAAAAAACTTCATGGTTTCACATGATGGGAAAGTGCAGGAGGTTCACTAATTAATAGCCTCCCAGCTCCATGTTAAAATCCCTTGACATAAGTGGCTCCTTTTTATTTCACATTTCACAACACTATTAATTTGGCATGCCTTGCAGGACTTCTCAACCCATATGTAAAAATGATCACAGCATACACACAAACTATATCATAATAGCATGTTTCTTTTATTTAAAAAAAAAATCATTAAAATTGAAATAAGAAGAAAACACATAAGATATTGAGCCACCTATACTTTTTAAGCATTAATATGTAAATAATAAGTAAATTCAATAAATACTACAAATTAATGAGAGAAATATTTAAAACCCGTGAAGGCAAAATTCTTGTATGCCACTTGAGATTAGAATTACCAAAAAGAAACTAATTTTTTTAAAAATAAAAGAACCATATTTTCCAACAGGAAAAAATGCAAATGCAAATGAACCCAATCAGATTGATGAGACTCAGTAAGTCTGACGTTAGTAAGTAAATGTTGGTAACACTGAAGATATTAGTAAATATCATAAACTAGCATTGGGTATCTATTAAAATTATTTTGCAGTAGTGTTTAGTATTATACATTTACTTTAAAACCTGTGTCCCTTCGTGCAAAAACTACTTTCTATTGATATATGCACTACATAAACCAGTATATCAATCAGGGAACATGTCAGATAGCTCTAAGTAGCATTGCTATATCTGCCAAAAACAAGAAGAAAGGAAGCAAAGAAATTAAAAATTCAAGAGTAGAATATAAAATTGAATTTAAAATATTTGGGTCTTCCCTGGTGGCGCAGTGGTTGAGAGTCCGCCTGCCGATGCAGGGGACACGGGTTCGTGCCCCGGTCCGGGAAGAACCCACATGCCGCAGAGCGGCTGGGCCCGTGAGCCATGGCCGCTGGGCCTGCGCATCCGGAGCCTGTGCTCCGCAACGGGAGAGGCCACAACAGTGAGAGGCCCGTGTACCGCAAAAAAAAAAAAAAATCACATATTTGGACCATAGAAATCTATCTTTTTTAAAAAAGTAAAAAAGTCTTGACATATATGATAAGGGAAATTTTCAGAGACATTAATTTTGGAATCCAGTTGGCTTTTATGTACTGATTCACAAACTGGGAATCATCCAGTGTAGCAAACAGGAAGGAGCTCCAAAGAGCCATTCAGAACGCACAGATTATTTACACAAAATTCCTGTCCTTGAGGACAAGGAATTCATACTAGGCAATTGCTTATTGGTCATACCTGGGTTAACTTTTCTTATATGGGGTACAGGGAATTTTTGGAGCTAGGGTGTGAAAAACTAAAGCTGAGCAGGTGTATTCTGATTGGGTGGCCTTAGGTTTCCACTTCTGACAGAGTCAAATACTTACAAAAAATAGAAATTGAGGTAGGTTCCAGCATGGGGACTTGAGATGTAGCATGAGCCACTCTATCTTGGGATTAGTTTAGATATTTTAACACATTATGGGGGGGAAATAAAAGTAAAATCACAAATATTATATTGTGTTTTGGCTTTTATGAATAAAGCTGCTATTTTTGTGACTATTTCCACAGAAATGTTTCTGAGTTATATGATTTAATTTTTCTTAAGGATATATCTGAAAGTGAAATTACTGTGTATATCATATGATCTGTATATGTATACCATCTTAAAATAGTACAGCTGTATTTTCTAAAGTTAATTACCGATTTCTATTTATTATTATTTTATTTATTTATTTATTTATTTATTTATTTATTTATTTATTTGCGGGGAGCTGCATTCGGTCTTCGTTGCTGTGCACGGGCTTTCTCCAGTTGTGGCGAAAGGGGGCTACTCTTTGTTGCGGTGGCTGGGCTTCTCATTGCAGTGGCTTCTCTTGTTCTGGAGCACGGGCTCTAGGCACACAGCTTCAGTAGTTGTGGCACACGGGCTCAGCAGTTGTGGCTCACAGGCTCTAGAGCGCAGGCTCAGTAGTTGTGGCACATGGGCTTAGTTGCTCCATGGCATGTGGGATCTTCCCGGACCAGGGCTCGAAGCTGTGTCCCCTGCATTGGCAGGCAGATTCTTAACTACTGCGCCACCAGGGCAGCCCTATTATTATTACTATTATTGGCCGCACGGCATGTGGGATCTAGGTTCCTGGACCAGGGATTGAATCCTCACCCCCTGCACTGGAAGCGTGGAGTCTTAACCACTGGACCGCCAGGGAAGTCACCCAATTTCTATTCACTCAAGAAATATATGAGGGCTTCCCTGGTGGCGCAGTGGTTGAGAATCTGCCTGCTAATGCAGGAGACACGGGTTCGAGCCCTGGTCTGGGAGGATCCCACATGCCACGGAGCAACTAGGCCCGTGAGCCGCGACTGCTGAGCCTGCGCGTCTGGAGCCTGTGCTTCGCAACGGGAGAGGCTGCGATAGTGAGAGGCCCGCGCACCGCGATGAGGAGTGGCCCCCGCTTGCCAC
>NW_006785389.1:1321463-1340543 GCF_000442215.2 Lipotes vexillifer | reverse complement strand
ATGCTGCGGAGTGGCTGGGCCCGTGAGCCATGGCCGCTGAGCCTGCGCGTTCGGAGCCTGTGCCCCGCAATGGGAGAGGCCACAACAGTGAGAGGCCCGCGTAACGCAAAAAAAAGAAAGAGAAAAACAAATACCGCATGCTAACACATATATATGGAATCTAAGGGGAAAAAATGGTTCTGAAGAACCTAGGGGCAGGACAGGAATAAAGACACAGACGTAGAGAATGGACTTGAGGACACGGGGAAGGGGTAGGGTAAGCTGGGACGAAGTGAGACAGTGGCATGGACATATATACGCTAACAAAGGTAAAATAGATAGCTAGTGGGAAGCAGCCGCATAGCACAGGGAGATCAGTTTGGTGCTTTGTGACCACCTAGAGGGGTGGAATAGGGAGGGTGGGAGGGAGATGCAAGAGTGAGGGGACATGGGGATATATGTATATGTATAGCTGATTCACTTTGTTACACAGCAGCAACTAACACAATGTAAAGCAATTATACTTCAATAAAGATGTTAGAAAAAAAAAAACTTCATGGTTTCACATGATGGGAAAGTGCAGGAGGTTCACTAATTAATAGCCTCCCAGCTCCATGTTAAAATCCCTTGACATAAGTGGCTCCTTTTTATTTCACATTTCACAACACTATTAATTTGGCATGCCTTGCAGGACTTCTCAACCCATATGTAAAAATGATCACAGCATACACACAAACTATATCATAATAGCATGTTTCTTTTATTTAAAAAAAAAATCATTAAAATTGAAATAAGAAGAAAACACATAAGATATTGAGCCACCTATACTTTTTAAGCATTAATATGTAAATAATAAGTAAATTCAATAAATACTACAAATTAATGAGAGAAATATTTAAAACCCGTGAAGGCAAAATTCTTGTATGCCACTTGAGATTAGAATTACCAAAAAGAAACTAATTTTTTTAAAAATAAAAGAACCATATTTTCCAACAGGAAAAAATGCAAATGCAAATGAACCCAATCAGATTGATGAGACTCAGTAAGTCTGACGTTAGTAAGTAAATGTTGGTAACACTGAAGATATTAGTAAATATCATAAACTAGCATTGGGTATCTATTAAAATTATTTTGCAGTAGTGTTTAGTATTATACATTTACTTTAAAACCTGTGTCCCTTCGTGCAAAAACTACTTTCTATTGATATATGCACTACATAAACCAGTATATCAATCAGGGAACATGTCAGATAGCTCTAAGTAGCATTGCTATATCTGCCAAAAACAAGAAGAAAGGAAGCAAAGAAATTAAAAATTCAAGAGTAGAATATAAAATTGAATTTAAAATATTTGGGTCTTCCCTGGTGGCGCAGTGGTTGAGAGTCCGCCTGCCGATGCAGGGGACACGGGTTCGTGCCCCGGTCCGGGAAGAACCCACATGCCGCAGAGCGGCTGGGCCCGTGAGCCATGGCCGCTGGGCCTGCGCATCCGGAGCCTGTGCTCCGCAACGGGAGAGGCCACAACAGTGAGAGGCCCGTGTACCGCAAAAAAAAAAAAAAATCACATATTTGGACCATAGAAATCTATCTTTTTTAAAAAAGTAAAAAAGTCTTGACATATATGATAAGGGAAATTTTCAGAGACATTAATTTTGGAATCCAGTTGGCTTTTATGTACTGATTCACAAACTGGGAATCATCCAGTGTAGCAAACAGGAAGGAGCTCCAAAGAGCCATTCAGAACGCACAGATTATTTACACAAAATTCCTGTCCTTGAGGACAAGGAATTCATACTAGGCAATTGCTTATTGGTCATACCTGGGTTAACTTTTCTTATATGGGGTACAGGGAATTTTTGGAGCTAGGGTGTGAAAAACTAAAGCTGAGCAGGTGTATTCTGATTGGGTGGCCTTAGGTTTCCACTTCTGACAGAGTCAAATACTTACAAAAAATAGAAATTGAGGTAGGTTCCAGCATGGGGACTTGAGATGTAGCATGAGCCACTCTATCTTGGGATTAGTTTAGATATTTTAACACATTATGGGGGGGAAATAAAAGTAAAATCACAAATATTATATTGTGTTTTGGCTTTTATGAATAAAGCTGCTATTTTTGTGACTATTTCCACAGAAATGTTTCTGAGTTATATGATTTAATTTTTCTTAAGGATATATCTGAAAGTGAAATTACTGTGTATATCATATGATCTGTATATGTATACCATCTTAAAATAGTACAGCTGTATTTTCTAAAGTTAATTACCGATTTCTATTTATTATTATTTTATTTATTTATTTATTTATTTATTTATTTATTTATTTATTTGCGGGGAGCTGCATTCGGTCTTCGTTGCTGTGCACGGGCTTTCTCCAGTTGTGGCGAAAGGGGGCTACTCTTTGTTGCGGTGGCTGGGCTTCTCATTGCAGTGGCTTCTCTTGTTCTGGAGCACGGGCTCTAGGCACACAGCTTCAGTAGTTGTGGCACACGGGCTCAGCAGTTGTGGCTCACAGGCTCTAGAGCGCAGGCTCAGTAGTTGTGGCACATGGGCTTAGTTGCTCCATGGCATGTGGGATCTTCCCGGACCAGGGCTCGAAGCTGTGTCCCCTGCATTGGCAGGCAGATTCTTAACTACTGCGCCACCAGGGCAGCCCTATTATTATTACTATTATTGGCCGCACGGCATGTGGGATCTAGGTTCCTGGACCAGGGATTGAATCCTCACCCCCTGCACTGGAAGCGTGGAGTCTTAACCACTGGACCGCCAGGGAAGTCACCCAATTTCTATTCACTCAAGAAATATATGAGGGCTTCCCTGGTGGCGCAGTGGTTGAGAATCTGCCTGCTAATGCAGGAGACACGGGTTCGAGCCCTGGTCTGGGAGGATCCCACATGCCACGGAGCAACTAGGCCCGTGAGCCGCGACTGCTGAGCCTGCGCGTCTGGAGCCTGTGCTTCGCAACGGGAGAGGCTGCGATAGTGAGAGGCCCGCGCACCGCGATGAGGAGTGGCCCCCGCTTGCCACAACTAGAGAAAGCCCTTGCACAGAAACGAAAACCCAACACAGCAAAAATGAATGAATTAATTAATGGAATCCTACCCCCAACATCTTCTTAAAAAAAAAAAAAAAAGAAATATATGAGAGTAGTAACTGTTTCACATCTTTATCAATTTGGTATTATCTGTTCTTGAATTCTAGTCATTCAAATGAGTGTGTAGTAGTACCTCACCATGGCTTTAAATTGTGTTTACAATGGTGATTAATGACAAGGAGCATATTTTCATTTTCTTCTTTACCATTTATACTTCTTTGGTGATGTATACATTCACCAAACTTTTGCAAATACTTTAACTTTTGCAAATACTTTAAATTGTGTTTTTTTTAATTATTGGTATAAGGACTATTTACAAATTGAGAATCAGTCATTTATCACATATATTTCTTGCAAATATATTTCCCCAGGTTGTGACTTGAGTTTTCACTTTCTTGTCTCTTGAACAGCAAAGTTTTATTTTTGATTAAGCTTCAAATAATCAGTTTATTTTCTTTGGTTGATGATATTTCTGTTTTTTTAAATAGAGATCACCATCGTGCCAGGACTTGGCCCATTCTGGAGCAGTGCTGCATAGCTTTGTGATTATACATTACAGACACCAGATGCAGCCAACCTGGTGTACAACTTTGTTCAGCTGCTCATCAGATCCCTGCCTTTCAGCAAGTACATTTATCTCCCTGAGAGTTGATTTCATCCTATGGAAAATGATGCCTGTGAGGCACCTGCCTCATGGGGAGGCTGTGAGGAAAAGCCAAAATAGAACCATTTAGGGCCAGGCCCACAGGAGAAGATGCCTAAAGCTTGCAGATGAAGATGCAAACCATGTTCCTGAAAAGGAGACCAAAGTGTACACAAGGACAACCATGAGCTGACTGGATGTGTGCCACAGGTGGCTTCAGACTGCAAGGGAACTCCTGCCTCTGGATGTCTGTGGGAAGCTCCTCAGTGTGGCCTCCTTGGGGGCCTGGTTGTTTCTTGCTCACATCAAGGTCCAGTGTGGGTCAGAATGGAGCTCTGGGGAGCACAATTTTTCAGGGACCCAGGTTCCTTCTCCTGTCACCATCTGGCTTTAAGTTTGCTCTGACATCATCCTGTTTTCATAGGAGAAATGAGAGAGGAGGGCAGAAGTCATAACCACTTGCACACAGACATCCCTTCCACTCTCATGCCATTGACAGGAGGCCACACCTGGGTGCCAGGACTGGGACGTGTGGTTTGCTGTGTTCCTGAGGAGATAAGAAAATGAGCTTGGTTTACAATCCCATGGGATGCTGAGAACGTGAAGCTCACCTTGCTGGAGTCGTTTTCTAATTAACCTAATTAATTGGATCTGAAATATTCTGTTCATCAGTCTACTACTCTTTTTTTAAATTGAAGTATAGTTAATTTACAATGTTGTATTAGTTTCAGATGTACAGCCAACTGATTCATATATACATATATCTTTGGATTCTTTCCCATTATAGGTGATTACAGGATATTGAATATAGTTCCCTGTGCTATAGCTACTCTTTAAAAATTCTCACTCGGCTCTTGACAAATAGAATGATAATCATTTCTGTGGCTTTGGGTTGCTTGAGGATGTAATGAGATAATGCACAGAAGTGCATAGAACAGTGCCTTCCTCATAGGAAGTGGATCAACAAAAATAAATTATTTGTATTATCCGTGTAATAATATGAATCATAATGAATAATAGTGATGTACGTTTTCTTGTAGATTGTCTTCCCAACTCAGGAGAAAAGGAATATTTCTTCCCCTTGAAATTACTCTCTCTACTATACTCCGCATCCCACCCTTTCCCACATTCTTCATTCATTTTATTCATTCCCCCCGCCCCTTTGTCCATCAGACTATCAGAGGCTTTTCCTTGCACTGTGTCTCCCTTGCCTTTGTGCCCTAGAAACACCAATATGATATTTGACCTTGTCTCTCTAACATCTGACTATAAAGGAAGGAAGCTGGATCCATAAAATGAGTGGATTGGCTTCCCTGCCATGTTGTGGCCTCTCCCCTCTTAGTCCTTCTTCACACTGCTCAGCCAGCCAGTAAGTGTCCCTGTCCAGCCCTAACTCATATCCTGAGTCTGTTCTTTCTTTTTTCTTTTCTTTTTAAAAAAACTTTTGGCTGCATCGGGTCTTAGTTGTGGCACATGGGATCTTTCGTTGCAGCACGCGGCTCTCCAGTTGTGGCACGCAGGCTCAGTTGCCCCACAGCATGTGGGATTTTAGTTCCCCAACCAGGGATCGAACCCATGTCCCCTGCATTGGAAGGCGGATTCTTAACCACTGGACCACCAGGGAAGTCCCAGATGAGTCTGTTGTAATGCTCTCCCGTCTCCTTTTTCAGGTTCTCTTGACTATCTCAAACCACCTTGAGCTCATCATGAATAACAGAATTTTCCCCCCCATTTGAGTGAACAGTCCTGTCATCCAAACAAGTTTGAAATCCAGATTCAGTCTTTGGTCATAATACTCCACACACAGTGCTGAGAAATTGTGACTGCATCACATAAGCCTGTTCAGATGTCTGGGTGTCTCTCTTTTGCAACTGTGTTCCAATGTTATGAGTGTTTCTATACAGGCACCATTTTGCCATGCATCTTTTATCCATTGTCTTCATGCGCTGATGATTGCTGGGTAGTTGATTATTTTATAAGCTATTGAAACATTTGTACCTACTTCTATTGCTATTTCTGCATTTCTTAGCTAGAAATCCTGTATAAAGAAAACTTTTCCATAATTTTCTATTTGGCTACCTCAAAATACATTTTGTACAGAAAAGGGAGGAAAGAGCTAGATCTGTTCACTCCAGCAATTTTCAGGATAATTATTTGGAGCACTATCACCCTCCTCAAACAATAACAAATGTTTATCTCTCGAGGGTAAGATGCCCCTTTTGCACACATGCTCAGACTGTGATTGTGGCAGCCAGTGTCCTAGTAGGAAATAGCATTTAGTTAAGTTGCTCTTCTTTTCCGATAAGTCTCATATTTTAAAATTAATTGTATTTGTCTCAGTCCATTTGAAACTGCTATAAGAAACCACCATAGACTGGGTGGCTTATAAACAGCAGACATTTATTTCCCACAGTTCTGGAAGCTGGAAGTCCAAACTCAAGGTGCTGGCAGATACAGTGTCTGGTGAAAGCCCATTTCCTAGTCCATAGACAGACTTCCTTCTTGCTATATCCTTCCATGACAGGAGGCGATGGGAAATTTCTAGGGCCTCTTTTATAAGGACGCTAATTCCATTCATAAGAGTAGAGGCCTCATGAGCTAACCGCTTCCCAAAGTGCCACATTTCCTAATAGCATCACGTTAGGCATTAGGTTTTGAACATATGAATTGAGGGAGACACAAACGTTGAGATCATAGCAGTATCTATTTCAGGAAATTGAGTTAGAAATATTTTATGGAAAAAATAGGGACTTCCTTGGTGACGCGTGGTTAAGAATCCACCTGCCAATGCAGGGGGCTCGGGTTCGATCCCTGGTCCGGGAAGATCCCACATGCCTTGGAGCAACTAAGCCAGTGCGCCACGACTACTGAGCCCGTGCTCTAGAGCCCGTGAGCCACAACTACTGAAGACTGTGCGCCTAGAGCCCAAGCTCCGCAACAAGAGAAACCCCTGCTCGCCACAACTAGAGAAAGCCCGTGCTCAGCAACAAAGCCCCAACGCCACCAAAAATAAATAAATTTTAAAAATAATAAATAAATAAATGGGAAAATAGCTGGGCTAGGGACTTCCATGGCTGTCCAGTGGTGAAGACTTTGTCTTCCAATGCAAGGGGTGCAGGTTCGATCCTTGGACAGGGAACTAAGATCCCACATGCCTCTGGGCCACAAAATGTAAAACATAAAACAGAAGCAGCATTGTAACAAATTGAGGGACTTCCCTGGCGGTCCAGTGGTTAAGCATCGGAGCTTCCACTACAGGAGGCACGGGTTTGATCTCTGCTCAGGGAACTAAGATCCCGCATGCCCTGTGGTGTGGCCAAAAAAACAAAAACAGAAACAAAGAAACATTGTAACGAATTCAATAAAAGACTCTAAAAAATGGTCCATGTCCAAAAAAAAAATTTTTTTTTTAAATATAGCTGGGTGCTTCCCTGGTGGTGCAGTGGTTAAGAATCCGCCTGCCAATGCAGGGGACACGAGCTCAAGCCCTGGTCTGGGAAGATCCCACATGCCACAGAGCAGCTAAGCCTGTGCGTCACAGCTACTGAGCCTGCTCTCTAGATCCCGCGAGCCACAACTACTGAGCCCGCATGCTGCAACTACTGAAGCCCGTGCGCCTAGAGCCCATGCTCCGCAACAAGAGAAGGCACTGCAATGAGAAGCCCGTGCACTGCAACTGAATAGCCCCTGATCACTGCAACTAGAGAAAGCCCACGTGCAGCAATGAAGACCCAACACAGCCAAAAATAAATAAATAAAATAAATAAATGTATTATATATATACATATATATATGTATATATATATACATACATACATACATACATACATACATACATACATATATATATATATATGTTAGCTGGGCTTGCTGGGGTTTCAGCACAAGCACTGAGATGTACCCATGCAGGAATTAATTATTTTGTGTGGGAAGCGGGCAGAATGCCTCATCATCTACTTCCTTATGGGCCTCATTACAGCTGTCATCCATTTCCCCTGTCATGATCCTTGCTGAAATCTTTTCTTTCTTATCCCTTTGTTACTGGCCAGGGTTCTTGGCCTCCTTAATCAAAACTGATCAGAGGCCAGACAAGAAATTCAGACAAGACTTTGCTGGGTCTCATGCTGCAGCACTAGGGAGCAGAAAAGCAAGTAACAGTTTCCCTTGCTTGCTCCTTGATGTGGGGGTGAGCTGGTCCCTTAAAAGGGATGAGGGTAGGAAGAGGGTTGAGGGTTGGAACGGAGGTATGGATTAGGTGGTCTGCCCACGCCCTTGGTGGTGCTTTGTGCAGGGCTCATGCACAGTACCCTGCTTTTGCTTCCGACACCTCAGAAGTGGCAGTTGGGTTTTTGGTCTTTTGTATCTTGCCGTTCATAATTTGCCCTAAAGCGCATGTACACAGTTATTTTTAGTCCCTTGTAGTTTCTTTGTATCTGTTGCTTGAGGAGATGTTCATCCAGGTGCAAGCACTACAGCAAAGTGTCCCAGGTCCCAGGTCACAGCCTGTCTCACCTTGAATGCATACACTGACGCCTACAAAATTATCTCTAAAGTTCTGATCTATAGGAAGTTGGAGAGTAATAAGATAATATTTTTTGGTTGCCAACTGTTGAAAGCAGGCATTTTGTGACTTAGTGACACTGCAGTGTGTGCATCAAGGTTTTTCTTTGGGCTCAGACATTATATTGTAGACAATATACAATATAATGTCTCCCCTTAAAGGGATTATGTTTTCCAAAAATAGAAGGGACAGAATAAATATGAAGATATTTGGATAATAACATAAACTTAAATTTATAATTTATGTTAAAGCACTTTCACTTTTTGTAAAATAAATCTTCTGTATATGTTCCAAACATACTTTTTTTTTTTTTTTTTTTTGCGGTACGCGGGCCTCTCACTGTTGTGGCCTCTCCCGTTGCGGAGCACGGGCTCTGGACGCGCAGGTTCAACGGCCATAGCTTACGGGCCTAGCCGCTCCGCGGCATGTGGGATCTTCCCCGACTGGGGCATGAACCCATGTCCCCTGCATCGGCAGGCGGACTCTCAACCACTGCGCCACCAGGGAAGCCCCCCAAACATACTTTTGAAGAGCTTCATGAATTTAAACATTTATAGAAAGCAAAGTTTTTCTATTGTCCACCTGTTTAAGGGACACCCAACCTCTTCTTCTGCAACATCCTAGTAATGGCCATGTGTGAAGTCGGTTCTCTCTAGACCCTGAGCAAACACGCTGAAACGCACAGAACTGTGAAACTTCAGTCTGCATATATTTGAACAGTAGCAAGATAAAGTTTATTAGTTCACATCTATGACTGTAGGTACTTTATATCTGCGTGATATCATGATATCCTCGGAGCAGGCTCAACCAATCAGGAGGAGAGCCCAGAGAGAGAGAGAGAGAGAGGCCCCCAAGACAAGGTCGGGCAGCGGGGGGCGGGGAGTACACAGGCAGATGTCATGAGGGAATTTCATTGGTGCCTTGTAATGTCACTAGGTCACAAGGGAGGACAAGGGGAGCTTGTGTCAGGGGCCACAGCCTCATCACTCTGGTGTACTCAGTCATCTGGGCGGGGTGCTCACAGACTGTGGCGATGGGAGGCAGCAGAATACGAAGTTTAAAAAGTTTACCATACAGTATGTCCACTTGCTCAGTTTGGAGCATCTTAAATGACAAGATACAGGAAACACAACAGGGAAACTGGCTGTGTCCCCTTTAGAAACATCCAATGCCTCGCCTCCTTCGTTGGAGCCTCTGTAGGCCCTTTGCCAGCTCCAGTCTCCCGCCTCTGGAACACTGGCTCCAAGGAGCAGACTCCCATTCCCAAGCGGATGCTGGACAAGAACTACATTACCCTGAAGGCTATGCTCCGCGGAATGGCTGTGAGCGCCGCTCTGATGACGTCACAGAAAACTGGCGTTAGTGGCTCGCGTTGTCAGGAGTGGGACTTCCTGTGTCGCCAGGGAGGCCGTTTGTTCGTGATGGGGCAGTTGTGTCTCTATCTTAGGTGACTTCTACCCGGGTCGTCGGGACGGAGCGGGGAGGACAGCCTGGAGGGCCCACCTGCGCCTTTGTACGACCTGCGGGTGGGTCAGCTAAGTCCGCTGGACCCGCCGGTCTCCGGCGCCCTCACGTGGTCCTACACTCCCCGCGGTGAGATGGCGGCGCTGATGACCCCGGCGCAGGTGAGTGGACGGTGCGCCAGGCCACGCCCGCTCGGACCCCACCCACGTGGCCGAGGCGCGCTGCTGTGCAGGATGGTGGTGTCCTGTGAGTCGTCACCTTGTCCTCCCCAGGGCATTGTTTGTCGGAGCCTCGGGATGGGGTCGCTTGTGCTCCGGGTGGGAATCCAGGTTAGGGGCTTCACACGGAGGGTCCCATTTCTGTCAGTTAGTGAGTGGGGCGCTGTGTGGTAGGGAGAGATGTGGCTTCTCGAATCCCCCTGACCCCATACCGCTGGCGTGGAAGGACCCTTAGGGAGGAGCGCAGGCCGCACAGTCCGGAGACCTTTCTGTGTGTTGCGGCCCCGCCCCTTCCCGAGTCTAGGACCTTGAGCAGCTTTCCCTGCTGTTCTTGGTTATGTTTTGTTTTGTTTTTCTTGGCTGCGTGGTGAGGCATGCGGGATCCTAGTTCCCCGACCAGGGATGGAACCCGTGCTCCCTGCATTGGGAGCGCGGAGTCTTAACCACTGTACCTCCAGGGAAGTCCCTGTCCTTGGCTTTTATGCTAAAGTTCCTCCAACTGGGTTGAGGGAACTAGAAAAACCACATAAGTGACGTGTATCCCCCCGAGTACAGCACGGTGCAGGGAGCATCGCTCTGGCTCTCTTTCCACGGAGGTGCCTCCTGAGCCTTTGTTGATCTTAGAGGCTCATCCCTGGGGGAATCTGACCCTTGGGCTTCCCAGCTGTGTAACCACTACAAAGATAAGGGCTGGGGTGGGGAAGAGGCAGGAGTAGCCTGCAGCAGCTTGGGGATTGCAGCCCTGCTAGGACAGAAAAGGTGTCAGGACAGGCAGGGCGCCCAGAAGGCCAAGGAATTTGTCTTTCAGTTTACAGCCAGTGGAACTGGCTTACCATTGAATCTGTTTTCCTGTTTGAGGCTCAGTTACATATGGTAAGTGGTGATAGTGTGCAGGAGTGTGGTGTCCGTTTGGACATGAAAACACAAGAGGTCCTGGGTAATTTCATAGCCGTGGCCCTGAGTACCCTCATCATAGTCCTGATCGCTGTCAGGACTTGTCTTATTTGTTAACTTCCCATTCACTTGGCTCCTTCCTCACTTTATTTCAGACTCAGTCCAGTGTGCTGTCCTGAAACAGGCTTTCCCTGGTGCCCTGTCGAAAGCAGACTGTGACCTCTTGTCTTCTCGCTCTATTTTCTTTCCTTTTTTCTTTATTTTTTATTTTTAAAATTTATTTATTTTATTTTTAACTGTGTTGGGTCTTCGTTGCTGCATGCAGGCTCTCTCTAGTTGTGGCCAGCGGAGGCTACTCTTGGGTTGTGTGGGCTTCTCATTACGGTGGCTTCTCTTGTTGTGGAGTACAGGCTGTAGGTGTGCGGGCTTCAGTAGTTGTGGCTCACAGGCTCAGTAGTTGTGGCACACGGGCTCTAGAGCTCAGGCTCAGTAGTTGTGCTGCATGGGCTTAGTTGCTCTGTGCAGCACTTGGGATCTTCCCGGACCAGGGCTCAAACCCCTGTCCCCTGCATTGGCAGGCGGATTCTTAACCACTGCACCACAAGAGAAACTCTATTTTCTTGACTTTGGAATCTTTGGGTCCCTCTGACATTGTCTTGCTCATTTATATCGTTGCTTGTTTAGCATCTCTTTCCAGCCATGGACTGTGAGTGCCTGTTGTTGCTCTCTGCCAAGACCTAGAACAGCCTGGGCTTGTAAAGGGCACTCAATAAATGGTTAAATGAATGAATGGGTCTGCCACTCAGGTGCTCCCATCACACTCATAATAAGTACAACCTCCTGCACTGTGGCCCACAGGCCTGTACTGGATCTGCCCCGTGACTTCCTCCATGCTTCTTCCTCTCCCCTTCTTCCCTTACTCACCGCACTCAGCCAGGAGGTCCTGAACTTGCAAAATTCCTGCCCAATTTGCAGCTTTTCCCCTTGCATTTTCCTTCATCTGGAGCCCTATTCCCAGATCTCTGCAGGGCTGTCTCTCCCCACCCTTCCTGTGCATCACTGTCACCTCTTAGGACAGTCTTTTCCTAGCTGTTTTAATTCAAGCTAAGGTACCCCTTGCTCCCACCTGCCCATCTTCTGGCAACTCTGTGCCATCTTTTGCTGGCTGGATGTTCAATTCCCATTTCTGTTCCTCTCTCCCTCTCTCTGTCTCTCTCTCCCTCTCTCTCTCTCTCTCTCTCTCTCTCTCTCTCTCTCTATATATATATATATATATATATATACAACAAAATTTTAATTATGTATTAAAAATAAATTACAGGAAAGAACTTTAAAATGCTACAGAGGACAAAGTCATGATAAACATTCCCATTGAATTCCCTTGGGGGTGGGGGGGGTGAGATTGCAGTGCTCAAGAAGATAAATATCACAAATATATCAAAAACTTCAAATTGTCTCTGCATTCACACACTGACATGAGCCACAAACATTCCTTCACAGTGACTGTACTCATTAGCCTACCACAGAACTAGATTTTGTCATAAACTACAAAACTTTTAATACAAAATCGTGTTTATATATTTATAATTCATATACATGCCCTATCTGCGATTTTAGAAAATAAAAGCTGCACACTGTATAGATACTCTTAACTCATAGCTGTAGGCAAAATTTTTGGTTGGAATTTCTCCCCCAATAAAATTAATGGCATATTTTATGTACATGAAGGCTAAACTGCGTAAAGACAGTTCAGTTTCCCAGATATGCATCTCCTTTTAGGACAGGTTTATAAATTTTAAAAGGCAAGACAAATGTACACCTCAGAGTCATTTTCTTAGCTACAAGAGTTATCATGTAATTTCTGTGAAGTTTCTGATACATGCATTTATGTAATACTGGTATTGAAGGCAGTAAAGCAATATGTACTTTTAATGTCGTGGCTCAATAAAGGCTCCATTGTCATTCCAATCTGACTCTTGATACAGTGATTCATAACTTCTCTAAAAATTAAAATTTCAATGGGACACTCTGTTAAAGAGACTCTAAATAGATTTCTTAAAATATTTCCCTGAAATATCCTTTACATAAGACAGATTTCACTAACATTAGATTAAGTAAAAAGGGGAAAAAAAGAATTAAACATGGCACAAGTGTGCATGAAAACTAATGCACAGTTAGTCTTCATGTCTTAGGAGCCATAAATAGAATGCTTAAAACCAACAAACAAGTTCACACTCTGTGGCAGCCATCTGTGAAGCCAGTTATACTAAACTACTTCTACAGTTGATTGTAAACTTTGGTTTATTTTTATTTGAGTTCTCATTGTACAGGAAGCATGAAAAGAAGAAAGAGTGGAGTCCATGAGGAGATGAACTGTAAGTCAGTCTTTAATCTGGCATGATGAGACAGCTGGTCAGTCAGACCTGCTTTGATAGAGTTTGTTACAGACTGCCTTATGTTTTCCTCTGTCAAATTATCACCCAGGGGCTTCAATACCTGTTCCCATAGTGTTTCAGCAATCTGATCAATCATTGTTCAAATTTCTCTGAACTCACCAAAGTATGTAACATATGCCCAAGTACAAAGAGGCCTCAGTGCTAACCCCATGACAAGGTTACACAGACGGCTATAGAGTTTAGGCCAACGAAGCCAGTCAGTCCTGAGATTATATACATAGCAAACATGACTGCAAACAGTGTGGCAGGTGTATGAGCAGCATAGAAGATATTTTTGCCATCATTGTGCTTTATAAAATTTGCATAGGTTTCTATTTTAGCCTCAAGCTCGTCCTGATAACGACGGTAGAATTCATCTCCACCCATTTTTTTTTTAATAAATTTATTTATTTTTGGCTGTGTTGGGTGTTCGCCGCTGCACACGGCCTTTCTCTTGTTGCGGTGAGCGGGGGCCACCCTTCGTTGTGGTACGCGGGCTTCTCACTGTGGTGGCCCCTCCCGCTGCGGAGCACAGGCTCTAGGCGCGTACTTCAGTAGTTGCAGCACACAGGCTCAGTAGTTGTGGCCCACGGGCTCTAGAGCACAGCCTCAGTAGTTGTGGTGCATGTGCTCAGTTGCTCCACGGCATGTGGGATCTTCCCGGACCAGGGATTGAACTCGTGTCCCCTGCATTGGCAGGCGGACTCCCAACCACTGTGCCACCAGGGAAGCCCTCCACCCATTTTTTTTACTGAACGAAACTGTTTAATCGCCACTTCCTTGAGATCCAGGTGTTTTTCGCTTCCAGATCTAAAGGTGCAATGTAAGGCTTGTCCCCACCGCCTACTTTCTCTCTTGCTCCTGCTCCTGCAACAAAATTATTAGCTTAAGCTGTTGCGTGAAGCATGGACTTTTTACATAAATTTTAATGTAAGCCTTAAAGTATTCTACAAGATCTCTACAAGTGACTTTCGTCTCTTATCTCTTTTGCTACCAAATTTTCTGGGGCAAGTAGCACTGGAACCAGATTTCAAAGCTCTTGTTTAAACTCTTCATCAATATCTTTCAATCTCCCATCAAAACTAGGATGGGCTTCCCTGGTGGTGCAGTGGTTGAGAGTCCGCCTGCTGATGCAGGGGACATGGGTTCGTGCCCTGGTCCGGAAAGATCCCACATGCCGCAGAGTGGCTAGGCCCGTGAACCACGGCCGCTGAGCCTGCGCGTCCGGAGCCCGTGCTCCGCAACGGGAGAGGCCACAAAAAAACTAGGATTAGTTGCAACTTTAAGACTAGGATGTGGCAAAAGGAAGCAACCAAGATTTGAGAAACAATTGTGAATGTGCTTCCTTACATTCTGTAGCTCTTCAGGTTGATTTTGTCTTACCTGCAATCTCTTTTCAAGGAATTGTTCTTCACCTTCCAAACGATATGAATGTTCATAAGAATAACTCCAGTTTCGAATCAAAAACATTAATGTCTGAAATGGTTTCTGGTAGATTTCTTTCATTGCAAGTCTGCCGTATTCTGTAAATAATTGCAAGTGTTGAAGATCATCTTCTTGAATATTTTGAGACAAATTATATACCTGGAGAGAGCCATTCATAGTGCTCAGAGCAAACACTGTTGTACAATCTCTGATAGTTGACTGGCTGTCAAAGGCACCCTGGGTATCCATTAGCAGCACAGCCACTTTTGTTCATTCCAGACATATGCCTGTTGTTTCTCTTCGCAACCAACTCGCCATGTAAAGCCAGTCAGTGGTTCATTGTTTCCACCAATCCAACTTTGAGAATCCTTGTTGTACATATATCTAAGCATGAAGTCCAGTAGAAATGATTTCCCTTTACGAAAAGCTCCTGCCACGGACACCACTACTATGTGAAGATCTCTTATGTGCTCCTGTAGCAATATCTGCTCCAAAGCTTCTTCATCAAGCTCAAAATTACGGTCATCTTCATGTGCAAGAACAATCTGTACTGGAAATAGTTTCTTCATAACCTCATCAGAGTTTACTAGGTCGTCGTCTTCTTAATTCTCACCTAGGACGGTCGTGGACAAGACGTGGTTAACCCAGGTGTTTGGGTTGCTGGTTCGCCTCTGGCGCCGCAGCCCCTCGTGCAGCTGCTACCTCCGCACTGCCTCGCCACCGCCCCCACCTTTTATTTATTTATTTTTTTTGCCACACGACATGGCTTGTAGGATCTTAGTTCCCTGACCAGCTATTGAGCTTGGGGCCTCAGCAGTGAAAGCATGAAGTCCTAACCACTGAACCACCAGGGAATTCCCCCACTTTTCCTTAAATTTGAGGTTGTGGTTGATTTTCTAGAACTGCCTGAGCCTCAGGCCTCTGGCTGTGACATGGAGGTGACGATGGCATGTACCTTGTGCGCTGTGGATTAGTGAAAGTCACAAAATACACTGAACACTTAACTGGGCCAGGCACTCCACAGAATCTGGTGTGGGAACATTTTCTCTTTAGTTCTAAGAATTGGCATAGTGGGAGTGATTGTTGTATTGATGTGGAAATTGATGCTTGGAGAAATAATGGGATGTCGTCCTCCCCATGATCACACTGCCAGCAAGTGTCTGATTTTTTTTATATATATAAATTTATTTCTTTATTTTTGGCTGTGTTGGGTCTTTGTTGCTGCGCGCGGGCTTTCTCTAGTTGTGGCAAGCAGGAGCTACTCTTCATTGCGGTGCATGGGCTTCTCATTGCAGTGGCTTCTCTTTGTTGCGGAGCACGGGCCCTAGAGCACATGGGCTTCAGTAGTTGTGGCATGCGGGCTCAGTAATTGTGGCTCATGGGCTCTAGAGCACAGGCTCAGTAGTTGTGGCACTCGGGCTTAGTTACTCCGTGACATGTGGGATCTTCCCTGACCAGGGCTCGAACCCGTGTCTCCTGCATTGGCAGGCAGATTCATAACCAGTGCACCACCAGGGAATTCCCGAGTGTCAGATTTAAGAGTCTTCATTCAAACCCCAGAAATCTGGCTCCAGAGCGAGGGATCTTTAGTCACTTTACCACAGCATGTGAAGACCGCAGCCTGGGGCAGGTGCACCGTGAGGACCAGGGAGGCTCAGCACCTGTCACTTTGCTGTTACCATTATTGGAATTATCATCATGAACATTTTTCCCAGAGCACGTACCATCTGCCCCCAGTCCTCATGGAACACCATTGTCTGTGTCATCTCTAGTGGCTTCCTTCACGGGAGGCTTTTCTCTCAGCCACAGCTGCGTTATATCCAGAGGCTGCTTCCAACACAGAACTCGGCGATCAGCAGGCCTCAGTGTTTCAGGCCTGGGTCTCTCTGCATCTTCACCGGCAACAGAGTGACAGGGTTGATCCTATCCAAGTGCAAAAGCCCAACACCACTACCTGTGTTTGACTGTCCAGGTGTTGGTGACCTTCAAGGATGTGGCCGTGACCTTTACCCGGGAGGAGTGGGGACAACTTGACCTGGATCAGAGGACCCTGTACCAAGAGGTGATGCTGGAGATCTGTGGGCTCCTGGTCTCACTGGGTAAGTGCTTAGCTCTCACACCTGTGGGGGACCCCACCCGCCTTGTTTCTGGGCTGATCAAGGTCACAGGGTTCACCTTTCCTCCTCCCCACAGGCCCTGCATTTTTCTGGTCGCTTCTCCTCCTGCCTGGTCTCCCTGTGTCTGTAACAGTGATCGGTGGGATAGAAACAATGTCCTTCTGAACACCAGCCCCCATTCCAGTGCCCAGCACCCTCGGGCCTCAGTTTGAGGTCCTTGTTGCAGATTCCACAGGAGGGAAGCTGACTGGCCCAGCCTGGTGATGTCAGGTGTCCTCACAGCCCAGTTAACAGGGCTTTTCTCAGACGAGTGGGTGAGTGAGGGAGACCCCTACATGGCATTTGTCATCAGTGCCACCCAGGGATCTTCCTAAACAGCACAATCTTGGTTCAAAGGCCCCTCATGTCTATGTCATCATCACATGCTTTCTGAGGCCTGGGCCGTGATCCTCCCCTGGGCAGTAGATCATTTTAGAAGGTGCACAGGAATGTCATGGAATACCACAGGTGGACACCCTGCAAAAGCCAGTCCTTTTATCTTCTCTGTCTGGCACCCTGATTGTTGTCAAGAGAAAGTCTCAGACCAGTGTGAGTGAGTATTCCATGGCCCCCTTTGTGGCTAATTTTTCTGTTCAACAGAGGGACCAGCCTCTAGCTCACAGCCCTGAGCCTTCTATGTGAACTTGCTAGGACCTTAATGCCATTATTGTGACTTCAGCGTTGTGGGGTTTTTTTGTTTTTTATTGGAGTATTCCCAGGGTCCCGTGGCTGTGTGTGAAAATGGCATGCCCCTGCATGGGGCTGGCTTCCACTGATGAAATTTAAGGGAAGTAGTGCTGTGTAGACAGACAGCACCACCCTCTATAGCAGTTGCAGCCCAGGAGTGGTGTTTGTGCTGTTGGATTCCCAGTCGCAGATCAACATTTTCTTTACTTTGGGAACTGCTACATTCATGGTCTTGTTCCTGTCATGAAGTCCCAGATAGGATGGAAGGGTTTCATTCTTCTCATCAAAACACCTGCGTCCTGTTTTTTTCTCCATCCACAGGGCATCCAGTTCCCAAACCAGAGTCGATCCACTTGCTGGAACATGGGCAGGAGCTGTGGACGGGAAGGAGAGGCCTCCCACGTAGCATGTGCCCAGGTAGGAGCCAATAGCTGCTGGGCAGGTGGGTTCACAGCAACCTTGAGAATGCATGGGGACCAGTGCCTCTGAGCTTCTATGTGAAACCCCCTTTGTGGGGTCTGGTGGTTTCTCTCACATCAAAGTATAGTGTGCATCAGCTGGCCAGCTAACACCATTATTTAGAGACCCAGGCACCTTCTTCTTTTTTTTTTTAATTTTTATTTTCTCTTTTTTTTTTTTATTGAAGTACAGTTGACTTACACTGTCGTGCTAATTTCTGCCATACAGCAAAAAGACTCAGTTATACACATATGTAATTCCTTTTTTATATCCTTTTCCATTATGGTTTATAACAGGATATTGAATATAGTTCCCTGTGCTATACAGTAGGACCTTGTTGTTTATTCATCCTGTATATAATAGTTTGCATCTGCTAATCCAAAACTCCCACTCCTTCCCTCCCCACCCACCCTCCTCCTTGATAAACACAAGTCTGTTCTCTATGTCTGTGAGTCTGTTTCTGTTTCATAAGTAGGTTCATTTGTGTCATATTTTAGATTCCACATATAAGTGACATCATATGGTATTTGTCTTTCTCTTTCTGACTTACTTCACTTAGTATGATAATCTCTAGTTGCATCTAGAGACCCAGGCACCTTCTGACGTCAATGTATAGCTCTACGGTTGGTCCAGCATAATCCAGCTGGTGGAGGGGAAACAGCAAGGGATAAGGGACAGGTCACACCCAGATGCACACATACTTTACTCCGCTGTATCCCACAGGCAAGGACTAGGCATTTGGCCGCAGCTGTATGCTCAGGACTGGAGAGTGTGGTTTTGCTCTGGGCCGAAGGAGAAGAGCCAGTGGGCTTGGTTTGTATGACCTCTGTCTACTCACCCTGCTCTCAGGAAGTCAGAGCGAGGCTAGTTTGTATGTGAGTGGGTTGTTTGAAGGTATAATGAGATAATGCAGAAAACTGCTTAGTACAGTGCCTGGTCTATAGAGAGGGTCAACTAAGGTCTGTTCTTACCGTATCCATGTAATTGTATTAATCAAAGTGAATGGTGGTATCACGCATTTTTCCTGGACTTCTAGACTCAGAGGAAAAGGGGCCTTTCTTCCTTGAAGTT
>NW_006785389.1:1305220-1321453 GCF_000442215.2 Lipotes vexillifer | reverse complement strand
TCTATGGACCTCTTTCCCACCTTCTCCATCCATTTATCCATCCTCCTGTTTGTCCACAAGACACTCAGAAGCAGCCCCTTGCACTGTACCTTCCTGCCCCTCTTGCCCTTAAGAACACCAAATGGATGTTTGGGGTTTTCAGCCCCACATCTGTGCTGCTGACTGTAGCTTGAATAATCCACAGTGAGTCACCGTCTCTCCTCTCTGTCAGTCCTTCAGGCTTCTCAGCCCGCCTGTAAGTGTCTTTGGCCAGCCCCACCACCGATGCTCTGTTCCACACGCCACCCCGCCCCCCATTTCCTTATTCCCAGATCTCCACTTTCGTGTCTCAGAGACGCCTCAAGCTTGTCATGCCTTAGAAGACCCCCGGGATCCTGCCCACTCCTACCCCGTGCCCGGTTCTGAGAACGTCCTGCCATCTAAGCTGATTAGAAGATTAGCAACACCTCAGCCAGCTTCTCTCTCCATCAAACCAACATCCGTCCATCCCCAGGCCTGCCCGTTTGAGATTATCCATGTGTCCTGAGTCCATCACCAGCACCCTAGTTCAAGCTCTCGTCATCTTTTTTTTTTATATAAATTTATTTATTTTATTTTATTTATTTTTGGCTGCATTGGGTCTTCGTTGTTGCGTGCAAGCTTTCTCTAGTTGCAGCGAGCAGGGGCTACTCTTTTTTGCGGTGTGTGGGCTTCTCATTTGCGGTGGCAGAGCACGGGCTCTAGGTGCACGATCTTCAGTAGTTGCAGCACGTGGGCTCTTGGGCTCTAGAGCGCAGGCTCAATAGTTGTGACACACGGGCTTACTTGCTCTGTGGCATGTGGGACCTTCTGTGACCAGAGATCGAACCCATGTCCCCTGCGTTGGCAGGCGGATTCTTAACAACTGCATCACCAGGGAAGTCCCTCTCATCATCTTTTTTTTTTTAAATAAATTTATTTATTTTTGGATCTGTTGGGTCTTCATTGCTGCACGTGAGCTTTTTCTAGTTGTGGCAAGTGGGGGCTACTCTTCGTTGCAGTGCACGGGCTTCCCATTGCGGTGGCTTCTCTCATGGAGCAGAGGTTCTAGGCTCATGAGATTCAGTAGTTGGGGCACGCAGGCTCAGTACTTGCGGCTCACGGGCTCTAGAGCACAGGCTCAGTAGTTGTGGTACATGGGCTTAGTTGCTCCGCGGCATGTGGGATCTTCCCGGACCAGGGTTCGAACCCGTGTCCCCTGCATTGGCAGGCAGATTCTTAACCACTGCGCCACCAGGGAAGCCCACAACTCTTGAAAGCGTTGTCTCATTTTGGAAATGATGGACAGTTGTCCTGTGGTGTATGTGGGGGATGGGTTCCAGTGCTCCTACAGATACCAACATCCATGGATCCTAAGGTCCCTTATGGTGGGCCGTCCCCCTCCATATGCACGGTTCCATATCTTCAGATTCATTCAACTGCAGATTATGTAGTATTTTGATCCATGGTTGGTTGATTTCACGGATGCAGAACTCACAGATACAAAGGGCTGAAATTGTGTATAAGTGGACCTATGGGTTTTAGACCCTTGTTATTCAAGGATTGACTCTATATATTTGACTTCCATACCTTTTGTTTTTAAAATCTACTTAATTTTTTTATATCGGAAGTATACAGTGATACATATCAATCCTTCAGGTTCAGCTTCACTTTTTCTTTTTTCAATTTTTAAAAAAATTTTATTGCAGTATAGTTGATTTAGAATATTGTGTTAATTTCTGCTGTACAGCAAAGTGATTCAGTTATACATATGTATACATTCTCTTCCATTATGGTTTATCACAGGATATTGAATATAGTTCCCTGTGCTATAAAATGGGACCTTGTTGTTTATCCATCCTATATGTAATTGTTTGCATCTGCTAATCCCAAACTCCCAATCCATCTCTCTCCACCAACCCCCTTGGCAACCACAAGTCTGCTCTCTATACCTGTGAGTCTGTTTCTGTTTTGTAGGTAAGTTCATTTGTGTCATTGTGTCATTTTTTTTAGATTCCACATATAAGTGATATCATATGCTATTTGTCTTTCTCTGAGTTACTTTGCTTAGTATGACAATCTCTAGATCCATCCATGTTGCTGCAAATGGCATTATTTCATTCTTTTTCTTGGCTGAGTAATATTCCATTGTATGTATGTACCACGTCTTCTTTATCCATTCCTCTGTCAATGGACATTTAGGGTGTTTCCATGTCTTGGCTACTGTAAATAGTGCTGTGAACATAGGGGTGCATGGAGCTTTTTGAATTAGTTTTGTCTGGATATATGCCCAGGAGTGGGAAATCAGCTTTACTTTTCACATATGCATAAACTGAGGTATCCTCCACCTCACCCAAAATTTAGACTATTTCCAGTTCTGTGGCAGGTTCCTGGTGCTCCATCCTTGTCAATAGCTTGTCCTACAGTGTTACCCACTGTTTACACTCTATCAGCGTGGATAGGTTTTATTGTTCTTTTCCTTTTGGGTGAGGGGGCGTGCCTCAAACAACAGAAATTTATTGTCTTAGTTCTAGATGCTGGGTGTCCGCAGGGTTGGTTTCTACTGAGGCCACTCTCTTTGGCCTGTAGAATAAGATGGCTTGTTCTTGCTAATGGCATTGCTGTCATCCTAATTGCCCAGTAAAACAATGAGAATAATAACATTAGACTTCTTCAGAGAATCAGAGCCAAAAGGAGATAAATCAGAGTTTTATTCTATTGATTAGGCTTCGTGTGATTGTGAGGGTTAAGTGATTTCAAAATCTTTAGGGCAGTCCAGTAAGCTGGAAGAGTAGATGCTTGCAGTCCTGAGTCTGGAGGCAGAATCCCTTCCCTCCCAGGGCATCTCAGTCTTTTCCCTTGAGGACATTGATTTTTTTTTTTACGTTTATTTATTTATTTATTTTTCTGGCTGCATTGGGTCTTCATTGCTCCGTGTGGGCTTTCTCTAGTTGTGGTGAGCGGGGGCTACTCTTCATTGCAGTGCATGGGCTTCTCATTGTGATGGCTTCTCTTGTGGAGCATGGGTTCTAGGTGTGTGGGCTTCAGTAGTTGCAGCACGTGGGCTCAGTAGTTGTGGCTTGTGGGCTCTAGAACCCAGGCTCAGTAGTTGTGGTGCACAGGCTTAGTTGAACCGCAGCATGTGGGATCCTCCCAGACCAGGGCTTGAACCTGTATTCCGTTCATTGGCAGGTGGATTCTTAACCCCTGCACCGCCAGGGAAGTCCCAAGGACATTGATTGATCGGATGAGGCCCACCCACAGTAAGAAGGGTAAACTGCCTTTCTCAAAGTTTGATGATTCCAGTGTCAGTCATATCTAAAATGTACCTCACAGCAACCTCCAGAATGGTGTTTGACCAAACAGCTCAGCACAGTAGCCAAGCCAAGTTGACGTATAAAATTAACCACCATACATACTCACACTACGTCAAGAACTGCTGAGAGCTTTACAGGCATTTTCTCATTTAACCCTCATGACACCTGGAGAAACTGAGAGTCCTCTAGTCTCTTAGGTGAGGAAATTATGACATAAAGAAGAAAGGAGGGGGTTTCCCTGGTGGCTCAATGGTTAAGAATCTGTCTGCCAATGCAGGGGACACAGGTTTGAACCCTGGTCCGGGAAGATCCCACATGCTGCAGAGCAACTACTGAGCCTGCACTCTAGAGCCTGCATTCCACAACTACTGAAGCCTGCACGCCTAGAGCCCATGCTCCGCAACAAGAGAAGCCACCACAATGAGAAGCTCGTGCAACACAACGAAGAATAGCCCCCGCTTGCCACAACTAGAGAAAGACCACGTGCAGCAACGAAGACCCAACACAAGCAAAAATAAATAAATAAAATACATAAATTTAAAGAAAAAAAAAGAAGAAGAAAGGAGGGACTTCCCTGACGGTCTAGTGGTTAGGGATGTGCCCCTCCCCTTCAGGGGGCACAGGTTTGACCCCTCGTCAGGGAACTAAGATCCCACAAGCCGCGCCTCAAACTGAGGCATTGTGGCTCCAGAGCTCTCCCTGCTAACACCACTCTAATGTCTCTCAACAGAGCAGAAACTCGTCTTTCATACAGTTTGAGTTTGTGTGTCCCACTACCACTTTTCTTCTGAGATTTTTATTCTCTTCTTCCTGTAGCCGCCCCTTCAGGCTTGCCTTCACCATGCTTCTCGTGCCATTTTCTTCTTGTAACTCTCTTTTTTAGCTGCGCTGTTTGGCTTGTGGGATCTTAGTTCCCTGACCAGGGATCAAACCCAGGACCCCTGCAGTGGAAGCATGGTGTCCTAACCACTGGACCACCAGTAAATTACCTCTTTTCTTTTTTTTTTAATTTAAACAGTATTTTCAGTGTTTTATTTATTGGCCACTTATATAGCACTTATTACATCCCAGACAATTTTCTAGGCACTTTTTTCTTTTTTAATTGAAATATAGTTGATGTACAATGTTGTGTTTCAGGTGTAAGGTAAAGTGATTCAGTTATACATATACATATATCCATTCATTTTCAGATCCTTTTCCCTTATAGGTTATTACAAGGTATTGAGTATAGTTCCCTGTGCTATACAGTAGGTTCTTGTTGTTTACTTTATATATAGTAGTGTGTATCTGCTAAACCCAAACTCCTAATTTACCTTTCCCTCCCCCCAGCCTTTCCCCTTTAGTAACCATGAGTTTGTTTTCTATGTCTGTGAGTCTGTTTCTGTTTTGTAAATAAGTTCATTTGTATCATTTTTTTAAGATTCCACATATAAGTGATATCCTATGATATTTGTCTTTCTCTGACTCACTTCACTTAGTATGATAATCTCCAGGTCCATCCAGGTTGCTGAAAATGGCATGATTTCCTTCTTTTTTATGGCTGAGTGATAGTACCTTTTCTTCTTATAACTCTTAAGCACTCTCCAAAGGTGAATCTACCCAAGCTTATTCCTTCCGTTTCAACCCAGTACGCCATCCTTCTTTCTTTCTGGCAACTCTGATGTCTGCATCAGGACCCAGCTCATGGGACACCCCCCAGGGAAGATGACCTTTTCTTCCCAGTCTTGCTAGGTGCCACTTCCCTACACTCTCACAGAACCAAGACATCAATCCTTGAGGCAGATGCTCTCCAGACAGTATTATTGAAACTGTCCTCCCTCCCCTACTCCAGATCCTCTGTCTCCCGGTCCGGCCTCCTGCCAGATTTTCCCTTTAATGGTGTCAGGGTACAAGGGTCATAGAAAGTAACTGGAAATCTAGGATGTACTGACGTTAAAACATAGCAGATATCAGAGGTGCTGATTTCATCCTCATTTGTTCACTGAAGTGTTGCTTCTCTTTCTTCTGTGTTGCATCACCGAAAGTCCCCCTTTTTGTATTGGATTCTTTTCAGGTGACAGAGCAAAACATCAGACCAGAGAGCTGGTTTTGTCTGAAGGAGTCTTGCTCCAGGGAAGCCTGACTCTGGGATCTTCAAGGGACTGCAGGTTGAGGCAAGCCAGGGATCCGGAAGGGCTTTTGGAAGTGCAGAAAGGTCAGCTGAGGCCAGAGACAGACGCCCACAAGGAAACCCATCCTGGGAAAACGAGCTTTGAAGATGATGGTTTGGAGGCGGATGATGGTGTGCACTCCAGGGCGTTCCAGGAGAGAGTCTCTCAGGGAGATGTCCTCTGTGAGCGTGACCCACAGGGACCAGGAAAAGGCCTCCTGATTCATAACCTCTACAAGTGCAAGCAGTGCGGGAAGAGTTTTAACAGGAAGTGGTACCTTGTTCGACATCAGCGGATTCACACTGGAATGAAGCCCTATGAATGCAACGCGTGTGGGAAAGCCTTCAGCCAGAGCTCAACCCTGACCCGGCACTACGTCATCCACACCGGGGAGACGCCATACAAGTGTGCCGAGTGTGGGAAGGCCTTCAAACGCAGGTCGTACCTCCTGCAGCACCAGCCGATCCACACCGGGGAGAAGCCCTATGAGTGTGGCCAGTGTCGAAAGGCCTTCACCCACCGCTCTACTTTTATTCGCCACAGTAGAACCCACACTGGAGAAAAACCCTTTGAATGCAAAGAATGTGAGAAATCATTTAGCAACAGAGCACACCTCATCCAGCACTACATCATCCACACTGGAGAGAAGCCCTACGATTGCACAGAGTGTGGGAAGGCCTTCAGGTGCAGCTCAGAACTCCTACAGCACCAGCGGATTCACACGGGGGAGAAGCCCTATGAGTGTGCCCAGTGTGGGAAGGCCTTTCACCGGAGCACGTACCTCATCCAGCACTCTGTCATCCACACCGGGGAGACGCCATACAAGTGCACCGAGTGCGGGAAGGCCTTCAAACGCAGGTCACATCTCCTGCAGCACCAGCGGGTTCATACTTGAGAAAAAGGCCTTCACCGCTGCTCCTCTCTTGTCTTTCATGAGGGGATCCATGCTGGAGGGAAGAACCCTTTGAGTGCAAAGAATTCTGGGAAGGTTTTTTGTCTGCTTTTCAAATGCACAAGTGGTCACGTGGGAGAAGATGCCTTGCGAATGCAGTGGAAATGTCAAAAGCCTTCGGCCCCTGCTCATCGTTCAGAGGATTCATTCTGTGGAGAAACTCAGCACAAGAAGCTATGCCACCCGTGGATCTCTCCACCTCTGTCAACATCAGAGAACATACCAGGAAAAGACGTTCTGAATGTATCCAGAAGGACACTCCTCAGCCAAAAGAAACTCGTCCTCGCCACCTGAGAATGTGTAATGAAGGGGAACCACTTAATTATTGCCGTGAGAAAGCCTCCTGTGACAGGTCACCACTAGTCACGTAGAGTCATATTGGAACTTGACGGAGCTTGGGCTTTCCCTGTGAGGAAGCACAGAGGAGACAGACTCAGGGTTCGTTTTGCGCTTATAACAACATTCAGCCACAGGCCTCCCCCTTGGTTTGCACTTAAGCCATCTCAGCATTATGTTCAAAAGAAAACTAACAAGGGAATTCCCTGCAGAGTCCCAGTGGTTAGGACTCCGTGCTTTCACTGTTGGAGGACCTGGCTTTGATCCCTGGTCGGGGGGAATTAAGATCCTGCAAGCCCCATGGTGTGGCCAATAAAGAAAAAAGAAAAATAACAAAGAGGTGGAGGAGATAGAGACAAAGACTATAAACGGAAAAAAAACAAATGCTTTCGTAAGCTCTTTCAGACTTTCCTGCCAAGCCTGTTGCAGTTTTTCATCAGTTCTGTTTTTTGGTGGGGCAATGTTTGAGGGAGCAAATGACCCCAGCCCTTTGTTTTTAATGTGTTCACTGCTGTCTTGTGTCATGAAAGTTGGATGTTGAGGGCAGCTCCACCGACATTTGTTGGAAGGCTTTGTTCCGAACATCTCTAGCCATTGGCATAATTCTTTGTGAGAAATATGAGGGCTTGAGTCATGAGCTACTTGAACTTGTAAGAAATTAGAATACCGAAAATAACATCACACAATACTTACATTTTATATCTAAGGAGAGAATGGTCCACATAGGGATTGCCACATTAAAATGTGCACCCCTAAAGATGTTGAATTTTTTTTTTATAGGTAAACTCCTGTTCATCTGGTTTTAAATGCCTGATACTATCTCTCACTCTTTCTTCTTTTTTTTTTTTTTTTAGTTTTAAAAGAAGTACGTTTATTAGTATATGCACACAGTTTGCAGAATAGAAACATTTAAGGTATTTAGGGAAATTCACTCAAATTCAACAAACCTCAGTGAAAATACATTGTATTTGTTTAATGGCAGACAGGTAATTACTTGAGTCTATTAACTGGCTGCATTTTCAGTCTTCAATAGGTTCTTTTTTTCTTTTCTTTTAATTTTTTATTTATTTTATCTTTGGCCGCATTGGGTCTTCATTGCTGTGTGCGGACTTTTCTCTGGTTGCGGTGAGCAGGGGCTACTCTTCGTTGTGGTGCACAGGCTCCTCATTGCAGTGGCTTTTCTTGTTGTGGAGCACGGACTCTAGGCATGCGGGCTCAGTAGTTGTGGCACACGGGCTTAGTTGCTCCACAGCATGTGGGATCTTCCCGGACTAGGGCTCAAACCCGTGTCCCCTGCATTGGCAGGGGGATTCTTAACCACTGCGTCACCAGGGAAGCCCTCAATAGGTTCTTTGAAAAGATATTTAGCAAGGTGGAAGATAACTTGATCCATGTCACTTAGAGGCTTTATTTATCTATTTTTAAAAATTTTATTGGAGTATAGTTGATTTATAATGTTGTGTTTCAGGTGTACAGCAAAGTGATTCAGTTATACATATACTCATTCTTTTTCAGATTATTTTCCCTTATATGTTATTACAAAATATTAAGTATAGTTCCCTGTTCTATACTGTAGGCAGTTGTTGGTTATCTGTTTTATATATAGTAGTGTGTATATGTCAATCCCAATCTCCCAATTTATCCCTCCTCCCCCCAATTCTCACTCTTGATTCCATTCTGTGTGGGTTTTTTTCTTTTTCTTTTTTTAATCATTCATTCATTCACTTCAATATTTATTGGATGCCAGAATCACTGTTCTGGGAACTTGAAAGGCATCACTGAACAAAACAGGTTGAAAAAAGAAACAATCTTGTCCTGCAGAGTTTACATAAGCAGCATAATAAACAATAAATTCTATAAAATACTAGAAGGTTATAAGTGTTACTGAAGGGAAAAAATGGAGCAGTGTAAGTTCAATGATACACACCAATCTGTGAGGGGATAAGAACACGTCATAATTTTAAATAGAATGGTTAAAGTGGGGCCTCTTCTCAAAGCTGACGTTTATGCAAAAACTTGGGACGAGAAGAAGGTACTAGCTATGTGGGTATTTGGAGAAAGTTCTCTCCATGTAGAGGGAACGTCCAGTTCAAGGGCTTTACGGCTGGGACATAACCTGGAATATTCGAGGCACATCAAGGAGGTGATGGAGCTGAATCAGTGATGAAGAGAGGGAATAGTAGGAGATTAATTCAGAAAGGAAATTGGGGCCCAACTGCAGTCAAACGCTGCATAACACTATTAGGGTCTTGGCTTTGACTCTGAATGAAATGGGGAGACATTGGAGGATTTGAAGCAGAGGAATGGCTTGATCTGCCATGTCTTTGAAGGGTCACACCGGTTGATGTATTGAAAGTGGTTTGTCGGGAGGGTTTGTTTTCTTTATTGTCTCTGACAGCAAGGTGCTCATCCTGTATGGTTGTGGCCTTCTGAGGTGAGTGCTAGTTCTTTCCTCTTTCCACTGTTTCAGCTTCTCTAACCCTGTGGAAAGGACTGGACATTTCCAAGTCCCCCTCTGCAGCTTTCTGGTGGTTGAATTATAGGTAAAACCAGTAAAATAAAACACACATCCAAGTTAAATTCATGGTAAAAGAGAAGGATCCTCCTTGTCCGATCTTATAAATGTTTGTGTGAAGCTGTTTTTTTGTTTTTACAGAGTAAAGTGCCAGGGATTTTAACAGGTGAGTCTAGATGTATACATGCAGGTCTCGTGTTTGTATGGGTTTCACAGTTGCCACCATGGACTTACTCCCTTGTGCTGGCACTGGATATGAGTACTTGAAATTTGTCCTGAGATTTTTTTTCCTTTGAGGCTAGTTTTCAAGCTACACAAGATAATCAGTATTAACTGAAATAATGTGAAAAAATGTGCCGTACAGGGGCTTCCCTGGTGGTTCAGTGGTTAAGAATCTGTCTGCCAATACAGGGGGCACGGGTTTAAGCCCTGGTCCAGGAGGATCCCACACGCTGCAGAGTGACTAAGCCCATGCACCACAGCTACTGAGCCTGCACTGTAGAGCCTGAGAGCCACAACTACTGAGCTCGCGGGCCACAACTACTGAGCCCGTGTGCCTAGAGCCTGTGCTCCACAACAAGAGAAACCCGCAATGAGAATCCTGCACACGGCAACAAAGAGTAGCCCCTCCTCGCCACAACTAGAGAAAGCCCACACGCAGCAACGAAGACCCAATGCAGCCAAAAAGAAATTAAAAAAAAAAAAGTGCCATACAGAAAAATATAAAATGATCATTTTTCTCACTCGGGACCTTCTTCAGAGCCCTTTTTTTTTTTTTTTTTGGCTGCACTGAGGGTTCATTGTGGCGCATGGGCTTCTCTAGTTGTGGCGTGTGGACTTAGTTGTCCTGCTGCATGTGGGCTCTTAGTTCCCCCACCAGGGATCAAACCTGCATCCCCTGTATTGGAAGGCAGATTCTTAGCCACTGGACCACCAGGAAAGTCCCTTCAGAGTCTTTTTTTTTTTGGCTGCGTTGGGTCTTCATTGCTGCATGTGGGTTTTCTCTAATTGTGGCACATGGGCTCAGTAGTTGTGGCTCGTGGGCTCTAGAGTGCAGGCTCAGTAGTTGTGGCACACAGGCTTAGCTGCTCCGTGGTGTGTGGGATCTTCCCAGACCAGGGCTCAAACCTGTGTCCCCTGCACTGGCAGGCGGATTCTTAACCCCTGCACCACCAGGGAAGCCCAGTCATTTGTTGTGAATCTCAGAATTTCCCATATTTGAGTCCATGGGAGTTCCTTTATGCTGGCTTGTCCCATTTTCATGTCACCATCACATTTTGTGCACTTAGCTCTGATATAAAAGATATTACAGTTTCATCCTGCAAATTTCCTTTCTCTGCCAGGAATCAGTCTTTTCTCTAAGGAGATTTTCTTTTTGGTAGAGAAAAGTATTGAGAAATCAAGAACGGGGTCTTGGATGTGCTCAAGGACATAGGTGAACCGTTGCTTCCGGACCTTCTTTGACTACACTGCATTTAGGTTCACAAACACTACCCATACCATGGCAAGATCCAAGCCATTAACTAAAGTTCAGGAAATGTTTTAAACTTTTTCAATGTGAAGTTTATTTCAGGGGAATACACGAACATCAACTGTACAATTTGATGACTGATAAATGCATTTATACATAAAAAAACTTCCCAATCTAAGTATAGAACAATTCTGTGATGCCGAAAAATGCCCACTTGCCTGATTCCGTGAGTCTATGAGAGTCATTCACTTTCTGATTTTTTTCAATGTAGTTGTTTTGCCTATTCTTTCATTGGTATCTAAATTTAGCCTATACTGGGGAATTCCCTGGCAGTCCAGTGGTTAGGACTGGGTGTTCTTACTGCCAAGGGCCTGGGTTCAATCCCTGGTCGGGAAACTAAGATCCCACAAGTTCTGCAGAGTGGCAAAAAAAAAAAAAAAAAAAAATTTAGCCTGTACTAGTTTTATGAAATAGAACTATTTTATTTGAAATGTTAAATATATTTATAAGTTTTAATTAAGGTTTTTATTGATACTTTTCCTGAGCTTTTAAATTAATTACCCAGGCATAACAAAATTATGCATACCATCTAGTCAGTTCATATCTGTCCTTGTGTACACATACTTTGGTCTCCTTATTCAGGAACATGGTTTGCACCTTCATCTTACAGCGTTAGGCATCTCTTCCTGTGGGCCTTGCACTAAAGGATTCTACTTTGGGTTTTCCTTACAGCCTCCCTGTGAAGCAGGTGCCTGACAGGCATCATTTTCCATAAAAGGAAATCGAGGCTCAGGGAGATAAATGTACTTGCTGAAAGGCAGGGAACTGATGAGAAGCTGAACCAAGCTAGAGACCCAGTTTGGCTCTACATGGTGTTTGCGCTGTATAAACACAAAGCTATGCCACATGGCTCCAGAATGGGCCAAGGTCTGGCACGATGGTGACCATGATGATGCTGGGGATGGTGATGACAATGATGATGATGGAAGCTGGGATTGTAACCATCAACAGACCCATTCATTAGGGAGCACCAGGTGCTGCCCTATGCACTTTTCATACATTAACCAATAGACCCTCCTACAGCCCTGAGCAGTAGCTACAACATTATCCTATTTTACCAAGGAGGAAACTGGCACACAAACAGTTCATTGACTAGCACAGGGTCACACAGCACATAAGCTGTGAAGCTGGAATTAGATGCATCAGTCGGCCTCCAGAACTGGACTCTTGGGTGCTACACAAAGGAGGAAAGGACATGCAACAGGAAGGGGAAAGTGGAGGTGAGGGGGCAGTGGGATAGGGAGAATTTAATGGGATAACAGAGGGAGCCTATGGGGGGGGGATGATTTGGTGATTCCCAGATGTTAGCAGTTCATGAACCACTAAAAAATTTTTTTGACTAGAAAGCTCACACAGATTTGGTAAAAAAGGACATTTCACACCCACATTTCAAAAAATAAAGGACTTTTACCTGGAAAGAAGGCAGAGGATAGCATCTCACAATGGAGGGGCATCCTCTAATGTAAGTTGAGCTTAATGAGAGACTTAATGCATTAGCTGTATTTTCCTGACTTTGAGAGCACAGCGGTGTCAGAATTAAACGTGTGGTAATCGACAGTGCCTGGAACAGGCCTGACATGTGCTCAGTGTCAGTGGACATTAGTGATGGCCATTGATACCAGTGCTTTCAATTTAAATGGATGTAATTTTTATTTAACTTAAGTAGATTTATTCCAGGAGGGAAACATGCATTACTCTGGTAAATTGGAAAACCAGTTTGATTGGCTACAAATGGAGACTTGCCCTCAAAACACAACAATGAAATTGAAATAATGAAATCAAGTCCCAGGGAGCTCATGCTGCCTTCTGAAGCCTGTGAGTATAAAATCGGTCTCTCATAAAAAAGGGAAATTATTCACAGTCAGAAGAGTATCAATAACCAAGCACGAATGGAGACTTCCTTTCGAAAACTTTAAGGCAGAAAAAAGGGAAAACGTTCGTCTTCTCAGTGTGTCCATCATGGCATGTGAAGAGGGTAATTATAATCCAGGCAAACAATCAGAAATATAATACGTGTTAGCAGAAAGAAAAAAAAAAAAATCCAATTGACCATGCCTCCACTGCCAGGGGCCCAGTTCGATCCCTGGTCAGGGAGCTAAGATCCCCAAGCCACACGGTGTGGCCACAACAAACATACAAACAAAATCTAATTGAATAGTAACATACAAGGATAAGTAGACGATGTTAAAATAGCTTTTACAGATATCCTACATTTGTTCTTGGAAGTCTGCAAAAGAAAGATCTTGATAAAGGTAATCCATGTACATCAGTCTGAGCAATCAACATTTTATTTTATTTTTTTCATATTTATTTATTTTCATATTTATATATTTATTTAAGTACCCCTACACAATTCTTTATGTCAGAGGAAAAAAATGCAGTAAAAAAGATGACTTAGGAAAAATGCTCTCTGTTTTTGGTTAAGGGTAAGGATTATTTAAAAACAAAAAGGTGGGACTTCCCTGGTGGCACAGTGGTTAAGAATCCACCTGCCAATGCTAGGGACACAGGTTCGATCTCCAGGAAGATCCTACATGCCTTGTAGCAACTAAGCCTGTGTGCCACAACTACTGAGCCTGCACTCTAGAGCACGGGAGCCACAACTACTCAGCCCGCGCGCCTCAAGGAAGAGTAGCCCCTGCTCTCCACAGCTAGAAATAGCCTGAGCACAGCAACAAAGACCCAATGCAACCAAAAATAAATTAATTTATAAAAATAAACATAAATAAATAAACACAAAGGTCATCAACCAAAGAAAATAAATTAATTGAAGCTTAATCAAAATTAAAACTGCTTTTCAAGAGATAGTTAAGAAAGTAAAAACTCAAGTCACAACCTAGAGAAAGATATTTGTAAGAACTATCTCTGAGAAATGACTGTGATTCTCAATATGTAAATGGTCCTTATAACAATAACGAAAAATAACACAATTCAAAATATTCGCAAAACTTCTGAAGTATAAATGGTAAATAAGAAAATGAAAATATGCTTCTCCTTATTACTCAGCAGGTAAACACATTTTAAAGCCACAGTGAGGGACTACTACACACTCATTGGAATGACTAAAATTCAAGCACTGACAATTTCAAGTTAATGAAGAGATGAAACAGCTACAACTCATATATTTCTTGAGGGAATACAAATTGATAAATAACTTTAGAAAATACTGTTGTACTCTCTTGTAATGCTATACATACACATACGACACGGTAATCTCAATTGTAGGTATATCCTTAAGAAAAATGAAATCTTATGACTCAGGAATACTTCGGTGGAAATATTCACAGTAACAGCAGCTTTATTCATAAAAGCCAAAAAACAATATAACGTTTGTGATTTTACTTCCCCCCCCCCCGTCATGTGTTAAAATATCTAAACTAGTCCCAAGACAGAGTGGCTCATGCTAAGACCCAAATCTGAAAGCTGAAACTTACTTCAATTTCTATTTCTTGCAGATATCTGGCTCTTTCAGGAGCGGAAACCTAAGGCCAGCCAATCAGAATATGCCTGATAAGTTTTAGTTTTTCACAACCTTGTTCCAAAACTTCCCTGTGCCCCACATGAAGAAAATTAACCTTGCTATGACCAATCAGCTATTGCCTAGTATGAATTCCTTGTTCTCAAGTATTTTTGTCTATGTAATCTGTGCATTTTGAATAGCTCTTCAGAGCTCCTCTCTATTTTCTAGACTGCTTGCTTTCCAGTTCATGAGTCACTACATAAAATCAAACTATATCCCAAAATTAAAATCTGTGAAATTTTCTTTTAACACATGTATTAAGTTTTTTTTTCATAATTGTATAGGTTTGCATGGTCTGTATTTTTAAAACTTATTTATTTTTGGCTGCTTTGGGTCTTCATTGCTGCAAGTGGGCTTTTCTCTAGTTGCGGCGAGCAGGAGCTACTCTTCGTTATGGTGCTCAGGCTTCTCATTGCGGTGGCTTCTCTTGTGGTGGAGCACGGGCTCTAGGCGCGGGGGCTTCAGTAGTTGTGGCTCCAGGGCTCTAGAGCGCAGGCTCAGTAGTTGTGGCGCATGGGCTTAGTTGCTCCGTGGCATTGAATTTTTTAAATTCAATTTTACATTCAAATCTTGAAATCTTTCTTTGCTTCTTTTTTGTTTTTCATGCTTTTGGCAGGTATAGCAGTGCTACTTAGAGATATCTGACATGTTTTCTTATTGATACACTGGTTTACGTAGTGCATGTATCAATAGAAAGTATTTTTTGCACAAAGGGGCAGAGGTTTAAAGTAACTGCATAACGCTAAACACTTCTGCAAAGTAATTTTAATAGATACCCAATGGCAGTTTGTGATATTTACTAATTTCTTTAGTTTTACCAACATTTGGTAATGTCAGACTTCCTTAGGCTCATCAATCTGATTGGTTTCATTTTCATTTTCCTAATGGAAAATAAGACTATTTTTTCAAAAATGTTGTTTGCTTTCATAATTCTAATCTGAAGTGGCATAGAAGAATTTTGCCTTCTTAGGTTTTAAATCTTTCATTTGTAGTACTTATCGAATTTATTTATTATTTATATATTAAATCTTTAATAATTTATAGATGTCTCAATATCTTCCTAAGTGTTTTCTTGTCATTTCAATTTTTACGTTTTTTTAAAGAAGTCTGCTATTATCATATAGTTTGTGTACATGCTGTGATAATTTTTATATTTGCTTTGCGAAGTCCTGCAAGGCATGCCAAATTAATAGTGTTGTGAAATGTGAAATAAAAAGGAGTCACTTCTGTCAAGGGATTTTTTAAAAATTATATGTATATATATATATATATATATATATATATGGCTGCATTAGGTCTTTGCTGCGCGCGGACGTTCTCTAGTTGCGGCGAGCGGGGGCTACTCTTCGTTGTGGTGCGCAGGCTTCTCATTTGTGGTGGCTTCCCTTGTTGTGGAGCAAGGGCTCTAAGTGTGCAGGCTTCAGTAGTTGTGGCACGTGGGCTTCAGTAGTTGTGGCTCGCGGGATCTAGAGCATAGGCTCAGTAGTTGTGGCGCATGGGCTTAGTTACTCAGCGGCATGTGGGATCTTCTCGGACCAGGGCTCGAACCCGCGTCCCCTGCATTGGCAGGCGTATTCTTAACCACTGCACCACCAGGGAAGTCCCCTGTCAAGGGATTTTTAACATGGAGCTGGGAGGCTATTAATTAGTGGACCTCCTGTACTTCCCCATCTTGTGAAACCATGAACTTTTGATCTGGGCCAACCTGCAAATATTCCAAGGATTCTGCAAAAACACCTGCAATTTGTCACACTAATGGACTATTACTTCCCTGTAGTGATAGCCTTAGCACTCAGTCCTGTTCAGCGGAGACTAGCTTCTGCCTCCAACTCCAATTAAAATCCTTTGTAATGCAAACCTCCCTTTGTATTTAAAAGCTCCTTACTTTTATTCCCTAGCCCACCCCCCCGCCCCA
>NW_006785389.1:1272809-1305191 GCF_000442215.2 Lipotes vexillifer | reverse complement strand
ATCCCCAAACCCCCCACCCCCGTGAAAAATTGTCTTCCACGAAACCGGTACCCGGTGCCAAAAGGGTTGGGGACCGATGGCCTAGCCCGACATCTTTTTTGTTGCTACTTAAATGTGTGCCCCGAATTGCAATTCTTTGATCCCAAGGTAACGCGTTGTGCTTGATTATTGCCTCTCAGGTTAATTTAGTTTGACAGTATCCACTATACAGTTATGTTTTCTAATTTCATGTATTTTTTTTAGCCAATGATCAACATACTTTATTGCACATAATTCCCTTTTTTATTCCAAAATCTTGTTAACTTGGTTTTTCTTATTTGAAAATACTTCCAAGGTTTTCATAAAAAACAAAAACAACAAATAAGGACTCTGGCTACTCTCAGTCTTTACACAACTGGAATGCTTTTTTTCTAATCTTGTATCAACTTTTATGTTGAGAAATGAGAGTTAAATCAGAATTTTAAAAAGATTATACATACAGGGTTTGATGGGTCTGCTTTGATGTGTTGTTCTTCCCGCACGGACTTGGCCCATTAGTGCCCCGGAGTTTGGGGGAGGGTCTCCTCCTCCCCCGACTCGGTGGACCGAGAGGAACTACATTACCCAGGAGACTGTGTGCGGACCGGCCTTGTTCTCCACACCAGTGATGGCCCCGAACAGGGGCTCTTCCGGGATTGTGAACTAGGAGTGGGCGGGACTTCCGGCTCCTTCCTGAAGGAGGTCGTTTGGCTGCTTTTGCTGCCGTCTGCAGGACCCGAGGCTCAGGATCACTCGGTGGAGCCGAGCTTAGAGAAACTGGAAAGAGCCCGAGGGGTGCCGTCCACACTGCCCAGGAGTGAGCGGGTTGCGGAACCCGCTTCCGGGATTTTCGGCCTAGGTCTCCGCCATTATCCTGCGCGTCTCCTGGCACCACCGCACCCACAGGGTTCTATGTCAACCAACGCGGTGGAGGACCCGGCCCAGGTGACTGTTCCGCCCCCCCGCGCCCCCCCCCGATCCTGACCCAAATCCTCAAGCCCCCAGGGAGGGTCTCCTGCTCAGGGCACTGGGATTCAGCCCCCTGCTTCCAGAACTTTAGGTGTGCGTGTGTGGTGGTCCCATTTCTGACAGGCTGTGTGACGCAGTGTGGAGCGTGTTAAAGACTGTGGGTTTGGCCCGTGCAAAGCCTTTGAGGTGCTCAAGAGCCGGGAGCATTCGGGAAACCTGGGGTTCCAGTCACTTCTGCAGGGAACAGAGAATTTAGGGAGGAGTCAACAGTCTGGGCCAACTGTCAGCATTCTGGGTGCTGTGGAGGGTTGTGAATAAATCAGGAACACGGTCTGAGTTAGAGTTTTAAAGTATTCCAAAGGATGCTCAGGGGAGAACAGACTGGAACAGACTGGGTTCTGAGGGTGGAGGCAGGGAGACCTGGGAGAGCCCAGTGCATTCCACTCCAGAGAGTAAGGTGGCTTCTGGACCAGAGTGGTGCCTATGGAAGTTGTTGACCTGAAACAAATAGACTGCCCGCTATTTCTACTGCAAAGATGGTTCCCCCCACCCGCCCCTGTCCTCCCCCCCATCCCCCCCAACCATCATTAGGGAATTGCAACTGGGGTGTGCAGCTATGGTGAGCTATCACTTCTATGGAGATTAAAAAAGGAAGTTAGAAGGGCTGTAGCCACCAAAGAGTCCGTGGGTTTTTTGTTTTTTGTTTTTTTTTTTAAAAGAGTCCATGGCTTTTCATTGGCTGAGTCCTTTCCAGGAAAGAAGGAGTCTTCATCCTTTTGGATTCCGTTATTGTTTCAGGTCAGTGAGGGCTGACCCCTTCTGGTGTGCCAACTCTAATTGAGGTTTCTGTTTACTAATTTTTTACGAAGGAATATAAGTAATAAGATTCTCAATAATTCTTAAAGATAATTGGCAGGATTTCCTGGTACAGTGAATGTGGCTCTGACCTAAGGACAGAGTAAAGGACAATAAGCATTTTCTTTTGGCTGAGCATCTGGAAGACTTGAGACCAGCAACTGATGTGAGAAGTCAGTTTCAGGGAGAGATTAAAAGTTGGATTTGGGACATGCTGCTTCTGAGATTCCAAAGTTGAGGTAACATAGGGGCCGGTGGAATCTGTAGTCTGGAATTGAAGGAGGAGGTCTGTGGCTCACTGATGTCCATGTGGTTACAGACTAAGTCCTGGACTCTGGCCAATTCTGAATCTCAAATTTAAGAGGGAATGTTTGGTCACTTTTCTGGGAAAGGGGACCTGAGATGAGAGAAGAGAGACCTGGGGCTGGCGGGCAGTGCAGAGCAGGTGAGACTCTCTGAGGCTACCTGAAGATGGGAGGGTCCTGTGGTTCCAGAGCTTTCTGGGGAAGCAAGGGTATAAGGTGTAAGGAGTCTTGCCTGGGATGGAGATGGAGAAGGAGGTGTGAGATAGTGTAGATTCACTCCTCTGAACACTTAGCTGACTGTGTATTCGTTTTTGAGCCAGCAAAAAGTGGGCAATGTTGGCCAGTCATTGAAGCCCAGGCCCAGTGAAGGGCAGAGGTGCCTCAGCTCTCCCAGGAAACTACAAAGTTAAAAAGGTATAGATTTAACAAGTTAATGTTGTGTAAGCAAATAATAACTTCTTAATATGTCTGTGTATAAAATAATAATTAATAAATACATATATATATAAATAAAATTTATTTTTTGCCTTGGGCTCTTCACATAGACCTCTGAACCCCTTGGAATTTCCTGGGGGTTAGGACTTTTTTTCACAACGAGCCCGTTTTGTCACAAAGGAGTTTATTATGATGAGGTGACTTAGGGCAGGGCCCTTAGGTAGACTCAGGAGGGGACTGGTAACCAGAAAAACCAAGCAATTAGAAGTTTATACTCCCCCCAACCCCCCAACCCTGGGGCCTCCCAAGGATCAGAAAGAAACTAGAGACTAGGTATAAAAACTGCTGAAGAATGAAATTCAAGGTTCCTTCAGATTGGTGAACACATTGAAATTGCGGAAGTGCTGGGAGGGTTGCATGTACTGAAAGGGTTTGGAAACACCCTGGTGCCCTCTAGCACCCCACCCCCCCAGACCTAGATATCTCTTCCATTGGGCTGTTCCTAAGTTGTATCCATTATAATAAACCAGAAAAATAAGAAAACTGTTTTCCTAACTTTTGTGGGTCCTTTTAGCAAATTATCATAACTTAGGAAAGGTTCATGGGAAATCCTGAATTTGTAGCCAAGTAGAACAGAAGTACCGTTAGCCTGGGAATCAGACATTGGAACTGGCCTCTTCAAAGAGGGCAGTCTTGTGGGACTGAGTCCTTAAACCTTTAAATACTGTCCCTAACCTCAGGTAGTGTCAGAATATGGTTAAATGTCAGTCACCCAGTTGGTATCATAGAATCAGATAATTGGTGGTGGAAGAGACATCATATATTTGGTGTCAGATAGGGAATCACAGAAACCTCAAGGTATTGATTAAAAGTCACATTTATATAATGACTTGAAAGACATGTAGGAAATACCCAGTTTTCAAAAACATTTACAGAAATGTTAATCCTGTGTTCTGTAATAGCTCAGTCTTAGCATTAGATATGCACTAATGCATTTGATGTCTACACTAACATCATGAGATAGGCACCATAAATATTGCCATTATACACATAAAGACACTGAGTCTCAGGGACGTTGAGTCTTTTTCTTCAGGGCCATAGAGTTGTCAAGTTATAGCTCTGAAGACTGATGATCCGAGGTCAGAGGTCAGCCTCAGATGACTCATCTCCAGGAAAAGGAAGGGAGGAAACAGCTCAGCCTTTACATCCACACCATGATCACCTTTATCTCAGATCCTCCTTCTTTTCACAGGTTCCCATGGTAGCAGCAGCATTTATGGTCCCTGGACAGGTAAGTGGAAGAAGCCCCAGCACCTACCCATACGTCATCCCTACCCCTGGTCCTGACACACAGATATAGGAGACAGTGTTGTCCTGGGATTGTGGGCCCTTAGTTCTGGGCCCTGGTATCATCTCAGGCACAGGATCATTAATCAAAGCCAGCAGTTGTACGGAGGTGTTCCCATGTGTCCAATGGAGAAGGTCAAGTGGTGACATGTCCTTGGGCACAGACTGGAGATGAGACTGAGAGGGGAGTCTTCAGGGAACTGCCGGCCCCATGACGTGGGCTGATAAAGACTGGGAGTCATTCCTGGGATAGCAGCCTGAGGAGCTGGGCCACTCCTGAGGGGGCGGGTCCATGCCACGTTGACCACAGAGGAGGGAAGTGATCTGACGCTGGGTCTGAAGAGGCTGCTCTGCCTGCCGAGAGGAAGACTGGGGATGAGGGTGGAGCCAGGGGCCCAGTGGAGGGCACAGTCCTGGTGAATGTCGATTGTGACTGGATCCTGGCAATGGCTCTGTAGCAGGAGAGGAGGTGAGTCTCTGAATCTCGTTTGTGGTAGAGCTGATTTTCTGCTGTACAGGATGAGAGAGAGTAGTCTGACATGACCCCAGGATGTTTACCTCTAGGTGACGGTGGGGACGCCATGTCTGAGACGGGAAGTCAGAAGTAGGAGTAATGGACAGAAGGACTGTCCAGAGTTCCATGTTCCCATGCTGAGTCTGAGATATTGCTGGGGTGTCTTGCGGGAGGTCCCGCAGAGGCCTGGGGAAGCACCGCATGCTGGGTGGCATGTGGGGAACATGGTGAGGTGCTGAAGTCCTGGGGCTGAGGTGGTGGCGTGGGGTGGGGTAGGGGTCACCTTCAGGCATGTGAGGGAGCTTTGACCCTGCAGGGCTGGGCAATGGAGAGGGAGGGAGTGTGAGCATGGACTCAGAGCCCTTGTCCCCAGGCTTTACTTCAGGGGGCTGAGCACAAGTGTCATTGTATGTGATGTGATCTGTGTGATCTCAGGAGAGTCGACTCTGAGGAGAGTGGCTGGGGGTCTGTGTGGCAACCACAGAGCGTCTGTGAGACTGCCTGTCTCCCTCTCTGTTTTAACTGAATGATGTAATGCTAGTAAGTTCCTGTTGCATCAGGACCTGGTGTGTCCTCTGAGCTGGGTTACTGGGGTGGACAACCATGACCTGGGGGTCCTGGTTGCAGAGGCTGCTGTGAACTCACTTGTCCCCCTCATGACAGGGCCATGTGATCTTTGAGGATGTGGCTGTGTCCTTCTCCCAGGAGGAGTGGGGTCTCCTTAACAATGCTCAGAGACTCCTGTACTGTGACGTGATGCTGGAGAACCTGTCACTTATAGCCTCCCTGGGTAAGGACCCCTGTTCCCGCACCATCGCCCCATATGGGACTCTGCCCTTCTTTTTGCATGGCTCACTCCATCCTTCTGAGCCTGGACCTTGGACACTGCTTACTTCCCTGATTTCCTGTCACTTGAGCTGTGTTCCCCCACCCTGTGTGTTGTTCAGCCCTATACCATAGATGTTGAAGCTTTTCACAGAAGGCTTTGGTCTCAGAGGCTTGAAGCCTGCCTGAGTGATACCACTTAGCTTTGCCACCACTTGTTGTGTTGACTGTTCAGATGTGTGCAAGATCCGTGTCACACGTTCCAACCTTTTTTTGTGCACTATCTGTGTCAGAAATTACAGACACATGGTCACCACTTGTGGTCAACCCTAGATTATGTTTGCAAGACTCCTTAAGGTTCTTCTAGTGATACATCTTTTTCCTGAAGTCTGTCATTGGTTGGTTCACTCTGGGCCAGTGTCTTTCTCCTAGTGGCCCTGTTTTCCTCTGAGGACTTTGATCTGGTAGGGTTCATAGTCACCCAGCCTGAGCTGAGGGATGGAGACAACCCTGGGTGCCTGGCAAGGTAGGCCCCCCTCTAGTCATAAGAGGAGGGTTAATTGCATCCTGGGCCTGGTGAGTAGGAGCTGTAGGAAGGTGTAATACATTGATGAGTTCTAATCCTACAGCGAAATGTCCTTTCTCCACGACTGTTTTAGTCTTAAACTCATCATGGCTGTACCTCATTCTATCATTCTTCCCCATTTTGACACTTTGCCCCCTTTACGTATCTACTGTGGGTTCTTTCTCCTGGCTCTTTCTATCTCAGTGTCATCCACATTTCTCCATTTCCTCTCACTCTGCAATGTTGTCTAATAGTCTCTTCTTTTTTTTTTTTTTTTTTTTTTTTCTTGCGTTATGCGGGCCTCTCACTGTTGTGGCCTCTCCCATTTGCGGAGCACAGGCTCCGGACGCGCAGGCTCAGCAGCCATGGCTCACGGGCCCAGCCGCTCCGCGGCATGTGGGATCTTCCCGAAACGGGGCACGAACCCGCGTCTCCTGCATCGGCAGGCGGACTCTCAAGCACTGCGCCACCAGGGAAGCCCAATAGTCTCTTCTTAATGTATCTTGGGAGGTGAAGGTACTTATATAGTCCTTGAACTCTTGGTAGTCAGGTGTGAATGCCTTTTCCTGGAGTGGGACACACATTCTACCCAGTACACTTGTCACCACCAAAAAATACTGCTGAACACCATCGGCCGAGGAGTGGGTTGTTCCAGGCCTCTACTCCTAGTACAGTGCCATATCCTGGTGTCCTGTGTTCTTGCTGTTTATAAGATCTCTCCCTATTCTCTGATCATCAGAGGTCTAGTACTCACAGTAGCCCCTTCTGCTACCTGTCTGCCTCCCGTGTTTGAATCCTGCACAATGGACTTCTTCTTTGATGTGTCATACAAAAAGCTATAATGGGCTCCTGTCCCACAAAAGTCTCCATGCACTTATTCAGTTTTTTTTGTTTTCCTTTCAGGTTGTTGGCATGGAGTAGAAGCTGAGGAGGCCATTTCTGAACAATGTGTTTCTGTGGAACAAGTGACGGAAGACAGGAATCCAAAGCTGGAGCCATCTATCCTGAAGCCTCTGACTTCTGATACGAGTGTCCTGGCGGAGAAAGATGTTTTGTACTTGGCTGACAATATGTTCACATGCGGAGAGGTTGAGAAGGCTTTCCTAGGCAGCTTGGGCTTTCCCCAGCACCAGCCTTCCCACAATGGCGAGCATCCACGTAGAAGCAGTCAGAGCAGGGAGGTCTCTCACCCTGGGCAAGGGCATCACAAGTGCAGCGAATGTGGCAAAGCCTTCAGTAAAAAGTTTAAATTCACGGAGCACCTGAGAGTTCACACTGGAGAAAAACCTTATGAGTGCAGTGACTGCAGGAAGTTCTTTAGACACAGCTCCAGTCTTATTCATCATCGGAAAATTCACACAGGAGAAAGGCCTTATGAATGCTGTAATTGTGGGAAAGTCTTTGCCCACAAATATAAACTTTTTGAGCACCAGAGAATCCACACTGGAAAAAGACCATATGAGTGTAATGAATGTGGGAAAGCCTTCCTTCGCAAGGATTCGCTTGTTCAGCACCAAAAAATCCACACTGGAGAAAATCCTCATAAGTGCAGTGAATGTGGAAAGTGCTTCCTGTACAAAAATAACCTTCTTGTGCACCAGAGGATCCACAGTGGAGAAAGGCCTTATGGGTGTAGCAAATGTGGAAAGTCCTTTGTCTTCCAAAAAAGGCTTCTTTATCACCAGCGAATCCACACTGGAGAAAGGCCTTACATGTGCAGTGAATGTGGGAAAGCCTATGTCTACAAAGGAAGTCTTATTGTGCATAAGAGAATTCACACTTTAGAGAAGGCTTATGGGTGTAACAAATGTGGGCAATTCTTTACAAGCAGTTTTGCCCTCAATAGACATGAGAATGTTCACACTGCACGAAGGTGTTATGAGTGCAGCAAATGTGGGAAAGCTCTCAATGGCAAAGTCAAACTTGCTGAGCACCAGAGAATCCATACTGGAGAAAGACCCTATAAGTGTAATGAATGTGAGAAAGCCTTCATGCGCAAGTATACACTTGTTCAGCACCAAAAAGCCCACACTGGAGTAAAGCCTTTTAAATGCAGTGAATGTGGGAAGCCCTTCACTTACAAAACAAGTCTTGTTGTCCACCAGAGAATCCACACTGGAGAAAGGCCTTATATGTGCAGTGAGTGTGGGGAAGTCTTTGTCTACAGAAGAAGTCTTCTTGTCCATCAGAGAATCCACACTAGAGAAAAGCCTTATGAATGTAGTTCTTTGTAAGCAGCTCCAAGCTCATAAAAAACAAAGTTCACACTGGGGCAATGCCTTCTGGACTTATGCTTTCCTTCACTAGAGTTAATATCTAGCAGCACAACTCCTATGTAGTAGAGTAGGTGAATGTATACTTCATATGTGGCCAGTCAAACTTTTCTAAAATGGTAGTATCTTTTTATAGTCTCACGAGAAGCAGCAGAACATGAGTTCCTGTTTTTTACATTTTTACCAACACTTGGTATGTTCAGGCTTTCTAATTTCAGTGATGTCATAGGTGTATCTAGTGATTTTAACTAATGTTTCCCTATTGACACAATGTGAGTGGTTTTCCATGTGTTAATTTCCAACCATATTTCTTTTTTTCTTTTTAGTTTTTATTGGAGTATAGTTAATTTACAATGCCATGTTTCAGGTGTACAGCAAAGTGAATCAGACAGCCATATTTCTTTTTTGAAATTTCTGTTCATATAATTTTGTCATCTTAATTACTGAGTTGATGTTTCTTCATGGATTATTGATTAAGGTCCTCTAGTGGAAATATTTACCAATATTCTTCCAGACTTGTTCTTCTCATTTTAGTCACTTTTCCAGAGAAAGACTATTTTTTTTGGGTGGGGGGGTGGTTTTGGCCATGCTGTGGCATGCAGGATCTTACTTCTCCGATCAGGGATTGAACCTGTGCCCCCTGCAGTGGAAGCACAGAGTCCTAACCACTGGATCTCCAGGGAATTCCTCAATATGAAGCTTAGAATCCACTTTTCAATTTGTGCATCACAAAAAAATCCTACTAGAATTTTGACTGGGATGGCATTTAATCTTCAATTTAGAAAGAAATACTGAGTGTCCCAATCTATAAACTTGATAGATCTCCTTTTATTTAGATCTTGCTTAATTTTTGTTAGCAGTCTTTTTTAGTTTTCTGTTTGTAGGTCTTACACATCTCCAGGAAACTTAAACATCTCCACGTATTTTCTACATCTTATGATGTTGTGAAAGGGAATTTTAAAAAATCTTCAATTTATGAATTGTTCATACCTATTACACTTAGAGAGATGTAAAACTAAGGACAAGTGATCTTTCTTTTTATTTTATTTTATTTTTGGGGGTGACCTGTGGGACCTCAGTTTCCTGGCCAGGAATTGAACCTGGGCCACGGCAGTGAAAGACCAGAATCCTAACCACTAGACCACGATGGAACTCCCTAGTAGTGATCCTTCTTAATCTTATAAATAAGATCTACAAAGAGCGATTAGAAATACTATCCCTTTGAACCATTATTAAAGTATTCCCATTAGAATAAAAGGAGGACAGCTGCTCTTTGTTCTCTTATTCAGTATCATCCTGGAGTTCCAATTTCATTCAATACAACAACAAAAAAATACGGCAAAATAATGAATATGTAGCAATTGGAAAGGAAGAAATAAACCACCTAAAATATGTTCACAGTTTTCATCTTCACTATGAGTCCAAATATGGACATTCAGTTTAGTGTCCAGACCCATTGTAAACTCCTAATTTTTTCGTCACCTATTTGCTGCCCTTCTTACTTCCTTAGAACCCATCACCTTCTATTACACTATGCAACTTAATATCATAGATGAACTGCTTATTGTATATTTCTATCAAATACAGACTAAGTTCCAGTAACGGAATATGTATTTACATGTTGTGCACTGATATATTTCATATTCCTAGAAACATGTCTGAAACACCTATGGTACATATTGATGTCTTGAAATACATAAAAAAATGACAACACTCATTTAACTTCAATTGCACAACTGTGGGTATACTTTCTAACTCTCCTCACCCTGCCTTTTCCTTCAGTTTCACTACCCTCAATGCTCTGAGTTATGGGACAAATCATATTTTGCAAAAAGCCTTTAAATCAACTAAAAAGTTCCAATAGTTATTTTATTGGCTTCCTTCTCTTATTAGATCTGAGGGTTTTTTTTTCTCACATTCCATTGGGATTTTGATTGTTTATTTCAAAAACAGGTTTTCTGCCATCAATTTCTGCCACTCCTGATGCATATCTTTTTTTTTTTTGGCTGTGCGACTTGCAGGATCTTAGTTCCCTGACCAGGGATCGAACCCGCTTTCCTTGCAGTGGAAATGCGGAGTCTTCACCCCTGGATCACCAGGGAAATCCTGATATCTATCTCATTAAGCACTTCTAATAGCTCTTGGTAGTTACACAGTCCCAAATGTTTTTCAGTTTGTCTCCTCTCTGTCTGCAGACACTGTCAGTGCACTTACAGGTGATGTGGTAATCACTTCCAAGAGCAGATGACATCGTTGGGTTCTAAATATTTATCTCGGGCTTTCATGTCCCCATTGTAGACTCTCAGTTTCTGCCATGGCAGTCCTTGTTACGGGAGCAAATACACATTTGGTAAGTATCTCTTCAGGTGTCTGATTCTTAGAAAACATTTATGTCAGGAAACCCAAGAATAACTATTCTTAAAATAAATTTCTTTACTGTCCTGCGGTCAGGACAGTAAAAAAGGAACCACCTTAGGAAGGTTATATATATAGATACATAAATATAGACAGATAAGAACAAAGCTATAAAATCAGGAAAGGCATTTGCTGAGGAAACCAGAGGCATGTTGCCTCTTATCAACGTACATCAGGAGTGCCTGACACTTACCCTTTCTCCTCAGTTGCATTGTTTTGAAACTTGTCTCACTGGCTTCTCACTAAACACACTGACCATAAACAGGGTTCACTGTAGAGGCTTCAAGATAAGGTAGGTTGTGAGTAATAAGATGAAGAAGATGAGTTCCTACTCTGAGTAGAGGCCTAGTATCTGTGGTATCTGCTGATGAGGGGCATGTTGTGTCATGGAGACTTTAATGATGTGTCTCTAAATTTTTATCCTTGGCGGAAGGCTGTTCATTGCATCTCAAGTACTTGGATGTCCTCTTTATCAGTAATCGTCACTCTCTACCCTCCTAGGGCCTTAGCTTCCATTCCTCACCTATAAAAATGGATCCATTCTTCTGTCATCTATCTGTCTATCGTCTACCTCTATATCCTCTTTACCTTATTGTGATTTCATCTCAATGACATAATTTTTTAAAAAGATTTTCTTGGTTTGATGTGGACCATCTTTAAAGTCTTTATTGAATTTGTTACAATATTGCTTCTGTTTTTATGTTTTGGTTTTTTTGGCACAAGCCATGTGGGATCTTAGCTCCTTGATCAGGGATCGAACCCTCACCCACTGCATTGGAAAGTGAAGTCTTAACCACTGGGCCGCCAGGGAAGTCCCGCATTTATAATTTTTTTAGAGAGAAAAAAATTGGACCAGACACCCTCTTAGAAGAATTGAATCATCCTACACTCAGTGAGAACAGGGCATTTAAATTAGACCCTTCCTGTGCCTTCACAGAACCTCTATGATAAGGGGAAGTTATCAATCATTATTGTCTGTGACTCACTGCAGGTCATTATGAGTGGATTGACCCATGACCTCAACAATGTCATGGTTGTCAGACTCTCAGGTTTATGCAAACTTCCAAATTCCGGTGCTAAATTCTGTTGACATATGTTTTTGTTATTTAACTTCACCTTGTGGTTCCTCTAAATATTCCTGGTTATTTCCCTTGTCAATTTTCTTATTCTGCTTAATTTTCTAATTCTGTAACCTATTTTCATTATACTTGTGGAAATTTTTTTCTTTCAGAATTATGACTAACAGAACATAGTCAAATTTTAGAAAATTCATATAATATCTAGAATATTTATATCAAAGACATTTACCCATACATTATAACCTGGGAGGGTTTATCACCACTCATTTGGCAATGCTTCCCATGTAATTTCACATAGCAAATAATCCTAATTAGCTTAATATCTCTGGCTCTGAGATTCAGGGGCCCACTAGAGGTCAGAAGAAACTGAATTAGAATTTGATCCTTGGGAATTTTGTCAAAAATATCAAAAATGTTTTAAAACACTTGACTAAGAAGTATCATAAGTCACTGTCAAACATGTTTATTCACTTTACCAAAGTGACAATAAAAGATTTCAAAGGCAAATACAGGAAGTTATAATAGATTACTTAAAAGATAAGCTTTACAATCTGCTATCAATAGCTGATATATATATGTATATATATATATATTTGTCTTTATTGAATTTGTTACAATATTGCTTCTTTTTTTTTATGTTTTGGTTTTTTGGCCATGAGGCATGTAGGATCTTAGCTCCCCAACCAGGGATTGAACCCACACCCACTGCTTTGGAAGGCAGAGTTTTTTGTTTTTTTTTTTGTGGTACGCGGGCCTCTCACTGTTGTGGCCTCTCCCGTTGAGGAGCACAGGCTCTGGACGCGCAGGCTCAGCGGCCATGGCTCACGGGCCCAGCCGCTCCGCGGCATGTGGGATCTTCCCGGACCGGGGCACGAACCCGTGTCCCCTGCATCGGCAGGCGGACTTTCAACCACTGCGCCACCAGGGAAGCCCGGAAGGCAGAGTTTTAACCACTGGACTGCGAGGGAAGTCCCAATAGCTGAACAGTATTCTAAGAAAACACTCTCCTCAACAGAGACGAAACCAAATTTAGGTTTTAGCACCATCTTACCCTTAAAATTCATTTACTCAATTAAATATATTCTATTCTTACTCCTGACCACACACAAACCCCTTCCCCCTTCCCCCAAGATTTCTTTTCCACAAATCTTGTATAACTTCCTTTTTTACCTTCAGATTTTGTCCTATGCCTTCTCTTTATCTCTCTCTCTTTTTAACCTCTCTTTAGGTCAAAATTACTTTCTCTTAACTAAGTGTATTTCCTTTCCTTGTACCTTCTTTTTCCTTGCATACAAAGATGTTTTACTTAGTAATTTTTAGTGTTTTTCATTACATATGTTAATTAGAATTATTCACCTTTAAAACCTTAATTTCTAGTGAAAACTAAGAAGCAAGCAATTTTGAAATATCTTTTACATTAGCATTCTGTAAGTTGGAAAACTTATAAATACTATTTATAATTTCTTTAAAAAAGTGCTTTCTTATAGAAAATGTCTCCTGTGGCACCAAACATATATATATTTTTTAATTTATTTTTGGCTGTGTTGGGTCTTCTTTGCTGCGTGTGGGCTTTCTCTACTTGTAGCGAGTAGGGGCTACTTTTCGCTGGGGTATGCGGGCTTCTCATTGTGGTGGCTTCTTGTTGCAGAGCACAGGCTCTAGGCACATGAGTTTCAGTAGTTGCAGCATGCAGCCTCAGTAGTTGTGGCACGTGGTCCCTGGGATGCATGGGCTTCAGTAGTTGTGGCGCACAGGTTTAGTTGCTCCGCGGCATGTGGGATCTTCCCAGACCAGGGATCGAACCTGTGTCCCCTGCATTGGCAGGAGGATTCTTAACAATTGCGCCACCAGGAAAGTCCCTGGCCAAACATTTATTAATAGTTCTAAATATCTTTAATTTCCCTGTAGAAGGAAGCGTATGTTCAGTAATTAATTTCCCAGTGTCTTATTTGGGAATGATCTAGATATTCAATAAACTTCCATCATTTAACTTAAATTAGCAAAACCCAAAAGTTTCAAGTTACCAAAATCTGGAGAGAATTTTTTCTTTTTTTAAATTGATTTGTTTTATTTATTTATTTATTTTTGGCTGCAATGGGTCTTTGTTGCTGCGCGCAGACTTTCTCTAGTTGTGAAGAGCGGACCTATTCTTTGCTGCGGTGTGCAGGCTTCTCATTACAGTGGCTTCTCTTGTTGCGGAGCATGGGCTCTAGGCGCGCGGGCTTCAGCAGTTGTGGCTCACGGGCTTAGTTGCTCTGAGGCATGTGGGATCTTCCCAGACCAGGGCTCGAACCCGTGTCCCCTGCATTGGCAGGCGGATTCTTAACCACTGCACCACCAGGGAAGCTCTTTTATTTTTTTAATTGAAATATATTTGATTTACAATATTGTGTTAGTTTCAGGTATACAGCAAAGTGATTCAGTTACATATATATAATTTTTTCAGATTCTTTTCTATTATAGCTTATTACAAGATACTGAATATAATTCCCTCTGCTATACAATAAATCTTTGTTGTTTATCTATATTAGTGTGTATCTGTTAATCCCATACTCCTAATTTCTCCCTCTCCCCCCATCCCCTTTGGTAACCATAAGTTTATTTTCTATGTCTGTGAGTCTGTTTCTGTTTTGTAAATAAATTCATTTATATTTTTCTTTAGATTCCACATATAAGTGATATCCTAAATATTTTTATTTCTCTGTCTGACTTACTTCACTCAGTATGATAATCTCTAGGTCCATCCATGTTGCTGCAAATGGCAATATTTCATTCTTTTATGGCTGAGTAATATTCCATTGTGTATATATACCATAACTTGTTTATCCATTCATCTGTTGATGGACACTTGGGTTGCTTCCATGTCTTGGCTATTATGAATAGTGCTGCTAGGAACATTCAGGTGCATGTGTCCTTTTGAATTAGAGTTTTCATTTTTTCTTGATATATGCCCAGGAGGGGGATTGTTGGATCATATGGTAACTCTGTTTTCCGTTTTTTTAAGGAACCTCCATACTGCTTTCCATAGTGGCTGCACCAGTTAACATTCCCACCAACAGTGAAGGAGGGTTCCCTTTTCTGTACACCCTCTCTAGCATTTATTATTTGTAGACTTTTTAATGATAGCCATTTTGACTGGTGTGAGGTGATACCTTATTATAGTTTTGATTTGCATTTCTCTAATAATTAGCAGTGTTGAGCATCTTTTCATGTGCCTGTTTACCATCTTTATGTCTTCTTGGAGAAATGTCTGTTTTGGTCTTCTGCACACTTTTTATTGTGTTGTTTATTTGTTTATTTTTTTATATTGAGTTTTTTGAGCTGTTTGTATGTTTTGGAAATTAACCCCTTGTCAGTTGCATCATTTGCAAATATTTTCTCCCAGTTGTCTTTTTGTTTATGGTTTCCTTTGCTGTGCAAATGCTTATAAGTTTGATTAGGTCCCATTTGTTTATTTTTGCTTTTATTTCTTTTGCCTTGGGAGAATGAACTAAGAAAACATTAATATGATTTATGTCAGAGAATGTTTTGCCTATGTTCTCTTATAGGAGTTTTATGGTATCATATGCTTAAGTCTTTAAACCTTTTTTTTTTTTTTTCTGCACCACAAAGCATGCAGGATCTTTGTTCCCCGACCAGGGATCAAACCCGTGCCTCCTGTAGTAGAGGCACAGAGTCTTAACCACTGGACTGCCAGGGAAGTCCCAGCCTTTAAGCCATTTTGAGTTTATTTTTATGTATGGTGTAAGGGTGTGTTCTAACTTCATTGATTTACATGCAGCTGTCCACCTTTCCCAACATACTTTGCTGAAGAGCTTGTCTGCTTCCCAATATATATTCTTACCTCCTTTGTTGAAGATTAATTGACTGTGGGTGTGTGGGTTTATTTTTGGGCTCTCTATTCGGTTGCATTGATCTATGTGTCTGTTTTTGTGTCAGTACCGCACTGCGTTGGTTACTGTAGCTTTATAGTATTGTCTGAAGTCCAGTGGGTTATGCCTCCAGCTTTGTTCTTTTTACTCAGGATTGCTTTTGCAATTCTGGGTCTTTTGTGGGTCCATATAAATTTTAGGATTATTTGTTCTAATTATGTGAAAAATATCATGGGTAATTTGATAGGGATCACATTAAATCATAGACTGCTTTGGCTAGTATGGCAATTTTAACACTATTAATTCTTCCAATCCAAGAGCATGGAATATCTTTCCATTTCTTTGAATCATCTTCAGTTTCCTTTATTAATGTTTTATAGTATCAGTGTCTTTCACCTCCTTGGTCAGGTTTATTCCTAGGTATTTTATTTTATTTTATTTTTGATGTGATTTTAAATAGGATTTTGTTTTTTTACTTTCTGATACTTCGTTATTTTAAAGAAATGCAACAGATTTCTGTATATTACTCTTGTATCCTGCTACCTTGTTGAATTAATTAATTAGTCCTAATAGTTTTTGTGTAGAATCTTTAGGGTTTTCTATATACAGTATCATGTCATCTGCATATAATGACCATTTTATCTCTTTACCTTCTTCTTGTCTGATTGCTGTAGCTAGGAATTCCAATACTATGTTGATAGAAGTGGTGAGTGTGGGCATCCTTTTCTTTTCCAGAATTTAGTGGGAAGGCTTTCAGCTTTTCATCATTGAGTATTATATTGGCTGTGGGTTTGTCATAAATGGTTTTTATTATGTTGAGATATGTTCCCTCTATACACAGTTTGGTGGGAGTTTTTTTTATCATGAATGGACATTGAATTTTATCAAACGCTTTTTTTGCATCTATTGAGATGATCTGTGGTTTTTGTCTTTTCTTTTTTTGATGTGGTGTATCACATTGGTTGATTTGTATATGTTGAACCATCCTTGTGACTCTGGGATGAATCCAACTAGATCGTGGTGTATGATCTTTTTTATGTGTTGTTGGATTTGGTTGCTAACATTTTGTTGAGAATTTTTGTATCTATATTCATCAAATATATTGGCCTGTGATTTTCATTCTTTCTCTTTTCTTCTTTTTCAAAGTCATTTAAATTGGTAGAATGCTTAGAAGTTTGCAAAATGCTTTTACATCATCACACTTAAAAACCTTCTCAGGGGTTTGATTTCTGGTCCGTGAAGATCCCACGTGCCATGGAGCAACTAAGCTTCTGTGCCACAACTCCTGAGCCTGCGGTGTAGAGTCTGCGAGCCACAACTACTGAAGCCCGTGCACCACAACTAGTGAAGTCCGCATGCTTAGAGCCTGTGCTCCGCAATGAGAAGGCACTGCAATGAGAAGCCTGTGCACCACAACAAAGAGTTGCTCCTGCTCGCTGCAACTAGAGAAAGCCCACGTGCAGCAACAAAGACCAAACACAGCCAAAATTAAATAATTAATTAATTAATTAATTAAAAAATAAACCTTCCCAGGTAGGCAGGGCAAATGAATGAGCATTTTGTAGATGAGAACATGGGCCCAGGTAGATGGGGTGACACACAGCTCATATTGCTTGTAAGTGGAGGGACCATGGTAGAGCCATAGATTGCAAGTCTCTTTCACTCCAGACTATTATGGGTTTTACCCTGGGGGGTTTTCTTTTTTGGTATTGTCTGTCTGATTTTGGTATCAGGGTGTTGGTAACTTTGGGAGGGTTCCCTCTTCACTCTTTCAGAAAAGTTTGAGAACGATCAGTATAGGTTCTTCTGTGTATATTTGGTAGAATTCCCCAGTGAAGCCATCTGGTCCTGTACTTCTGTTTGCAGGGAACTTTTTTTTTTTTTTAACTAAAGATTGTATTTCACTTCTAGTGATTGGTCTGTTCAAATTATCTTTCTTCTTGTCAATTTTGGCAGGCTCTGTCTAGAAACTTGTCTATTTATTCTAAGTTTTCCAATTTGTTGGCATATCATAGTATTTTCTTTTTTTGTTTTGTTTTTCTGTGGTATCAGTGGTTATTTCTCCTCTTTGATTTCTTCTTTTGTTTATTTGGGTCGTCTCTCTTTTCTTCTTGGTGAGTCTGACTAGAGGTTTTCAATTTTGTTTATCCTTTCAAAAAACCATCTCATGGTCTTATGGATCTTTTCTCTTGTTTTTTGTTTAATCTCTATTTCCCCTCTTACATTTATAATTTTGCTCCTTCTGCTGACTTTGGGTTTTGCTTGTTCTACTTTTTCTAATTTTTTTAGGTGGTAGGTTAAGTTGGGTTTTTTTTTTTTTGAGATTTTGTTTGCTTGCTTGTTGAGGAAGGCCTGTATCGCTATGAACTTCCCTCTTAGGACTGCTTTTGCTACATCTCAGATTTTGTAAGGCTGTGTTTTCATTGTCATTCGTCTCAATGTATTTTCTGATATCCTGTTTGATTTCATCGTTGACCCACTGCTTTTTTAGTAGCATTGTTGTTTAATCATTTTTTTCTCATTTTTCTTTGTGTGGTTGATTTCTAACTTTATACCATTGTGGTAAAAAAAAAAAAAAGACACTTTAAATAATTTCTATCTTCTTAAGTTTGTTAAGGCTTGTTTTGTGTCCTAGTATGTGGTCTATCCTAGAGAATGTTCCATGTGCACTTGAAAAGTATGTATATTCTGGTTTTTTGGAATTAAAAAAAATCCCAGGAAATAAAACTTCAGGACTGGATGGCTTCACAGGGGAATTCTACCAAACATATAAAGAAGAGCTAATACAAGTCCTTTTCAAACTATTCCAAAAAATTGAAGAAGATGGAACACTCCCAAATTTATTCTACAATTGCCCTGATACCATTGCCCTGATAACAAAACCAGACAAAGTCACTCTAAAAGAAGAGAATTACATGCAGGGACAGGGGTAGAAACTATGGTTCTGAGTGTTGTTTGTGGTTGAAATCTTAGTGCATGGTTTGGCCACGTAACTTGTGGTTTTATTCTGTTGTCTTTATGAAACAACTGAGTATCTTGTTACAAACAGGATAGGGCCAGTTTTAGTCTGATTCTGCAGTTACACATTTAAGGCAAGTTACCTGGCCTTTGCTCATATTCTCATGGAAAAGAAACTTAATATCACTGACATACTTAACATGATTAATATTTTAGGTTTTGACCAAATGTGTTCTGCCTAAAGATGGGTTTTGCAAAAGCAGAACCTGACATAGGGTTCAATGACATGTGGTTTATTTAGGGGAAATTATCAGAAGTTTAATGATAGAGTATAAGGCAAGGAAAAGAGCTAAGTAAGGGTGTGGGCTCAACTGGAATCTCCCTCAGCCTGATCCCTTTTGGAGATCTGGAATGAAAATGGTACCACATATTTGTCCCACCTTGAGACAAGGGAGTATCTTTTTGTAACTCCAGGTCAGACAGTCCTTAAATATTTCCCAGAGAGACTGCTTTCTTTGTTTACTTTTTCTAAAACATTGGACTTACCTGTAACTGCAGGAATCCATATATGAGGCATTTTACTTGGTGTTCTTTCTTTCTTTCTTTCTTTCTTTCTTTCTTTCTTTCTTTCTTTCTTTCTTCCTTTCTTATTATTTATTTTGGCTGTGTTGGGTCTTCATTGTTGCATGCGGGCTTTCTCTAGTTGCAGCGAGTGGGGGCTACTCTTCATTGTGGTGTGCAGGCTTCTCATTGCAGTGGCTTCTCTTGTTGCGGAGCACAGGCTCTAGGCACGTGGGCTTCAGTAGTTGTGGCACATGTGCTTCAGTAGTTGTGGCTCACGGGCTCTAGAGCACAGGCTCAGTAGTTGTGGCACACGGGCTTAGTTGCTCCGTGGCATGTGGGATCTTCCCAGACCAGCGCTCGAACCCGTGTGCCCTGCATTGGGAGGCAGATGCTTAACAACCAGGCCACCAGGAAAGTCCCACTTGGTGTTATTTCTGAACATGAATTTCTTCTTCTGTTGCAGAGTCTAGATTGCATAACTATGATCATTCTAAAAAAGTCCATTAAATGTCTTCCCTGGTAATGCAGTGGTTAAGAATCCACCTGCCAATGCAGGCGACAAGGGTTTGATCCCTGGCCCGGGAAGATCCCACATGCCGTGGAGCAACTAAGCCCATGCGCCACAACTACTGACCCTGTGCTCTAGAGCCTGCTAGCCACAACTACTGAGCCCACGTACCACAACTACTGAAGCCCATGTGCATAGAGCCTGTGCTCCACAACAAGAGAAGCCACCACAATGAGAAGCCCATGCACTGCAATGAAAAGTAGCCCCTGCTCACCACAACTAGAGAAGACCCATGCGCAGCAGCAAAGACCCAATGCAGCCAAAAATAAATTTATTTTTTAATAAAATAAAATTTAAAAGTCCATGAAAGAATAAAACTTCTCACTTGTTTTACAATAAATAAATAAATAAATCAGAGTCCCACATTGAAATGCCTAAAGTCTGTTTCACTTGGCTGTTTGACTGACTCTAAAACAAAATATGTTCAAAAGTGAGACTCTTATATTTCCTCCTAACCTCCTCCATGTACACCACCACTACCCTTTCTATCTCAGTTAATGACAAATCCATCCTTCTGGCTTGGACAAAAACCTTGAGTCATCTTGATTACTGTAGTGTGAGGCTGATTAGGAGGTGAAGCCATGTTCTGATCTGAGGACTTGGAGCTGTGTAACCACAATCATGTGCATATCCACAGTAATAAAGTGAAACAGTGAAAACACGTGGGATCTTCTTAGTGAATTTTTATTGGATAAAGTTTAATGTATAGAATGAAGTAATTGTGCATAATCTTGCTAGTAGACTGAAACTGGTGGGGAGTCACTTGCCTTTCACATGTTTTTCAGAGATACTTTCAAATCCTTTGGCAGATGTTATTGCCATTAGAGCAAACATCGAAATCCAGAAAACCAGAACGTTTATCTCAGAGTTTAGGTGGCCATTTTCTACACAATTCCACCACTGCAGGAAATGTCGTAGCAGGAAATGAAATTTGGTGATATCGCTCCTTTTCAAATAGATCTTAGGTGTCACACTACTAAAAGAAATGAACATGGCTTGGAAAACGGTGTAAGAAATACTATCTTGATATAACAGCTGGGTTGGATACAAATACAATCAGTGAGTATAGAGGCAGAGGTGTTTTCTGACGGAAAAGCAGACAGCACCTTGCCCACGTTATTCAAGGCTGCCTAATATCACTGCCTTTTTCTCCTCTATGGAGTCTTTTCCCTCTCGTCCCTCAACAGTATTGGAGCTCACAGAATGACTCTCAAGCTTCAGTCTCCCTGAAATTGAAGAGCAGCAAGATAATATTAGGTCGAATCTTTTTTTTTTTTTTTTTTGAGGTACACAGGCCTCTCAATGCTGTGGCCTCTCCCATTACGAAGCACAGGCTCCGGACGCGCAGGCTCAGCGGCCATAGCTCACGGGCCTAGTCGCTCCGCGGCATGTGGGATCTTCCCAGACCGGGGCAAGAACCCGAGTCCCCTGCATTGGCAGGCGGACTCTCAACCACTGCGCCACCAGGGAAGCCATAGGTCGAATCTTTGAATGGAGTCACTTTCTATCTGCATGATATCATGGTCTGGTGTGTCCCTTGGGGATTTTAGCTTTTGGGCACGTATGAAATAACACGTCCAATCATTTTCCTTAGCTGCAGAAGACACGACCCGTAAATGGGGTGGTGGCCATTTAAGAAGCAAAGACGCCTCGCTCCGCCTCTAGAGCCCGAGGACTTCGTTTCCCAGAAGCCCTCACGGGGGCACCTCTGATCCTTCGCAGAGATTCCCGGAAGGGCGCCCTTCGAGGTTCCAGGTGGTGCTGCGGAAGCAATATTACCCAGGAGGCTCTGCGGCAAGAGGCGGTAGCTCCGGGCCAATGACTGTGCAGGACTGGGATCCCACGTTGGGCGAGACTTCCGGCGGAATTCTCGTGAAGGTCGTATTGGCTGCGCCTGCGTCTGTCCTCGGGATCGCACGCAGCTCCCAAGCCGTAAGCGGGCTCGAGGGCAGGGAGCAGAAAGTCTCGGGAAGAGGCTTCCTCCCCTCCCTGCACGGAGGCAAGGCTGAGGGTGGGAGGGGCAGGCGAGGGGCGTCAGCTGAACCGTTGGGACCCTCCCTGGTCTCCTGAGTTGCAAGGCCCAGGTCCCTGGAAAGGGTCTCATGGCCGCGGCAGAGGCACAGACGGACTCGGCACTGGTGAGTGGATGGCCCCTCAGGCCCATTGGACCTCCAGCCACATCATCCCGGCGCCCCCATATAGAGCGAAATTGTCCTGGGTCTCTTCACTTCCCCTTACTCTACCTTTGAGTCTGGGGGCCGTGGAGGCCGGTCAGTCTGTCCCAGCCTCCTGCCCTGAATCCAGGCCAGGGTTTATATGGAAGAGTTCCCAACTCAGTTAATTGATGATTTGTGCAGGGGTGTCCCAGGCACTTGAACCACTAGGTAAAAATGCTGGGAGGTGAGGCTGAGCTGGGTGGAATTGCGAATCTCCATTTTGCCTGTCGGGGACAGAGTGGCGAGACAGAAGTCAGGTCTGGAATGGCAGGCTGAGGAACGGGGTCTCTTTTGGGGGATTTTTTTTTTGTTATTTATTTATTTAGCTATTTATTATTTATTTTTGGCTGTGCTAGGTATTTGTTGCTGCACGCGGGCTTTCTCTAGTTGCGGCGAGTGGGGGCTACTCTTCACTGCAGTGCGTGGGCTTTTGAGGTACTCAGAGGTGAGTTATTCTTGGCCTATGGTCCTTAATCGAAAACGGGGATTGTGTGGCGCACTTCCAATTTCTGGAACCCAATAGGATGAGGTAAGGGTTGCCAGGCACAAGAACTAGCATGTGCATATGCTTCATTGTGGCACTGACCTGGGAATGTTCTAGAAACCACAAGTCTACACTATGTCTTTTGGGACCAGAGAGCAGGTGAGCAGGAATCAGCTGTGAAATGGCAAATGAGGAGCTGGGCCTTCTGAGGGTGGTGGGAGCCATAGACGGTTTAGAGCTGATGGAGGTGCCCTGATTCAGGTCGTAACAAGCTCTCTCTGGCTACAGAATACACTGTGGGGGTGATTGTTTCCCTAATATTCAGTCAGCTGTATTTTCCTCTGACAAGATCTAATGATACATATTTTATTTTATTTTATTTTTCAGTACGTGGGCCTCTCACTGCTGTGGCCTCTCCTGCTGTGGAGCACAGGCTCCGGACACGCAGGCCCAGCAGCCATGGCCCACAGGCCCAGCCGCTCCGCGGCATGTGGGATCCTCCTGGACCGGGGCACAAACCTGCATCCCCCGCATCTGGCAGGTGGAATCTCAACCACTGCGCCACCAGGGAAGCCCCATATTTTATTATTTTTACTTTTTTCTAGATTTAATTTGCTCTATATTTTGTTAAGGATTTTTTCACCTGTATTAATTAGGACTATAGTTCTGTAATTACTATTTTTTTGTACTCATTACATTTTTATATCAATTAGGTTGGTCTCTTAAAATGAGTTGGAAAGCATTTGATCCTTCTCCTATTTTCTGAAAGGACGTTATTGTAGTATTATTTACCCTGTAAATGTTTTATAGAATTTGCCACCAGTGTTTGATAATTTCTTATTGTTTTTGAACATATTTTATTCAGTTTATTTCTAAATAATTCATATTTTGATGGTATTGTAACAGATTTCTTCTTTTCAATTTCCAAACATTCATTGCTAGTATAGTTAAACACAAGTAATTTTTGTATATTGGCCTTTTTATCCTGGGACCTTGCTAAACTCAATCATTCTCAATCATTAGACCTAGTAGCTTTTTGGTGAATGAGTTGTAATTTTCAACATAATCATGTCTTACATGAATAGACAGTTTTGGTTCTACCTTTACAATCTTTAGAATTTTTTTTTTTTATGTTACTAACACAGACCACTAGTATAATGTTAAGTGGTGAACATAGACATACTTGCATTATTCCCAATATCAGGGCAAAAGCATTAGGCTTTCACCATCAAATATATTAGCTGTTGTTTTTTTCATAGATACACTATATCAGGCTGAGGAAGTTCCCATCTAATCCTAATTTGCTGATAATTTGTATCATTCACTGGTTTTGAATTCTGTGAAATTCTTCCACTACATCTTTGAGATGATTGTTTTTATTTTAGTCTATTACTATATAGATTCAGTTGTTAAATCTTTGCATTCCTGATAAACATCACTAGGTTGTGATTTATGTGTTTACATATATATATGGCTGGATTCAGTGTGCTAAAATCTTGTTAAGGTTTTTGTTGTATCTATGATCATGTGGGTATTGGTCCATAGTGTTTTAATAGCATCATTCACTTAACTAGTTGGGAAGTGTTTGAATCTTGTTTTAGAAGAATTTCTGTGTAATTGGTACTGTTTCATCTTTAAATATTCTTTAAGAGTTTTTACATGTTCCAGGGATGACCTGGTAGCTGACAGCCTCCAAAAAAACAGGAATATCAGTCCTACAACCACAAGGAACTGAAATTGCCTAACAACTCAAATGAATAGGAAACAGGGGCTTCCCTGGTGGGGCAGTGGTTGAGAGTCCGCCTGCAAATGCAGGGGACGCAGGTTCATGCCCCAGTCCAGGAGGATCCCATATGCTGTGGAGCGGCTAGGCCTGTGAGCCATGGCCGCTGAGCCTGCACATCCGGAACCTGCACTCCGTGACGGGAGAGGCCACAGCGGTGAGAGGCCTGCGTACCTCAAAAAAAAGAAAAATGAGTAGGAAACAGAATTTCCTCCACTCCATGAAAAAAAACACAACCCTGCCAGCAACTTGAGTTTAGCACAGTGAGCCCATCCCAGGTCTCAGTGGGCATATGACATATAGAACTATAATATAAATTTATGTTGTTTAAGCCATAAGTTTGTGGTAATTTGTTAGGACAGCAATAGAAAGCTAATACATCAACATTATTCATCAAGTACTTCTTTTTTTTTGGCCATGCTATGCAGGTTGTGGGATCTTAGTTCCCCAACCAGAGACTGAACCCAGGCCACGGCAGTGAGAGCACTGAGTCCTCACCATTGGATCACCAGGAAATTCCCTTCAGGTAATTCTTTACTTTCTAATGGAAGAATATTTCCTATGCTCATGTTATACTTTTCCAGCTCCAACCTGGGAATAGCCTCTTATCTAAGGAGTTCTGGTTCTTTTTATTGAAATATCATATTCATAAGCCAATAACTGGACAATAAATATGCTCACAGCTGCTGGAATGCCACTTCTTTCTAGGCTGTCTCAGAAGAGATAGGGAATGTGTTCATATGTAAACATTTCTACATACATTGAGTTTTTTATGTGTATTTAAATTTACAGAAATTTCACAAGATTGGATATTTACTTATTTTTAAAATTTACTGATGGATTTATTTATTTTTGGCTGTGTTGGGTCTTTGTTGCTGCACACAGGCTTTCTCTGGTTGTGGTGAGCAGGGGCAGGGCTACTCTTCATTGTGTATTGCGGTGGCTTCTCTTGTTGCGGAACATGGGCTCTAGGCATGCAGGCTTCAGTAATTGTGGCTTGTGGGCTCCAGAGCATGGGCTCTAGATTGCAGGCTCAATAGTTGTGGCGCATGGGCTTAGTTGCTCCACGGCATGTGGGATCTACCCAGACCAGGGCTCAAACCTGTGTCCCCTGCATCAGCAGGTGGATTCTTAACCATTGCACTGCCAAGGAAGTCCCAAGACTGGATATTTAAAAGGGTCTTAAGACTCCAATAACATACTCAGATAAGGCTTTTTTTTTTACAGGCAAAGATAAGAGAAAGAGTACAATACCAAAAGTAAAATCAATAAAAAACGAATGGGTAAATTGGATTTCATGAAAATTAAGAAATTCTACTCTAGGAAAGATAAGGTTAAGAAATGAAAACCAAAGCCACAGACTGTGAGGAAATATTGGTAAAGCATATATCAAATGAGTAACTTGCACCCAGAATATATTAAGAAATTGCAAGATAGTTCCTTAATAGTAGGCAAAAAACTTTGAACAGATAATTCACTAAAGACATATGGATGGCAAATACACAGGGAGCCATTAGGGAAATGCAAATTAAAACCACAGTGAAATACTACTACATACCTACTAGAATGGCTAAAATGAATGGCCAGTGTCTTACATACAAAGGTCAGGAAGGATGTGAAGAAACTGGAAAACGAATACACTCCAGGAAATGTGAGATGGCATAACCATTTAGAACACAAGGTGGCAAGTTCTTAAAAAGTTAAATATTTGCATCAACTTCCAGCATGACAGTGTAAGGAGCTCTGCAAGCCCTGATTCCCAATGAAACTGGTGAAAAATTATAAAAACACCATCTAAAGCCTCTAGAAATGATCCTAAGTCTACACAGCAAATAAGGAAACATTTAAGGAAATCTAATACTCAGGACGAACAGCAAGAGCCAGTCACATCTGAACCAAGGCCACACCCTCTCTCCCTGCTTTGAACTCAGAGATGAAAACTCCAGACTGAGGCACCCAAGAACACAGGGCTCCCTCTCATTAGAGCTGCCTGGCAGAGGACTAGCCTCTCAAGAGGGGCGGGATGTCAGCAATTCTCATCCTGCTCCAGTGTGCATGTTTGGATGAATGATATTCAATTGTTGGCTCACTCATAAAGGCTGCTCTCAGAGCTTCTATGTTTAAGTTAGGTTGATCAGGAGACAGCACATGCCCTGCACTCTTAAGGCCTTTCTCCAATCTGAACTTTCTGGTGCCAAAACAGGGTTAAGACTTTGGCTGCAACCTTTCTTCATGTCCCCATATTCATAAGGCCTGTTTGAGCTGTGAAGTTTCTGTTGCTGAATCAGAGTGGACTTTTGGTTAAAGACTTTTCCACATTTGCTGCATTCAAGACTTTTCTCCACTGTGAACTTTATGGTGTTGAATGAGGTTGAAACGCTGGCTAAATGATTTCCCACAACTGCTGCACTCATAGGGCATTTCTCCAGTGTGAATCCTCCGATGTTTAACAAGGCTGGAGCTGTGACGGAACAGTTTCCCACATTCCTTGCACTCATAAGGCCTTGCTCCAGTGTGAACCCTCTGGTGTTTAACGAGGCTAGAATTCTCACTAAAGAATCTTCCACATTCATTGCACTTAAAAGGCTTTTCTCCAGTGTGAATTTTTCGGTGTTGCATGAGGCTAGAGCTTTGGCTAAAGAATTTCCCACATTCACTGCACTCATAAGGCCTTTCTCCAGTGTGAATTTTTCGGTGTTGCATGAGGCTAGAGCTTTGGCTAAAGAATTTCCCACATTCACTGCACTCATAAGGCCTTTCTCCAGTGTGAACTCGCCAGTGATTAATAAGGCTTGACTTGTGGCTATAGAATTTCCCACACTCACTGCACTTATAAGGCCTTTCTCCAGTGTGAACTCTCTGATGTTTCATGAGGCTTGAGTTAAAGCTAAAGAACTTCCCACATTCACTGCACTCATAAGGCCTCACTCCAGTGTGGATTCTGTGATGCTGAACAAGTGTGGAATTATGCCTGAAGGCTTTTCCACATTCACTGCATTTAAAAGGCTTTTCTCCAGTGTGAACTCTCCGGTGTTGAATGAGGTCAGCATTGCGACTAAAAGATTTTCTGCATTCACTACACTGGTAAGGCCTTTCACCAGTGTGAACTATTTGGTGTATAAAAAGGTTGGATTTATGGCTAAATAATTTGCCACATTCGCTGCATTCATAAGGTTTTTCTCCAGTGTGTAGTCTCTGGTGCTGAACAAGTAAGTATTTCTGACCAAAGGCTTTCCCACACTCGCTGCATCTGTAATGCCTTTTTCCAGGGTGAAAGCCCTCCCCACTTTCGGTGCTCCTATGTGGCTCCCCTCTGCTGTGAGCCACCTGATGCTTGGAAAGACCAGAGCTAGTTGGAGAGACCTTCCCACCCTCCTCACCCTCTTCTCTTCTTGAGGGTTTCTCTCCAGAGCTCAGTTTCTGGTGTTGGTGAAGGTTTGCTCTGAGCACTCCCTCTACATAAACACCCTGCTCAGGTGCCACGTCCTCAGCCTCCGCTCCACACCAACAACCTGAAAGCAGAGAAATGCTGATGAAGAGTACATAGACTTTGGTGGGACGGGGCAGCACCCTCACAAATGTGTCTGACACAGCCAGTATGGAGTCCCTGGGATTACTGGCAGGATGAGGGAGAGCTCACTGTGCAGTGCCGGACCTGACAACCTCACAGATCGGGGGACTCATGAGTAGCAAGGATACAAGATGGGGTGCAGCCCAGGGAGGAAAGGCAGGGTCTCCAACACACTCCTCTGCAAATGGCTTTCAGCAGGGTTTCAGCTGCTGGTGACACAGGAACACAGTGCAGAAGGGTGTGTCCAGGCCCAGAAAAATTGAAGGCAGTTGAGTAGCTGGTGTTCAAGGACTATTAAGGATATGTGTACACCTCATGACACATGGAGTGAAAGCTTGTATTGTGACCTGGAAAACTTCCCATTCTCCTGTTGCCTCAACAGCCCCACAAACAAGCTGTAAACTATGCCACCATGTGCACCAGTGTGAGAAGGTGGGCCCCTGCCACAAGTTCTCTTACCTACCCTCCTGACTGAGACCCAGGGCCATTTAAACTCACCAGTGAAATCCCCTCGCACCTTCCTCATGTTCCTCTCCTCAGTCCTAACCAGTGATGCTGCATCCCCTTCAGAGAGGTCCACCATGGCACTCTGTGAAGGTCAATGGTGCTGGCAACTGCTTCTTCACTGCTGTCACTCTTTGTCTCCTGATCCCATGGGTATTGGGGGCCCCATTCCTGGAGATCAGTGGCTCAAGATCTTACAGGCCAGGATCTTAGCAGGAACATTTAATTCCAGCAACTCCCAATAACCAGAGGAGGTGAGCCAATTATTTCAAAGTAAAACATCTTTGCAACATTGCTGGGCTCTACTTAGTGCCACTGCCTATCAACATGCCAACTACTGCTCAGCTCCAGAGGTCTAGGAACGATTGGAAAAGGAGATCTGGCCACCAGAGCTGTCCTGAATGGATCCCAACCCAGCTGAAGTCACCTTAGAAAAGGAAGCTGCTGCCTATGAGAGGGGCCACAGAAAGGAAGCATCCAAGGTCTTCTCAGACCCAGCAGCTCAAGAACACAGGAGATCACAAGGAATTATAAGGTGAAACTTGCAATTTCACAAGACTAGAAATACCAATGATTTTTAAAGATTTCATTCAAAGAGGTGGGGAAAGGGAGCTGATTGGTTAGTGAGAGCATTTAACATGGGTGCACATTCAGCCCCAGAGATGAGGCAGCTGCCAGCATTTGGAAAGAGGCTAAGATGCATAATTAAAGATACTTTGGCCCTCCAAGTTCAACTCTCGCCTGATATTTTGGGGCTGACAGACCTCAGGGAGGAGAGAGGGCATCCCAAACGCCAGGGTAGGTGTGACAGAGACCAAAACTTTTGATGGGATTATAAAGGCCTCAGATGAGGAATCTGAAGCCTCTACCACCACTTGGGACTCAGAAGCCCTGCCGTTAACTGAATTGGATTTTCATGGCCTGGAGATGCCCAGTGGGAAACAGTCAAGGAAGCCCATGTGCTCCTCTGCAAAAACTGGAATGGTTCAATGGATCTATCAATTCTTTGGGCATTCAGACAAGGAGAACCCTGAGCACGTTTCTAAATCAGGAGGCCCTCTTTGTCACAGAGTCCAGGAGTTGTTCTTGCAGGTGCCCATCCTGATACAGAGCTTTGTTGCTTAACCTTATTGGTATATCTTACACCAAATAGGAGGCCACGGATGGAACTATCTCCAGACGTGCCATGAGAGCTCTGCGCACCCTGACTCACAAATTCTGACGTATCACATCCGCCGCCTGGTGTGCAGGTAACCACCCCCCACGCCTAGCATTCTTTCCCGACTTGCTAACGCCCCTTACTGCCTCCAGGGTGATACTGGTAGAACTAGTCATGGCAAACACACTGCACCAGGTGTCAACAATCTTTATCAAACAGCTGCCCATGATGGTGACCACTGATGCTTTGAGTTTTCCTGTGAGAGACAGATGTGTATGACACCTGAACAAGCTCAAGTCCCTCTCACAAAGTGAGAACCTGTGGAGTTGCCCCTGCTGGTGAAGGTAGTAAACATGCCATAGTATCACATGAAACAAGGTACTGGCCTTTGACTGGTTGTTCAAGATCTACTAAAAGAAGAGGAGATGATTCCTGCTATTTCTCCTTAATAGGGGTGGCACTTAACTGTTGATTATCGAAACCTTAAAGGTCAAGTTCCCCCCATCAGGGGTCCAACACCTAACATAATCCAATTAACTGAAGACATCAAGAGGGCACCAGTGACTACTTGGCCACAGTGGATCTGGCCCAGGACATTTTATTCTGGGTCTATGACCCCTTAGTCACAGCCCCAGTTCGCCTTTACTTTTGAAGAAACCCAACATATATTTACAAAGTTGTCCGTGAGTTATTTAAACAGCCCAGCCCACAATTACTGCCAGGACACGGACCGGGTCCCCTCCCCACTCCAGTTCTTTATTCACCAGGTACCTCCCTTTTTCCATCAACCCAAGGATGCTGGGAAAAACAGGCAATTATCTATTCCCATCTTATTTTTTTATTTTTATTTTTTTGGCTATGTCGTGTGGCATGCGGGATCTTAATTCCCCAACCAGGGATCGGGCCCGTGCCCCCAGCAGCAGAAGTGTGGAGTCTTAACCACTGGACCACCAGGGAAGTCCCTATTTATTCCCATCTTAATCAGACTTGTGATACCCACAGGAGACACTAGCTTTGGCACCAGTACAGCAGCCTTTGTCCAACAAGATCAGATCACGTCTGCCAACCAGCGCCTTTCAGTGGCCCTCTCAGATCACGTACAAAGGCTGCAGGAAACCTTGGCCCTTATTCAACAAACCTACAAGTCTCTGAGCCCAAATGGTCATGGATAACAGACTGGCTCCTGATTGTTTACTAGCCAGGAAAGGTGGCTCAGGACAGCTACAGGCCAAGCTACGAGGATTAGGACAAGTGGTAAAAATCTTTCGTAACAGAACCAAAAGCTTCCAAAAGACTCCCTTAAACCTGGAGGTGCCTGATCTGTTCTCTTGCCTTTCCCCTACTACCTGCCGTGCTGGCTGCCGCCTGGGTTTCATATCCTCATTATATACCTGGTAGGACCATTCTTAGTTGACACCTTTGTCAAAGATTGCCTTTGGTGGCAAGAACAAACTATTCCTGTCACCTCTAACATCACCACAAGCCAGGTGGCAAGCGTCACCCATCCCAATGAGAGTTGATAACGATGTTGAGACACCACTGGGTCAACTATATTGCAACCTTTGAAGCTCCCTGTTTTCCTGCTCCCTCAGCATCCCCACAAAGAGGCTGTGAGCACCCCGCCAGTGGCACCAGTGTGAGGAGGCTGGTCCCTGCCACAAGTTGCCCTTCTGGTCCTCCCCTGAGTGTGACCTAGTAGGTTTAAATGCACCAATAAAATCCCCTCGTGTTGGGACTTCCCTGGTGGTGTAGTGGTTAAGAATCTGCCTGCCAATGCAGGGGACATGGGTTTGAGCCCTTGTCTGGGAAGATCCCACATGCCACAGAGCAGCTAAGCCCGTGCACCACAGCTACTGGGCCTGCGCTCTAGAGCCTGTGAGCCACAACTACGGAGCCTGTATGCCACAACTACTGAAGCCCATGTGCCTAGAGCCTGCGCTCTACAACAAGAGACGTCACCACAATGAGAAACCCATGCACCGCAACGAAGAGCAGCCCCCGCTCACCGCAACTAGAGAAAGCTCGCACACAGCAACAAAGACCCAACGCAGTCCAAAATAAATAAATAAATAAATCCCCTCGTGCCTTTTCTTGCATTCTCCCCCCAACCACCAACAGAGACACTTGCCAACAGGTCCTCACCCTCTGCTTCCCCCCTGCTCCATTGAGCCTGCTCCCTCGCGCTCCTCCCACGTGAACCCCCTCTCGGCGTGCAGTGACTGTCTCTCTGGACCTGTGAGCATAATAAACTTTGTTTTTTTCCTTAGGCTGTCCTGTGTTTCCTCTCGTGGCTGCACCTGCCTGGCCATGTCATAAAAGAGCACAAAACGGGTCTACTGTTGGTGAGCACTGGAGAGGGAGCAGTGGAGGACGGGTGGGGGACACCCCTGGGTCAGAAACCAGAGCTGCCCTGAGCAATGGGCAGAGCTGAGGAAGAAAAGAGAAAATCAGCCTTGGCCCCTTGTTTGACACCAAAACATCAGGGCACCATGGAGAGACTCCTTGTATGATTTGAACCCATCCCTGAGTTCCCTCTTCCCCACTTCCTCCCTCCAAGCACCTCTTGGTGTGGCTGTGATCACAACTCCACAGGCAGGCACAAAGGGCTCTCCCCACTGCTCCAGCTGAGTAACTTCCTGGGTCCTGGAAGATGTGAGTCCTAAGGGAGGGACAAGGCAGGCAGGTCAAAGCAACCCACTTCACGGCAGCCCACAGGGATGAAGACTGAAAATTACAAACAAGAAGCTTGGAGAAGGATCTTGCAGGAAAAACCCAGTCAAGCAGTGGCCGTGTTGGTACCTCGATTCCTGGCACAGGCCGATCCCATGTCAGCCAAAGAAAGAGGGCAGAACTGGGGGCACAGGACTGCCATGGATCTCCACAGCATCAGGCCAGGGAAAGGCCAGTAGCGTGTGACCCATCGGTCGGACTACAACACTCCTGATCCCCAAACCCTTTCCTGCACAACTTTGGGGTAGCAGCAGCTTGGGTACAGAAGGGGTAGTGTATCCAGCCCAGGCTTTCACTCACAACACCTACTACAGCACACAGGGAAGGACGCAGTACCCATGGACCAGCTTTGGGTAGGACAGACCTGCCCTTG